>NC_143584.1:158183714-158500589 GCF_048544385.1 Mastigoproctus giganteus | reverse complement strand
ATGCCTAAGCAGTGGAAAAATGCAATCATAGTTTTGTTGCATAAGAAAGGAGATAAATCAGAAATTGGAAATTATAGACCAATTAGCTTGTTATCCCAACATCTACAAGTTGTTCACAAGGGTCATTACTAACAGATTAGAAAGAATGCTTGATGGGAATCAACCGAAAGAGAAAGCTGGCTTTAGGACAGGATTCTCAACTATGGATCACCTTCACGTAATATCACAGCTAATGGAGAAAGCAAATGAATATAAAACACCATTATGCTTGGCATTTGTGGATTATGAAAAGGCATTTGACTCCATACAGCAAAAGGCAATGTTTCAGGCACTAGAAAGACAATGCATTGATACCCCACATATTATGATTTTGAAGAAAATATATGAGAGTGCTACCTCCTTTATTAGACTAGACAAAGACAGTAGGAAATTTAAAATCGAGAAAGGAGTTCGACAAGGAGACACAATATCTCCAAAGCTGTTTGCTGCTGCTCTTGAGGAAGCTTTCAATAGATTAGACAGGTCGCAGAAAGGAGTCAATGTGAACGGAGAGTACCTAAACCATTTACGATTTGCAGTTGACATTATGGTCATAAGCCACGATCCCAAAGAATTAAAGGAAAATCTTAATCAGTTATGCACAGTTAGTAAGGATTTAGGACTAAAGATGAATATGGCTAAAACAAAAGTAATGATGAACAAGTATGCCACAGAAATGGAAATAATGATTGAAGGAGCAGTAATTGAAAAGGTGGAGTCATATACTTATCTGGGACAAGTTATTAGCTGTAATAATGATAAATGGCTGGAAGTCAAGAGAAGAATAAATTTTGGATGGATAGCATTCAGGAAATACAGTCACATACTGAAGAGCAATATCCCAGTTTGTCTGAAACGTAAAATAATGAACCAATGTATACTCCCCACCATGACTTATGGAAGTGAAACTTGGGCACTCACCGAAAGAATGGAAGAGAAGCTGAGAACTACACAGCGAAGAATGGAACGAATTATATTGGGAATCAGACTCTTAGATAAGAAGAGAAACTCATGGATTAGGCAGCAAACTCAAGTAAAGGACATTCTTATCAAAACTAAAGAACTAAAATGGTCTTGGGCAGGACACATAGCTCAAAGACATGATAACAGATGGACTAAAAAAATAACAGAATGGGACCCAAGAGGAGCTAGAAGAAATCCTGGAAGACAAAGGAGGAGATGGATAGATGAAATTCATGAGTTTGTGGGTAGTAAATGGATGGCCAGTGCCCAAAACAGAAGGAACTGGAAAGTTGCTGGAGAGGCCTTCATCCTGCAGTGGTATGAAAATGGGTGATGATGATGATTTTGCAAAACTTTTTTTTTTTTTTTTTTAAAGTACATGCTGCGCTAGATAATAAATTTCACTTGACAACATACACATTTTATGTTATGCATAGGATTCTTTACTAGTACATTATACTTTCAAACATTATCTTACCTGGAATTTATTTTCTGTGATTTCTGCTAGACATCATTTGACTTTGATTGCTTCAAAAAGACTGTTGCATACTGCCCTCTTCAGAAATGTTAGGTCAAAGTTATGTTTCTAACAATGGTCCTGCTGTCTGGATTTGGCTGCCAAAATTTCCAGTACTTCACCAGAAAGAGATCTTTTTTTTTTTTTTTTTTTTTATGTGAACCCCAAACACGAGAGGTATTAGAACCTATAGTACTTAGTACCGTGCTTGGGTTGGAGGTTAAGAAGACGAAAGAAGATATTTGTTGACATTGGACTTGAACTTCTGTAGATTGTAATTTTCAGGAAATACGTATGAACGAAGGTTGTTCCAGAAAACGGCAGTTGAAAGAATAAATGAGGAAGATGAAAAGTTGGTTCTGTGGGTTTGAAGTTGGACAGTAAATGGATGTTGGCTGGTGGCGGCACGTGTTTGGACTGTTTTGAAAGAGAGAGCGGGAATTATAGAAGCCAGTTCAGAAGAACAGTGCCCATGGAAGTATCTGTAGAAGAGGCATGCAGCAGAAACAGTACGTCTATGAGAAAGCGAGTGGAGAGATTCTGTTATAGATGAATCATTAATTAACCTAACTGCCCTCTTCTGAATGGAATCAAGAAGCCTGAGAGAGGTTTGGGGACACCACCCCAGATGTGGGAACAATATTCCCTGGCAGGGCGGATTTGCGATTTATACAGAGTGAGCAGCTGTTTGGAAGAAAAGTAACGGCGAGAGAGAAAGAGAAAACCAAGTTTTTTAGATGCAGAGGAAGCAATATTTGTAATGTGCTTGTGCCAAGAGAGATTAGAAGTCAGGGTAATCCCCAAAAGAGATATATCATTTTGCCTAGAAATCGGAGTGTCACTCCGATAAGCATAGGAGCAGAAGAATCCTTTTTGCGAGATATAAGACAAGACTGTGTTTTTAAGAGGGTTGAAATCAACTAAGTTGTCTTTGCCCCACTGGAGAATTACCTGAAGATCGGCATTTAAGGAATTGGTAGCAGATTTTCGAGAAGTTGAAGCTGATTGAGCAGGACAAGGTTTCTCAAAATGGAAAGTTGAATGCAATGTGCTACCATCTGCAAAACTATGGATAGGATTTCCAGTCAATGGAAGAAGGTCATTGATATACAAAAGGAAAAGAGTGGGGGAAAGAACTGAACCTTGGGGGACACCTAAAGGACCTCTCACTTCGCCAAAATTGAAAATTTTGGCGAAGTGAGAGGTCCTTTAGGTGTCCTTTGAGTGCACTTTAGGTGTCCTTTAGAGGTCCTTTGGGTGCACTTGACTTGAGTGTCACCTGAATATCAGTTCCATCGGCGTTTTAGACTCCCAGGTAGCAAGTACAGCTTGTCTGGCATATCTGAGAGAATGTCTGTGACAACCTCAAACTCAGTTTGTTTTTCTCACTTGGTTGAATATTCACTTACACTCCTATGAGGAATTGTTAAAATGCCTGGTTTAAAATGACTTGGGATAATTTATTTCAAGCTTCGTTGTGCACTTTTCAGATCCCCAACCAAGGACTACTGTATGGCATTTCTTTCATAATTGCATCTAACAGGTTCTCACACTGAAACTGACATTACAAAATGTTTCTTTACCTTCAATGATATTGAGAAGTACCAGAAAAAAAAAAAAAAAAATTTCTGAACCAAACTGAAACGAATCTCTCTATCTCTCACTCACAGTTCTGCAAATAGCACTATTGGATGATCATATCCTAATACAATCATATTAACTTCATACTTCTAAAAACAGCTAGCCATCTATGAATTCTGTTTATAGGCAGCCAGACTTCCAACTGTCCTTATGGACATGTTTTGTTGTTTGTTATTTGGTTTTTAGGAGCATTAGCAACTAAGGCCATATTGCTCCGCTTATGGACATGCTTTGGATTTAAAATCATGCTAGCATCAGAAATGCCAAACATTTTTAACAATGTTTCCATATTGAACAGTTGCGGGCAAAAATTTAAGAGCTTACATTTTTGTTTGATTTAACCACATAATCAAATGGAAAACAAATATCAGGATAGCAGAAAAATGTTTTGGTATTAAGTTAAGAATCTTTGGGGGGAGAGGGAAGAGAGCAAAGGGAAGAAATATAAGCTAATAAAAATGATAAGGGGAAAGTTTAAACAGAAGAGGCACATATTTTAGAATGGCGTAAATACTTTTATTTTGTATTTTCACCTATTTGTTTACGATCCTTTTCTATAATATAGTCAATTATGCTCTTCTTATTTCTATTATGCTCATCCAGGTAAACTTGTGGTTATCTTTATGCTGAGACGATGTGGTTTAATAAGAGCATGGCTTGCATAAAATTCTAGTAGCCTTTAGCATTAATACTCTTTTCAAATTTTCCAGAAGCTCCATAGATGCAATTGTCACTAAACTTCTACAGTAAAACCTGCATTCAGCAAACCCCCCCCCCCACCTTTTCATCGGACTGGAAAAAATTTGGTGTTTAATAGGGGGGTGCTAAATCTTGTTAACTTTAAATTGGATATTTTATGAAGTAAAAAAAAGTATGAAAGCAAAATAAAATAACTTTACAATATAAAATTTTGTAAAAAATATTAGTGTTTTCAGCTTGGCTGATTTTACCTTATTCATTTTACCTTCCTAATTCATTTCACAAATATACCTGGTCTCAATTCTAATCTCAACGATGTCCATTTCCACTTGCAGTCTGCCAAACCACATGTAATTTTTCTGACAGAATCTCATTTATCGGTTGATTCAACTACTGCTCATCTCAGATGCCCAAATTATTCGCTGTATGATTCCTTTCCCCTCAAAGGTAGTACTTGTGCATATGTCCGTTCTGATATTCCCTGTCAGAGACTTGGCAATTTGGAATCTCCTCTCTTTGATCTTCTCTGGCTTAAAATCTCTCTACCTCATTGTGTCAAATTCATCTGTTGTCTCTACCGTTCTCCCAACTCCACTAATCACTTGGAGCTCTTTGACTTCCTCTCTTTGCAACTTGACTTTCTCCAGTCCAACTTTCCTAACAGTGAGGTAATTTTCCTTGGTGATTTTAATGTTCACAACTCCAGCTGGCTTCCATTTTCTAGTCACACCGACCCAGCAGGTCGAGATGCTGAGGCTTTTGCAATTATTAATGACCTAGCACAGATTGTTCACTTACCTACAAGAATACTGGACAATCCTAATCATACAGCCAATATGCTTGATCTTTTTCTCACAAACAACCCTTCTAAGTACACGGTCGAAGTGAGAGGTCCTTTAGGCACTTCAGATCACAACTTGGTGATTGTCTCTTCTCCATTGGAACCATTATCTCATGGCTAATCCCAACCTCGTGTTGTTTGGCATTACAAGAATGCTAAATGGGATGACCTGCGAGACTTCTTTTCTTCTTTTCCTTGGTCGGATTACTGTTTCAAAACTTCTGATGTCAACGTTTGCTCATATCGTGTCAGTGAAATTATTCTTGCAGGAATGGAATCCTTTATCCCACACTCTACTTTAAAATCTCGTCCTTTATCTAAACCTTGGTTTTCCAATAAATGTGCTAAGGCTGTTCAAGAGAATAATGTTGCATATCGTAATTGGCTTGTTTCTAATTCTTCAGTGTCATTTTCTGCCTACACCAAAGCTCGCAACAATTGTAAAGCAGTTATTAATCAGTCCAAACTAGAGTTTGAACAGGCTAAGAGTAGAAAACTTGCTTCTTGCTCTAATGGTAGCCGAGCATTCTGGTTTCTTGCCAAAGCTATTGGCCGCAACTTTTGCCCATCTCTGTCCAAACCAGATGGTTCTGTTGTCACTTCAGCCAAGGATAAAGCTGACCTGCTAGCATCCTATTTTCCTTCCAGCTCATGTATTAATGATCTTGGTAAAACACCTCCAACCATTCCCAGCACACTCCAATCAATGCCTCCTGTGGTCTTCCGTCAAAAGGATATCAGAAGGATTTTGATGAATCGATGCTAAGAAAGCTCCAGGTCCTGATGGTATTTCTCCACTTGTTCTCAAAACCTGTGCTCCTGAGGTTACTCCTATTCTTTGCCGCCTTTTTTCACTTTCTTATTCCAAAGGTGTTTTTCCTTCTGCTTGGACATTTTCTCATATCCAGCCAGTTCCTAAAAAGGGTGACAAATCCCTCCCATCCAATTATCGTCCCATTGCAATTACTTCTACTCTTTCTAAAGTAATGGAGAAATCAATTAACCGCCAACTCTTAAAGTATCTAAAAACCTTCCGTCTGATCAACGATCGCCAGTATGGATTCCGTCAGTGTCGATCCACTGGTGATATTCTGGCTTATGTTACCCATTTATGGACTAATTCAATGGAAAGGTTTGGTGAAACACAAGTAGTTGCTCTTGACATCTCAAAGGCTTTTGATCGTGTTTGGCATAATGGTCTTCTAAACAAGCTTCCATCTTATGGTTTGCTAACTGTTTTTAGTAATTGGTTATCCAGTTTTCTCTCTGATCGCTCACTGAGGGTGATGGTAGATGGCTCTCTGTCTTCTAACTTCTCCACTAATGCCAGTGTCCCCCAAGGTTCAGTTCTTTCCCCCACTCTTTTCCTCTTGTATATTAATGACCTTCCATTGACTGGAAATTCTATCTATAGTTTTGCCGATGATAGCACATTGCATTCCACTTACCATTTTGAGAAATCTTGTCCTGCTCAATCAGCTTCAACTTCTCGAAAATCTGCTATCAATTCCTTAAATGCCGATCTTCAGGTAATTCTCCAGTGGGGCAAAGACAACTTAGTTGATTTCAACCCTTCTAAAACTCAGTCTTGTCTTATATCTCGCAAAAAGGATTCTTCTGCTCCTATGCTTATCTTTAGTGACACTCCGATTTCTAGGCAAAATGATACATCTCTTTTGGGGATTATCCTGACTTCTAATCTCTGTTGGCACAAGCACATTACAAATATTGCTTCCTCTGCATCTAAAAAACTTGGTTTTCTCTTTCGCTCTCGGCGTTACTTTTCTTCCAAACAGCTGCTCACTCTGTATAAATCGCATATCCGCCCTGCCATGGAATACTGTTCCCACATCTGGGGTGGTGCCCCCAAAACCTCTCTCAGGCTTCTTGATTCCATTCAGAAGAGGGCAGTTAGGTTAATTAATGATTCAGCTCTAACAGTCTCTCCCCACTCGCTTTCTCATAGACGTACTGTTTCTGCCGCATGCCTCTTCTACAGATACTTCCAAGGGCACTGTTCTTCTGAATTGGCTTCTATAATTCCCGCTCTCTCTTTCAAAACAGTCCGAACACGTGCCGCCACCAGCCAACATCCATTTACTGTCCAACTTCAAACCCACAGAACCAATTTTTCATCTTCCTCATTTATTCATTCAACTGCTGTTTTCTGGAACAACCTTCGTTCATACGTATTTCCTGAAAATTACAATCTACAGAAGTTCAAGTCCAATGTCAACAAATATCTTCTTTCGTCTTTTCAACCTCCAACCCAAGCACCGTACTAAGTACTATATGTTCTAATACCCTCGTGTTTGGGGTTCACATAAAAAAAAAAAAAAATCATTTAATAATGATTCTTCAAAATTTGCTGGTTTAACATTCAAGAGCAGAAAATTATTTCAATTTGGACAGAAAGGCCTGTTTTGCAACTGCACTAAGTTTTATTTTCAGAAATTTTTTCTAAATTATGAATATCTTTAGACAGATATCTAGCACAGATGCTCTCCAATTTAGTTCTACATTCAAACATTATTTTCCAAATTTATTTGGCCACTTCATCATCACAACCAAAAGCACTGTTATGCCATAATAAAAATGACATTTATTTTTATTTAGTCTAGAAAATTTTAAGCCATTTAATGGCATAGTTATAGGTGTGTAGCTTGTATGGCATTAAGCAAAAAAATTTTTAACAATCTAATTTCTTCATTACTTGTTGATCCATATATTTTTTTTTCTATTCGAAAGTATAAATTCTTATCTTTATACAAATTATTCTTCAAAGAAAACATTTTTTAGATTTGAATTTTCTGACGTCAGATTTTAGCTTAATATTTTTAGCAGTTGTACCTTTACTTTTTAATTCAATTAATCACATTCTTTCTTTTAAGTGGAAACTGTGCTGTGACATTTTTTAACATTGTCCAGTACTAAACTATAAAATGTTAAGCATGTGTAGCTACAATATTCTGATCCTTATGAAACAAATAAAAACCAAAATTTACAGAGAAACCATGTGGCATTGCTCTAATTGCTGGTACATGAAGACATTTCATGTTGCCAGACACTATAAGAGCACTGCACTGTAAATAGTGACTCAACTGGAAGTATATGTTTGCTCCTCCTAAAACTACAAATCTCTCATAACACTCAAGGTTTCAAAAATTTAATTTTAGTGTATACAATACTGCTGTTTCTATTTTTGTATTCATTATAAATCCATATCATTACTCGTTATGATAAAAAGAGAAAACTAACCCATTTACTCAACTGACTTATTTTCATGCCAGAGTGTGTGTGTATATATATATATATATATATAAAAAAAAACACATAGCACATAAAAAAAATAAAAAATCTGACAACCACAATGCTTGCTGTTTAAAGCAGGTTTCGCAGTACTTCAACCTATAATTAATACTGTTTCTCTCTTTATTAGTGTTTTGCTGCTCTTAAGATAATAAACACTTCTTCTACCTTTATTTTCTCTTTTTTTCTTTTTACAAACAAAAAAATGAGTGGTATTAGAACTTATAGTACTTAGTGCCATGCATGGGTTGAAGATTGAGAAGATACTTGTTGACATTTGAATTGAATTTCAGTTGATTGTAATTTTCAGAAAATGTGTGTGAAGGAAGACTGTTACAGAAAATAGAAGTTGAAGGAATAATTGAGGAAGAACAGTTAGTTTGGAAGAAAGAGGGGAATTATAGAAGCCAATTCAGAAGAACAGTGCCCACAGAATTATCTATAGAAAAGGCATGCAGCAGAAACAGAATACCTATGAGACAGAGAGTGTAGAGACAGGTCATTAAATTATCCTAACAGCCCTCTTTTGAATGGAGTGTAGAACTTGAGAGGTTATGGGGGTACCATCCCAAATATATTAGCAATATTCCATGGTAGGGTGGATTTGAGATTTGTACAGAGTGAACAGCTGTTTGGAAGAAAAGTAATGGCGAAAGAGAACAGATTTTTATAAGCAGAGAAAGCAATATTTGTGATGTGCTAAAGCCACGATAGATTAAAAGTCAGGGTAATCTGTAATAGAGATATGTGATCTTGTCTTTAAGGAACTGGTATTGGATATTTGAAAAAATGAAACTTTCTGCAATGCACAGTTTCTAAAACTGGAAGGTGCAATGCAACGTGCTGTCATCAGCAAAACTATGGATAGGATTTTTAGTCGACAGAAGACTGAACCTCAGGGAACACAAGCATTGACAGAGAAGTTAAAAGACAGAGCCACCTACCACTCAAAACGAGTGATCAGAGAGGAAACCTGTACCTACCATTCAAAATGAGTGATCAGAGAGAAAAACCTGGATACCCAATTACAAAAAATCAGCCATAAATCCATAAGACAAAAGCTTATTTAGAAGACCTTTATGACAAAGAACACAAACAAAAGCCTTTGAAATGTTAAGAGCAACTGCTTGAGTTTCACTAAACTTTTCAACTGAATTTGTCCATAGATGGGCAAAATAAGCCAGAATATCACCAGTGAGTTGACACAAATTGAATCCATATCAGCAACCACTGATCACATGGAAGGTTTCAAGTTAATTTAGGAGTTCGTGGTTAATGGATTTCTCCAATACTTTAGAAAGAGTAGTAATAAGTGCAATGGGATAATAATTGGATGGGAGGGATTTGTCAGCCTTTTTAGGAACTGGCTGGATATGAGCAAATTTTCAAGTGGAAGGAGAAACACTAATGAATTAAGAAAGTGTAAAAGGGGAATACAGAACAGAAGTAAGTTCTAGAGCACAGGTTTTGAGAACAAGTGAAGAAATATCATCAGGATTTGGAGCTCCCTTATTATCAAGATTGTTCAAAATTCTTCTGATATTCTTTTGATGGAAAACCATAGGAGGCACTGAGTAGAGTTTATTGGGAATGGTAGGAGGTGGATTACCAAGATGATTAATGCAAGAGTTAGAAGAAAAGTATGATGCTTGCAGATCAGCTTTATCTTTAACTGAGGTGGTAACAGAACCATCAGGTTTTAACAGAGGTGATGGCCAGACGTTGCAGTGAATATTGGGGAAGAGACCAGAATTCTCAGAATGACAAGAAGCAAGTTTTCTACCCTTAACCCTGTTCAAAATCTAGTTTGTACTGATTAACAACTACTTTACAATTGTTGCATGCTTTGGTGAAGGCATAAAATGAACCTGAAGCTTTGGATGCAAGCCAATATGCGACATTCTCATCTCAAACAACCTTAGCACATTTATTGGAAAACCAAGGTTTATATAATGGACAAGATTTTAAAGTGGAGTGGAGTGTGAAATGAAGGATTTCATCCCAAAAAAGAATAATTTCACGTCAAAGAGTTTCAAGTGATTGGTGTGGAAGTGGGAGATTGATATAGAGAATGGGTGAATTGACAGAATGGGATAGAGAGAATTTAAGCGAGAGGAGATTGAAAGGAGAAGATATCAAGTTTACTGTCTCCGACAGCAAATATCAGAGAATTGAATACATGTGCACAAGTATCACCTTTGAAGCAGAGGGAATTGTGCAGAAAATAATTAGGATAACTGAGAGGGAGGAGCAGAAGCTGAATTAACCAATTATTGGGATTCTGTCAGAAAGAGTAAGTGGAGCTTAGCAGACTAAGTGTATATGGACATCATTGAGATTGGAACCGAGACTATGTATATATGTGAAATGAATGAGGAAGTGTTTGGGAGGTTTAGATCTTTTTGTAGATAAGTTTGTTCTATTAGTTTGACTATTCATGATGTATTCAGTAGTAAGAAAACGTGGAAGGGAGGGATGAGGGGTGAGGGGCATGCTGTATGAAGTAATAAAATTTTTGGATATGGCATGTACACAGCAAGAATATATCCACCTCCATGACATAATGTGGCCTCAGCAATTTCTCTTACATACACACTACTTGGACTCTCCCCAGTCACTATCTGGAAAAGTAGGTAGATCCAGATGCCTCCTAGGAGGGTAGCAATAGGTTTAGTCCAGTGTAATATCTAGTTGCTGGCATGAGAAATACATTTTAGAGATTCTGGACTCCAGAAATGTAAGGAAGAATGGATTTCACCATGGTGCCCATCTTAACCTCAAAAGACACAATACTGCATGATGGAAGAGATAGGTTTTGCTGGAGTGTTCCCCTGGAGACTAAACATGGATTTCACCACTTCAAGCTTCCAGTAAGCAAAGTGTAACAGTTGATGAGCATCACCTAACTGCCTAGTACTGAGTACTGCTTGTTAACACAGAGGAGACAGCATTTGGTTTGGATGCTACCTCCATTCCTGATTATGTTGTCACAGCTGGGTGGTCATCTCCAGCATACTAGATGCTGTATTTCAGGACCTGCATGAGGGGGTGGGGGTATACTCAGTGTTACTAACAATCCCACCATTGCTAAACTTCCAAGCAAAGAATTTAATTTTTGCAGACTGGCCAGACTTCACTAAAATTCAATAACTCACGCGTCACCTGAATATCACTTCCATCAGTCTTTTAGAATTCCAGATGGCAAGCCATAGCTTGTCATATCCAAGAGAATGTCTGTGACAATTCTCAAGGTCCAAGCAATAATTGTGCCATATGCGTAGACAAATTTCATCATCTAACATTCCCTCTTAAATTTTGTCCACAAATTCTCCTGGATAATGCTTCCCAGGTAATTCTAAAAGCTATTGCAACACCTCTGCATTATATCTTACTTACAGAATAAATTTATTTAAAATATTTATTTAGATGCAGCTCTTCTATATTCATCCTCTTGGTTTCTGTGAATATCTGATACATCAGAATAGCAGGTATTATAGAATCTAAGAGCATGAATAAGTTTCATAATTATTTTAAAGAGGAATGCTAAACCAACAGAAAAAAATAACAGAAAGAGAGCATTATGGAAGTAATTTGGGTAGGCATAATGTGCAATGCATATACACCGATGAGACAAAACATTATAACCAACGAGTGTCATTATGCAAATCAAAGCAACCAAAGGTGAACTACAGCACATGCACGGGTTGGGACACTGTATAAAAAAGACCTGATACTGAGTTCCGTTAATCAGTGTTTCTCTTGTTCTTCAGAAGGGAAAGGCAGCAGACTTAAGCGAGTTTGACAAAGGCCAAATTGTAATGGCCAGACGAATGAGTCAGAGCATATCTGAAATGGCAGGGCGGGTGGGATGCTCACAGTCAGCCGTGGTTAGTACATACCGAAAGTGGTCCAAGGAGAGGGAACCCATGAACCGCCTGCGAGGTGGTGGATAACCACGGCTCATTGATGCTTGAGGTGAGCAAAGGATCTCACAGCACGTGGCAACAGAAGGGAAACTCGCCGGTAATTGGAATGCTGGTGAAGGGAGTAATGTGTCACAATACACAGTACATCGAACCCTGCTGAAAATGGGGCTGCATAGCCGCAGGCCGCTCCGAGTGCCCATGCTAACTACGGTTCACCGGCAACAGCACCTACAATGGGAACGCGAGCATCGAAACTGGACCTTGAGTGATTGGAAGGTCGTCTAGTCCGATGAATCATGTTTCCTGTTGCACCACGTGGACGGCCGGGTATGTGTGAGTTATTTACCTGGGGAAGTGATGGTGTCTGGATGCACTGTGGGACAAAAACAAGACGGTGGTGGCGGTGTCATGCTTTGGGCGATGTTCTAAAGGGATACCCTGGGTCCAGTCATTCACGTGCCGGGCACTCTGACTTCTACCACCTACCTAAACATCATTGCTGACCAGGTACACCCTTTCATGGCAACGGTCTTCCCCTCTGGCAGTGCAGTCTTTCAGCAGTATAATGAACCATGCCACCCTGTCCGGATTGTTTGAGACTGGTTCGTGGAACATGAGGAAGACTTCCAGGTATTGTCTTGGCTTCCAAATTCCACAGGCACCAATCCCATCGAGCATCTGTGGTTTGTGTTGGAACAGCAACTCTGATCTTCAGCGTCTCAACCATGGACCTTACAGGAGTTAAAAGGATCTGCTGGTTACGTGTTGGTATCAGATACTACAAGACATCTAGAAATCTTGTAGTGTCCATGCCTCATCGGTTAAGAGCTGTTTTGGCTGCCCGTAGAGGACCAACATCATATTAGGTAGGTGGACATAATGTTTTGGCTCATCGGTGTATAATCAAAATACATGAAATAAAAGCACATTAACTGTGTAGTATTTAGAATCTAGTCACTACCAACAGTCTAAAAATTATACGTTTCATGAA
Organism: Mastigoproctus giganteus; assembly: GCF_048544385.1. NCBI lineage: Eukaryota > Metazoa > Arthropoda > Arachnida > Uropygi > Thelyphonidae > Mastigoproctus > Mastigoproctus giganteus. The sequence continues at coordinate 158,487,663 of NC_143584.1, read as the reverse complement.
TGCTTTGTAATCTGCTTCTTCACAACTGCAAAATTAAAAATAAGGTGGGTTATCTGTTATTGTTCTTTCTTAAATTGTTCATTTGGTGCTCAATTACATGAATTTTCAATCTTATTTTACTTTTTAACATAATATAATGCAACCAAAGTTGTCAACAAATTAATAAAATTAGTAATAATAATATTTAATGGAATTAATACTCAGGTAACCACTGTGATTCTGCAGTTGCACTAACACAATAACACCAAAGAACCAAACTGATAAATTATTTTGGTTTTTTTTTTTTTTTTTTAATGTGAACCCCAAACACGAGAGGTATTAGAACCTATAGTACATAGTACCGTGCTTGGGTTGGAGGTTGAGAAGACAAAAGAAGACATTTGTTGACATTGGACTTGAACTTCTGTAGATTGTAATTTTCAGGAAATACATATGAAGGAAGGTTGTTCCAGAAAACGGCAGTTGAATGAATAAATGAGGAAGATGAAAAGCTGGTTCTGTGGATATGGATGTTGGTTGGTGGCGGCATGTGTTTGGACTGTTTTGAAAGAGAGAGCAGGAATTATAGAAGCCAATTCAGAAGAACAGTGCCCATGGAAGTATCTGTAGAAGAGGCATGCAGCAGAAACAGTACATCTATGAGACAGCGAGTGGAGAGACTCTGTTCGAGATGAATCATTAATTAACCTAACTGCCCTCTTCTGAATGGAATCAAGAAGCCTGAGAGAGGTTTTGGGGGCACCACCCCAGATGTGGGAACAATATTCCATGGCGGGGCAGATTTACGATTTATACAGAGTGAGCAGCTGTTTGGAAGAAAAGTAACGCCGAGAGCGAAAGAGAAAACCAAGTTTTTTAGATGCAGAGGAAGCAATATTTGTAATGTGCTTGTGCCAAGAGAGATTAGAAGTCAGAGTAATCCCCAAAAGAGATATATCATTTTGCCTAAAAATCGGAGTGTCACTAAAGATAAGCATAGGAGCAAAAGAATCCTTTTTGCGAGATATAAGACAAGATTGAATTTTAGAAGGGTTGAAATCAACTAAGTTGTCTTTGCCCCACTGGAGAATTACCTGAAGATCGACATTTAAGGAATTGGCAGCAGATTTTTGAGAAGTTGAAGCTGATTGAGCAGGACAAGGTTTCTCAAAATGGAAAGTGGAATGCAATGTGCTATCATCGGCAAAACTATCGATAGGATTTCCAGTTAATGGAAGAAGGTCATTAACGTACAAGAGGAAAAGAGTGGGGGAAAGAACTGAACCTTGGGGGACACCGGCATTAGCAGAGAAGTTAGAAGACAGAGAGCCATCTACCATCACCCTCAGTGAGCGATCAGAGAGAAAACTGGATAACCAATTACTAAAAACAGTTGGCAAACCATAAGATGGAAGCTTGTTTAGAAGACCTTTATGCCAAACACGATCAAAAGCCTTTGAGATGTCAAGAGCAACTACTTGTGTTTCACCAAACCTTTCCATTGAATTAGTCCATAAATGAGTAACATAAGCCAGAATATCACCAGTGGATCGACACTGACGGAATCCATACTGGCGATCGTTGATCAGACGGAAGGTTTCTAGATACTTTAAGAGTTGGCGGTTAATTGATTACTCCATTACTTTAGTAAGAGTAGAAGTAATTGCAATGGGACGATAACTGGATGGGAGGGATTTGTCACCCTTTTTAGGAACTGGCTGGATATGAGCAAATTTCCAAGCAGAAGGAAAAACACCTTTGGAATAAGAAAGTGAAAAAAGGCGGCAAAGAATAGGAGTAACTTCAGGAGCACAGGTTTTGAGAACAAGTGGAGAAATACCATCAGGACCTGGAGCTTTCTTAGCATCAAGATTCATCAAAATCCTTCTGATATCCTTTTGACGGAAGACCACAGGAGGCATTGAATGGAGCGTGTTGGGAATGGTGGGAAGTGTTTTACCAAGATCATTAATACGTGAGCTGTAAGAAAAATGGGATGTTAGCAGGTCAGCTTTATCCTTGGCTGAAGTAACAACAGAACCATCTGGTTTGGACAGAGGTGGGAGCAGAGATGGGCAAAAAGTTGCAGCCAATAGCTTTGGCAAGAGACCAGAATGCTCGGCTACCATTAGGGCAGAAGTTAAGTTTTCTACTCTTAGCCTGTTCAAACTCTAGTTTGGACTGATTAATAACTGCTTTACAATTGTTGCGAGCTTTGGTGTAGGCAGAAAATGAAACTGAAGAATTAGAAACAAGCCAATTACGATATGCAACATTCTTCTCTTGAACAGCCTTAGCACATTTATTGGAAAACCAAGGTTTAGATAAAGGACGCGATTTTAAAGTGGAGTGTGGGATAAAGGATTCCATTCCTGCAAGAATAATTTCACTGACACGATCTGAACAAATGTTGACATCAGAAATTTTGAAACAGTAATCCGACCAAGGAAAAGAAGAAAAGAAGTCTCGCAGGTCATCCCATTTTGCATTCTTATAATGCCAAACAACACGAGGTTGGGAATAGCCATGAGATAAAGGTTCCATTGGAGAAGAGACAATCACCAAGTTGTGATCTGAAGTGCCTAAAGGACCTCTCATTTCAACCGTGTACTTAGAAGGATTGTTTGTGAGAAAAATATCAAGCGTATTAGCTGTATGATTAGGATTCTCCGGAATTCTTGTAGGTAAATGAACAATCTGTGCTAGGTCATTAGTAATTGCAAAAGCCTCAGCATCTCAACCTGCTGGGTCGATGTGACTAGAAAACGGAAGCCAGCTGGAGTTGTGAACATTAAAATCACCAAGGAAAATTACCTCACTGTTAGAAAAGTTGGACTGGAGAAAGTCAAATTGCAAAGAGAGGAAGTCAAAGAGCTCCAAGTGATTAGTGGAGTTTGACACAATGAGGTAGAGAGATTTTAAGCCAGAGAAGATCAAAGAGAGGAGATTCCAAATTTCCAAGTCTCTGACAGGGAATATCAGAACGGACATATGCACAAGTACCACCTTTGAGGCGAAAGGAATCATACAGCGAATAATTTGAGCATCTGAGATGAGCAGTAGTTGAATCAACGGATAACTGAGATTCTGTCAGAAAAAGTATATGGGATTTGGCAGACTGCAAGTGGAAATGGACATCGTTGAGATTAGAATTGAGACCACGTATATTTGTGAAATGAATTAGGAAGTCCTTGGGTGGTTTAGATCTTTTCGCAGATAAGCTCGCTCTATTATTTTGACAATTCATGGTGTATTCAATAGTAAGAAAAAGTGGGTGGGACATGCTGTATGAAGTAATGAAATTTTTGGATATGGCGTACACGTAGTAAGAATATACCCAGATTCTTGACATAACGTGGCCTCGACAATGCTCTCCGCATACACAGTACTCGGACTCCCTCCAGTCACTATCTGGCAGAGTAGAGGTAGCAAGATTATACACTAGGCGATCCGGGAGCCTCCTAGAGAGTTACCAATAGGTTCGGTCCAGTGTACTAACTAGCGGCCGGCCTGCGAACTCCGTTTTAGAGCTGTACCCTCGAAATGTAAGGAATATTGGATCTCGCCACAATGTTCATCATAACCTCAAAAGTCATCAATCATACTGCATGATGGAAGAGATAGGGAAGGGTTGACCAGAACGTAGCTATAGAGACTAAACATGGGTTCTACCACTTCGAGCCTCCAATAAGCAAAGTGGTGGTATTTCACCGGTTGATGAGAGTCATCTACCACCTAGTACTGCCTGGTAACATAGAGGGGCGGCGTTCCTCCATGTGGTGTGAGCGCCACACCTCGACCCCTGCTTACGTTGGTTCACACCTGGGTGGTCACACACCATGTACTTGTGCATGGAGGTTATACCCAGGATTACTAACAGTCCCACCATCGCGAAGGTGCAAGCAGAGGATTTGGCTGTCACAGACCATCCGGACTTTGCCGAAATTGGGTCCACTTGACTTGAGTGCCACCCGAATATCAGTTCCATCAGCGTTTTAGACTCCCAGGTAGCAAGTACAGCTTGTCTGGCATATATGAGAGAATGTCTGTGACAACCTCAAGGACCACTCCTTACTCCTTACAAGCTGGTTATTCCTTACAAGCTGTTACTCCTTTCGGTTGATCGTTGCAAGCAACAGTGATTGATATGCCTAGCTCACTATGGTTAGTCTTAGGGTGTTTATCCCCTCCTTGCTGTTTTAAATCAGAAAACGAGTTCCCAATTTTAAAACAGCAGTGGGGGGGGGGGTGTATTGTTGTTGTTATTTGGTTTTTAGGAGCATTAGCAACCAAGGCCATATTGCTCCGGTAAAATGCGGTGTCATTCCCTGACCTTTCTGCATCCTCTGTATTTGGTGGCTCACAGGCTCGAACCCTGGTCTAATCAAGAAGCATGTGCTACGCTCTGCTGCTCCTTCCCACCTGGCTACGGAGGTGCCGGGGGGGGGGGAACACCCTAACTAAAACTAACTATAGCGGGCTAAGCATGTCAGCCACTACTACTACTTGCAATGATCAATCGGAAGGGGTACCAGATTGTAAAGGCTAACGCACCATTTCTTATTATATGGTTACAGCTATACATACTAAGCACTCTGGAACCAAGTGTCACATTTAACTGACTAAAATTAATTAGGATTGGTTATGCTGCACCAGCCAAAAAAAAAATTTTCTGAATTACCGAGAGAGAGAGAGAGAGAGAGAGAGAGAGAGAGAGAGAGAGAGAGAGAGAGAGAGAGAGAGAGAGAGAGAGAGAGAGAGAGAGAGAGTGAGGGGGGGGGGGGAATCACCAAGAAAAAGAAGAATGATGATATCCAGCTCAGGACACTGGGTGTGCCAAGCCCATACTCACCAGATGCGCGTCCCCTGTATTGATTACCTAAAACTAAGAATGGCTGAATCTCCAGGTTCCAAGTTGCTGCTTCAGGATTTTATTTGGGAGTTGATCAAACAGGATTTGCTAAAGAACTAGAATCTTCTGAGGTTGATTGGGCTTTGCCTGATTGTAGTACTATTTTTGCTGGGTTTTTTTTTATTTTTTTATTTTTTTTTTGGTTAAGAACTCTGAGTTTACAGAGATGGTTCTGATCTATTTGCATCCCTTTAGTTTTCGTTTACATTGTTTTCTATTGCCCCAATCCTACTGGAAATGCTCCTGCACATACTCTCCTATAATTGAATCTATCTGAACAAATTTCCTTTACTGTGGTCAGTGTAGATGTTAATAACGACCCCTACACTGTAATTTGTAAAGTGGAGCTTTGGTTGCCAGAGTACTAGATATGGGAGAAATAAGAGTAGGGGATTTCTAAGACATTTATAAGCATTTTGGTTGTTCTTAAAAATCTAGTTATTATATTGTGCTTTCTGGTAATTTTTGATATTTGTTCACTTATTGAGACTGGTTCTTCCAGAGAATCCAGAAAGTCCACTGGTATTTGAAAATGACTGGATGCAGGGAATAACTTTGATATCATATATTTGGATGTTAGAAAAGCTTTTGATACTGCTGCACATGGAAGATTTCTGCACAAATTGGAGCAGTGTAGCACTGGAGGAAAATTGCTGCTACGGATAAAGGGATGGTTGAGTGGGAGAAGACAGAGTGGTAATCAATGGACACTGCTCTTCATGGACTAATGTTATTAGTGGAGTCCCTCAGGGTTCAGTGTTGGGTCCACTGTTGTTTTCTGTATTTATTAATGATACTGATGATGGTATATTGCAGATGATATGAAGGTTGGCAGGGTTGTTAATGACAGTACACTGCTGCAACAGGATCTAGAAAAGTTGAGCAGATGGGCTGAGAGGTAGCAAATGAAGTTTAACATTGACAAATGTAAAGTACTGCATATGAGAAGCAGTAACCCCAGAGTAACATATCAACTATGTGGTACTACACCGACAGTGGTAGAGAATGAAGAAGAGATGAGGGTAATTGTGCAGGCAGATATGAAGTTCTCTGAGCAGTGCAGACAGTCTGCAAGACTGCTCATGGTGTCTTGTCAATGATATACAGGAATTTTTCTAGCACATAAGGAGGGCCTCCGTAGCCGAGTGGGCAGGAGCGGGAGTGCAGTAGCACACGCTCTTTGAGTTGACCAGGGTTCAAGCCCCTGACTGCTGAATACAGTCGATCTGCCAACCCGCACTGGACCAGCATGGCAGATTATGGTCCATTTCCCTCAGCATGAATTGTTGAGGAGGCTTCCATCCTGGGTTGTGAGGCAGTGGGTTGATAATGGCTGCACTTTACTTTTTTTACTTTTTTATCCCCTTATATAAGGCAGTGGTCAGGCCACAACTTGAGTATTGTATACAGGTCCGGAGGCCTCATTTTAGAAAGAATGTAGAGCTGCTGGAGTGAGTGCAGAGAAGGGCAACAAGATTAGTGAATGGAACAAAGGATTGCTCTTACGAAGAAAGGCTTAAGTTTTGCAAATTACATTGTCTGGAGACTAGGCACACTTGCGGAGTGATCTGATTGAGGTGTATAAAGCCTTGAATGGTTTGAGCATGCTTAATGCTGATGGGATTCTTCCTCTGGCTCAGAACAATCGCGTGAGAGGGCATAAATTCAAATTGTGAAAAGACAGTTGTAGGATAGATGTGCGGAAGTTTGCCTTTAGCCAGCATGTGGTTGATTGCTGGAACAAACATTTGGAGCGAGTGGATGGGTGAAATTAGATTAGTTGGTTTTTTTTTTTGCTGATGCTATATAAACTTGCTTTCTTGCATCATGTGCCTTTACTAAAATATAAAGATCTATAAAGAAAATTATCAAGAACCAGAGTACTAGATTTTGGAGACAAAAGAGTAGGGGATTTCTAAGACATTTATAAGCATTTTGGTTCCTGAAAATCTGGTTATTACATTGTGCTTTCTGGTAATTTTTTATATTTGTTCACTTATTGAGGCTGGTTCTTCAGAGAATCCAGAAAGTCCACTGTTATTTGGAAATATAAAGATCTATAAAGAAAATTAACAAGTCAGATCAGTAGTCAGTGGTAAGACGCACCCTGCCGAAAACTTAGCAAGTTAGGACTATTATCCCAGCTTTCCCAACCAATGAAAGAACAGTCTTCTTTGATGTAGACAATATGTTCACAAATATCTTGGAGGAAGTGAGGACCGTGGATGGTTTTCACTTTCTACAACAGGATATTTGTACACATTGTCCATGACAAAGGAGCCTAGCATGTATTGTTGATTGACCTGAATATTTTGTAAGCATAAGACACTCAAACTTTGGTGCAACCTGAAGTCACACATTTTTGATCAAGCTAAAAGCAAATTTTCATATTAATACTTAAAATCCTTTCCTTATCCTTGACAACCATTTTAAGCCTATTTTACTTTATGATATTACCTGCAAATCACAATTTTAATGCAAAAATTCTCAAAATCTTCCTTAAATTTCAAGATAGTGTTTGTAGGCCAGCCACTAGATAGTTCAGAGGATCAGTTAGCATTCAATCTTGCTGCCTCTACTGTACCAGACAGTGATTGAAGGGAGTCAGTGTGTGTGTGTGTGTGTGTGTGTGTGTGTGCATGCGCGTGCGTGCGTGCACGTGTGTGTGGTTGGCATCGTCAAGGCCATGTTATGTCAAGGAGCAGGGTATATTCTTGATGTGTGTATGCTATATATCCAAAAACTTCATTGCTTCATATAAAATGTCTCTCACCCCCAACCATTTCTTACTATTGAATACACGATGAATAGTTAAACTAATAGAACAAACTTGTCTAAACCACCCAAACACTTCCATATTCATTTCACAAATATACTTAGTCACAGTTCCAATCTCAATGATGTCCATTTCTCCTACAGTCTGGCAAACTCCACTGACTTTTTCTAACAGAATTCCAATTACTGTCAGATTCAACCACTGCTCATCTCAGTTATCCTAATTATTCACTATACAATTACTTTTATTTCAAAGGTGGTACTTGTGCATATGCCATTGTCATAGACTTAGTAATTTGGAATATCCTCTTTTTATCCTCTTCAAATTCACCTGTTGTTGTTTTTATTGGGGGTTTTACAGTACAGCAGCAGTTAAAGGCCATTATGTGCCAAACAATGGTAGTCATCTGTTGACTCTATCAATCTCCCACTTCCACTAATCACTTGGAACTCTTTGCCTTCTTTTCTTTGGAACTCAATTTTATCCAGTCTTTCTTAAGTGAGGTAATTTTCACTGAAAATTTTGATGTTCATAACTCCAGTTGGCTTCAGTTTTCTAGACACACGGATCCAGCTGGTTGAGATTCTGAAGCTTTTGTAATTACTAATGACTTCGCACAGATTGTTCGTTTACTTACTATACTAGACCATCCTAATCACAGTCAACACACTTGATCTTTTTCTCACAAACAACCCTTCTAAGTACAGTTCAGGTGAGTGGTCCTCAGATCACAATTTTATGATGGTCTCTTCTCAAACGGAGCCTTCTTCTCATGGCCATTCTCAGCCACATGTTGTTTGGCATTACAAGAATGCAAAATGGGATGATCTGCAAGATTTCTATTCTTCTTTTCCTTGATCACAATCTTCAACTGGTGCATAGTACTATAGATTCTAATTCCTTTCATATTTGGGATTTTCATAATAATAAAAAAGAATGCTTAGCAAAAATCAGATCAAGAATATTGTACCCCTGTGAGGTATCTTGAACATGTTGATATGTCCAGAACAAGTGCAAATAAACAGATCTGACATAAGATATTCAGATATGAATATACATACTTTTATAAATTAATATGTACTTCATTTAATCTCAAAGAAATAAAATATGAATATTATAAATAAATAAAAAATGCTTCATACCTAAATTAGTGGGACGATTTGTCCAAATTTCATTAAAACAAGCATCTTCCCCAAAAATCAAAGTGTACCCCCACACTTTGGGAACCTCTGCTCTAGAAAGTAAGCCCTCCATGATAATACATTTGTTTGGGTTTATAGTTCAACCCAATTTCACATTTTTTTCCCCATCACTTACACTAGTCTAACTCAGTATCTTCACAGTTTTCATTTTTTCTCCTCTGTCACATATGCCCTTAAGTTCTTTCCATTTATTGTATCTTTTTTCCTGAAGGTTGTAGCAAATCACTAAATAAGGGAAGTAAATAATAATGCCAGCTGTTGCTGACTGGATTAGGAATGTCATACTACTTCTTTCATTGCCAAAAACAACTATACAGGGTGTCTCAAAAATATTGGTACAAACATTTAGGGGAAGTAGGTAACATCTAAAGGAATGCAAATCGCATAGGAACCCATAACAGGAAATGTCACGGGAAAGTAGTAGCAGGGGCACAAGAAGCAGAAATGACACAAGACAGTAATTAGTGGCAAACATTTATTTGACATAATATTAACAATGGAGTACGAGATGGATGCATTTCATGATGTTACAACAGATGCTCGAAGATTTCACCATGAGACACGATGCATGCGTGACACCGACGCAGCATGGATTGGCGGACATGGTTGAACACAGCTGGAGTTTCTTTGACAGTAGCAGCAGCGCATATGAGTCTCGCCACAAGATCCATTTCCGTCTCCACAGGCGATTCATACACGATAGATTTGAGGCCCCCCCCATAGAAAGAAATCAAGGCTCGATAAATCAGGTGAGCGTGGGGACCAGACAACGGGTCCACCACGGCCAATCCATCGATGCCCAAAACGCCTATTCAAATGGTCACGAACTCACCTTCCATAATGGGCAGGCGCCCCGTCATGTTAAAACCAAATGTTGCATCACACTTTTGCTGGAACATCGTCAAGTAACCCTGGTAGAACTTGTTCAAGAAAGATCCAATATTTAGCGGAGTTCATGCGGGATGGTAACAGGTATGGGGCGACTAAGCAGTCACCGACCATACCTGCACACACATTTATTGCGAAGCGATGTTGTGCCGCATGGGGGCACACACCGTGTGGGTTGTCGTGTGCCCACACATAAGCATTGTGCTGATTGAATAAGCCTTCCCGAGTGAAATAAGCCTCATCCGTTAACAAAACATAGGCTGGAAAATTCAAGTCTTGAACACTTTCTTGGAGAAACCATTGCGCAAAAGCCACACGTGCAGGATGATCTTGGGGGAGCAGTAACTGAACCCTTTGGAGATGAAAGGGGTGTAAGGAATCGGCGTTCCAGGCATGCTGTACACTGCAACGAAACACTCCTAAGGCAGAGGCAACGGCACGTGTGCTGGTAGTAGGATTATTCTGGATGGCATTCAACACACTTTTTTCCATGGCGGGAGTTCGTGTCGAACGTGGTCTGCCTGCACTACTCCTGTTACCTCTAAATGACCCATAATCGCACAAATTTTGATGCACACGCGCAAACAAACGGTGGTCTGGTACATGTCTGTTTGGGAAGCGTTCTCCATAAATTCGTTGAGCGGCTCCTCCATTGCCCTCTGCTAATCCATACGCTAGGTGCATGTCTGCCAGCTCACAGTTCGTATATCGATGCATGCTCTTCTTGCGGCGACTACTGCTTGAATGAGTAAACCAGAAATTTTCTCTCTCGCAAACTGATGAACAGCGCTGTCTACCGACTTACAGTGACGTTTCTGGTTATAGATTCCTATGCGATTCACATTCCTTTAGATGTTACCCCTAAACTTTTGTACTAATATTTTTGAGACATCTCTTGGGGTGAGATTTTAAGTGTGTGTGCGCGCGCGTGCGTGCTTGCTTGCATGCATGCATGCTATGGATATTTAGTGGTGCATAAGATGCAGTGGTTATGGTATGCCTAAAGTATAAAAGACTTGTGCTGAACTAAAATGTTTTTCCTAAAACATTCTTGCACCTGGACACCATGATGGGAAGAACCACTGTTGTAGTGGAAATAAAGATGATTCGTGCAATGTGGGCATTTGTGCTGCAAAGCCTGGAGCAATTTCTCCTTCAGTGCCATTACACATTACCTGTGAGGATAAAAAAAATCAGTATTCCAAATAATTGCAACCTTCATTTTCTTTGCACCTGGAATAACACTAAATTCTTTTGGTGGTGATGAATTAATATGTTTGCACTGGACAAAGTGATGTTCTGTCTCCAGATTGTACAGGAACCATGTCACATCACAGTGATAACTATGGGGTAAGAAAGCACCATTTCATCACAGAATCTTGCATAAGCATCAGATATGTTATGAAGCCATTTTCACCAAGTCACACAATTTCACTCAGAGTGATGCCACCTTATGGAGGAACACTTCAAACAACCAGTTATATAAGCGATGACATTCATATTATTAACATGTTTGTAAAGTATAAATTAGGAGACTGCTTTTGTTATTGGGTTTCAGGTGTATCAGCAGCTTAGACCAGATTGTGGTGTATATATTAAGTCTGTAAATTGCATGCATTGATTTGCCTATTCGCTGGAAAAAAAAAAAAAAAAAAAAATTCAGAAGAAAAACCCATGCATGCTTGAGACCAACTTCCTCAGCCACACTGTGGCAAAATTACATAAAAATTCCTTGCATCATTGACAGGGTTTGAACTCAAGACTTTTCCACCTGATATGGAGAACTAAATTTGTTTCTTTTATAAATATCAAAATGATTGTCTGTTTTAAGTATTATGGGGTGAAGTAAGTATTTATTTTTTTTTCTAAGAGCTAATTATTTGAAACAATCATAAACAAATAATTTTTAATATGAAACACTTTATATATTTACATTTTATTTATAAAAAATCCATTTTTAAAGGTCACATTTGAAAAATTCTATTATTTTTCATTCGTTTAATAGCACTGGGTTTTAAAGCTGCATCTTCAGCCTCAAGAGCTAACCTCCTTTTACTGACATCTGAATTCTCTATCACTTTCTCTATTATCTTCTTCTTTGAATATGAACTGTGTTCCTCATTTTTGTTGCAACGTTCTGTTTTTGTGGCAGATGAATATGCCTACAAAACATTATGCATGTTACTAATAAATGTGAAACAATATTCCATTATTATTTAAATATACATTGATACTATGTTAAAACCGAAAAACTATTTTAAAAGTAATCCAAGGCAAGTCAATAAATAATTATTTACCTTATCGCATATCCTAATTTCAATGATCCTTTTGCGAGACAACTATAGTGATATATGGAGTGCACACTGTATCGATGGAGATGACAATATTTCTGGTGGATATGATTTTGCAGGGTTTAAAGCACAGAAACAGAATATTAGCTAGTAAATGGCACCATCTTTGCTTTCTTTGCCACTGAGAAAGTTAGAGCTCTTCTACACAAAGCTACGCTGTTCACTCATTGGATCATAGCAGAGCATGCTGGTCTCACGTGCTATTATAAATTTGTTCATGAAGTCTTCACCTCCAGCAATTATTTTCTCCATTTTCAAACAGACCTCAACATGTAAATAAGGAGTACATTATACAACAGAGTATTCTGAAAGGAATCAGGAACAATTACAAACAGTCATTCTTTAGATTACACCAGGGTTAAGTCAGGTCCCTCAAGTTTCTCTGCTAGTGCTACTCGCTACTCTTATTTCTTGAATGATACACATCCAAAATTTGCCACATTACAAGCAGGCTACTGTGGTATTATTACAGAGTCATTTCAAAATTTATCTTGTCCACAGAGCAGGTATCTTCCTGCTGATTGCATTGCTTGAGTATTTAATGATTTCTAAGTAAATTCTTATTAACAGTATAGCCTCCTGGAATAAATTATGCCTTAATAATTAAAAAATAAAAAATTTTAGCAGAAATTTATTGCTCGACCTGGGTGATTTCTATTCAGAGGATTCATATTTTGTTTGCCGGTCATAAAGACAACACTATTTCAACTCCTGTCAGTATTATTTTCCAAAATACCAAATCACAAATTCCAACTAGTTTTTTCGAAAGTTAAACTCTTATCATCTAATCTACTGTTGAAAAAAAAAAAAAAAAAAAAAAAAAAAAAGAAGGTATAATTTCTTGTTTAAAATATCAGGCATGACAACTTGGTAAGTACCATGTGATATTCAAACATGAGAGGTTGTATCTTCAATTCTTATTTGATAGTTGGCCCAAATAATGCTTCAAATGCAAGGTCTCCTACAAGGTAGGAGACCTTGCATTTGTATCTTTAACACATTAGTAAGCATGTATATCTGCAGTGTGTTAAGGTAGCCATTTAAAAAAAAAAAAAAAAACCTCTTTCATAGTGATGAGAATGACAATTTTAGTATTCCTCAATTATCAAGTTTCCTTTCTGCATCATTAATTTTTTCGTTAATGAAAAGGGTTGGTCATAAACAAAGTAATAAATTTTTATTAAACCTAATGTATGCAATCCTTAAAAATATGAATGTAAAATTAGCAGGGTCTTTCTATCCAATTCTGTAGCATGCTATTATCACGTCTTAGGAGCAGCTTGAATTGTTGATGTGTACTGGTTTAAGTAAACAATATGAATGCCAATACTAGAGAATGTAGATGTTTTGTTTTCAGAAGTGAAAATGAGAAGTGCTGGCGTAAACAACTTCAAAGCCAATTATGATGCATTAATTTCATTTTCACACTGCTGCTGCTCTCCACTAATCTTAGTGGTGTGAGTTCAAACAAAAAACAAATGTGCATGCCCTTATGGTGTTATTTCAAAAATATATTTTTAATTTTTCCCTGCCCATTTAAGTTAAAAATAAGTCGCTTCATGGACAACATGAAGTGACTCTTATCATTACAGTACATTTGTCTGACAGAGTTTACATGTCTGCTGAACTTTTAATGACATCATGCCTATCTCTGAAGTGCTTGTACCATTCAAATATTCATATATAAGAGGCAGTCAATTAGTATTTACATTAGAAATATTTGAGTTAGGGATCTGATCTCTCTCTCACTCACTCTCTCTCTCTTTCTCATGCGCGCACACTATTTCTTCAATTGCAATACAAAGAAGCTAAAAAAAAATCCACAAGGAGATGAAATCTGTATATGGGGAGGATTACTGATAACATTAAGAAAAATTGGAAAAGAGAATCCAAGCATGGGCAAAACAGTGTGTGTAATGACCAAAGAGAGAAAAGATCCATCTCAGCCACACACGTTGCCATTATGGCTAAAGTGAAGCAGCTAGTCCTTGAAGACAATTATAAATTTTATAGCAAATGAAATGAACATTAGCCGAAGAAGAACATTAGAAGAAGAATCCCATCCATTTGCACCGTAATGCATGAATTCCTGCACATGTCTAAGTTGGCAACTTGAAGGATTCTGAGATTCACTTCCTCATAAGTCCCACAGGAAAGAATGTGCACCATAACTGTTGGAGCTTTGTAGAACATTGATTTTTTTTGACCGAATTGTGATGAAGGATGAATGCTGGGTACATCACTAAGACCTAGAAACAAAACAGATAAACAAACAATGGAAACATTCATCTTCACCAACCCACTCCCCAAAAAATCTAGGTTCAACACAACCTTACTGTCTGCCAATAAGATCACATTATCAGTTTTCTATAACCTTAAAGGTATCATAGTTACAAATTATCTCCCAAAAGGCAACAGCATCACTTGGGAGTACTACAGAAACCTCCTGGAAAAGTTGAGGATATCAAGTCAAAGAGATGCAGGAAGCTATCCGAAGCAAGCAAGCCTATAACAGCACAAGCCCAAAATAATAATAATAATAATAAAAAAAAACATTTCACCTATTCATTCCTTCCAATAGTTTGTCTGGTTCTTCCTTGAATTTATTTAAACTATCAACTTCCATAACAACATATGGAAGTTTGTTTCAATAATCAACTGTCTATTGATTAAAGGCAAACTTCCAAACCGTCCTTCAATTTGAATTTCTGAGCAAGAAGAATCCCATCCGCATTCAGCTTGCTCAATCCATTTAAAGCCTTAAACACCTCAATCAGATCACCTTGTGGGTGCCTAGTCTCCAGATGCTGCAACTTGCAAAACTGAAGCTTTCCTCAGTAAGAGCACCCCCTTTATTCAGCTCACCAATCTTGTTGTCCTTTGTACTTGCAGCAGCTCCACATCCTTCCTGAAATGAGGCCTCCAGACCTGTATGCAGTACTCAAGGTGTGGCCTGACCATTGCCTTATACAAAGGGATAATTACCTCCTTATCCCTGCTAGCAAAGTTCCTGTATATCATTAACAAGACCCCATGAGCTGCTCTGGCAGCCTGGACAAGGAGACACGTAAATAAAATTTTGGAAAGCAATACAAGATCAGATCTTATTAAGTTCACCTGTGACCAGTATGTCACTTCCTTTGGCTCCCTTGCATTATTTGGCCTGGTCAATACTAATTTTCAGTGATATTCATTAGAAATAAATTTCAGTATAGAAAATGATTCATTTCTCATGGATTGAATTGAATGGAATGATGTATTCATTTCAAATGCAAGGTACTGCATATGGATATGCAGAAATTTCAAAATAACATCTGTGTGGTACCACACTCATGACATTGGATAGTGAAAAAGACCTGGGGGGGTAACATCATGCAGTATAAAAAACACAAAAAACTGAGAAGTTAACTGACAACTGAAACTTAGAGACCTTCAGATATGATGTTCTCTAAGCAGTGCAGATGGGCTGCTAAGACATCTCATGAAATTTTGTTAATGATATACAGGAATTTTGTCAGCAGGGATAAAGAAGTGATTGTATAAGGCAATAGTTAACACACATCTCAAGTACTGTATACAGGTCTGGAGGCCTCATCTTAGGAAGGATGTAGATCTGTTGGAACAGGTGCAGGAAGGATTCAGGCCTTGAACAGATTGAGTAAACTTAATGCTGATGGTATTCTGTTGCTTGCACAGACTACATACAAGGTGGCATGAATTTAAACAGAGGTAGGATGATTGCAGGATAGATATGCAGAAATCTGCCTTCAGCCAGTGAGTGGTTGATTGTTGGAACAAACTTCTATATGATGTTGTGAAAGTGCATAGTTTGAATAATCACAAGAAAGAATTAGGCGGACTGTTAGAGGAGATGGGAATTGTTGTTGTTGTCATCCCCCCCCACACTGATGCTGTATAAGCTTGCTTATATTAATATTAATACTAAATGGGTTGAAGGGGCAAAATTGGCACAAAAGAAAAAATTTCTAATGTTTACTTTGTTTCCTTGATGATATTGTATGTTACTTTTTAGAATATATTCTTTTGGTCATGAACTACTTTCAGGAACACATAGTATCCATAAATCAGATTACTATTTCAAAAATTAATGAAGGTTATGTGGAGCAAAAAAAAACCAAAAAAAAAACCCCTACCTTTGTAATTCTTTCTTCTCCAAGCTCTGCAGATGATAAATTAATTGTAGTTTCTGTGACACCACATTCCCTCTGAAGTACTGCAATCACTACTTTTATCTGATTAAATCCAACATAATCTGGTAGCAGATCTTTAATTGGGGTAAGTCTGCTGACATCTATATAGGAAAAAATTATGAATGCAACATTAGCAAATAAAAAAAAAAGGTTTGGACTGCATTGATTAGTGAAATCAATGCATAAGCCTTTTTCATACATGTGGATAAATAGCAATTGTAGCTACATTTAAACATGAAAGTGGGAGGTCTGATTTGGTATGTTTCTTTCAAATTAATAACATTAATAATAATAACTAGGGAGCTTGCCCCCTACTTGCTTTCCTTGCCAACCCAGCTGATGTAGACTCGAATGAGAAAACATTCAAGCCTACATCAGTCCTTTTCACTCTTTTAGCTCGTTCCATCAACACTTCTCCGTTGTCATAAATGTAAATTTAGCCGAGTTGTGGAACGTCTCTAAAGGACATTAAACTCATCGTTCCTTTCACCATGGCACCTTCGTAGGTGGTAGATGACTTTCATCAACCGGTGAAATACCACCACTTTGCTTATTGGAGGCTTGAAGTGGTGAAAGCCATGTTTAGTCTCTAGAGCAAAGTTTCCGGCATCCTCCTCTCCCCATACTTTTCCTTCAACCCATGCACGGTACTAAGTACTATAGGTTTTGATACCTTTTGTGTTTGGGGTTCTCATAAAAAAAAAAAAAAAAAAACCCTCGTATTCGCATTATATAAGGGCCGCTACCACCTTGAAAGTACATGTTTTCGGCATTAAAAGACGTGAAGGCAAAAGATCGTTGTAGACTTGAATGTTTTCTTGGAAGTGTCTCCCTTTTTCCATGTTGCCAAACAACAAAGTCTTTAAAGCATCTGGATAGGTATCTGCAGTTGGCAAACATACCTTCACTCATTGATAACATGAATGTGCGGCTCTTCCAAGTTCGCCGTGAAAAGATAATCTGCCTCAATGCTGACATTCATCTACCATATCACCTAAATAGCAATATGATACATCAGTGGTTTCTTCATTATCAGGATCTTGCGAAGATCTTTGTTATGCCTGAGCTGTTTAACAGTTAGCTGAGTTTCGGCCTGTTCTTTTTGTCCATATTAGCATCCGCTTCCTGTAGCACTGATTTTCCACTTGCTCCGTCGTCATTGAACTTTTTCTATGATTACTTCGTAACCTTTCGGCCTGTTTCTTTTTATATTTCCATGAAGACTCATGATGATGTCATTTTCTCTTGAAATCTGTGATTGCTTAACATAGGTCGTGGCACTGTGTTAATTACTATGTTGGCACATATAATTAGCAAATAAAATGCTACAGTTTCCAGACACACCTGTCAAAATGCACTGATCAATATCTAATCAGGAAATGGCCTTTGTAATGCATGAGCAATATTGTTGCATCATGCATTACATAGGTGAGGCCGACCGGGCTAGCCGGGTGGGTAAAGTACCTGCCTAGCAACCCAAAGGTCGCGGGTTCGAATCCAACCTCGGGCTTGGATCAAAGTACTGCAAAAACCTTGGGAGGTGCATTATGGCCACAGAAGCCGATGCGCCAACAACTACCAAAAAAAAAAAAAAAAACATAGGTCAGAAAGAGCAGGACTAAAATATTTAAAAACTATATCAGGTCCTTTCATCAGCTAATATTACAATGGAACATCAAATGATGCTGGGCATGGTCATGTATTAGACAGTGAACCACATAAGCATGGAGGAACGCTGCCCCTCTATGTTATCAGGCAGTACTAGATGACTCTCATCAACCGGTGAAATACCACCACTTTGCTTATTGGAGGCTTGAAGTGGTGGAACCCATGTTTAGTCTCTAGAGCTAAGTTCTGGTCAACCCTTCCCTATCTCTTCCATCATGCAGTATGATTGATGACTTTTGAGGTTATGATGAACATTGTGGCGAGATCCAATATTCCTAATATTTTGAGGGTACAGCTCTAAAACGGTGTTCGCAGGCCAGCCGCTAGTTAGTACACCGGACCGAACCTATTGGTAACTCTCTAGGAGGCTTCCGGATCAGCTAGTGTATAATCTTGCTACCTCTACTCTGCCAGATAGTGACTGGAGGGAGTCCGAGTAGTGTGTATGTGGGGAGCATTGTCGAAGCCACGCTACGTCAAGGATCTGGGTATATTCTTACGGTATGTACGCCATATCCAAAAATTTCATTACTTCATACAGCATGTCCCACACACTTTTTCTTACTATTGAATACACCATGAATTGTCAAACTAATAGAGCAAGCTTATCTGCAAAAAGATCTAAACCTCCCAAGCACTTCCTAATTCATTTCACAAATATACGTGGTCTCAATTCTAATCTCAACGATGTCCATTTCCACTTGCAGTCTGCCAAACCTCATGTACTTTTTCTGACAGAATCTCAGTTATCGGTTTATTCAACTACTGCTCATCTCAGATGCCCAAATTATTCGCTGTATGATTCCTTTCGCCTCAAGGTGGTACTTGTACATATGTCCGTTCTGATATTCCCTGTCAAAGACTTGGCAATTTGGAATCTCCTCTCTTTGATCTTCTCTGGCTTAAAATCTCTCTACCTCATTGTGTCAAATTCATCTGTTGTCTCTACCATTCTCCCAACTCCACTAATCACTTGGAGCTCTTTGACTTCCTTTCTTTACAACTTGACTTTCTCCAGTCCAACTTACCTATCAGTGAGGTAATTTTCCTTGGTGATTTTAATGTTCACAACTCCAGCTGGCTTCGGTTTTCTAGTCACACCGACCCAGCAGGTCGAGATGCTGAGGCTTTTGCAATTACCAATGACGTTGCACAGATTGTTCATTTACCTAAAAGAATACCGGACAATCCTAATCATACAGTCAATACGCTTGATCTTTTTCTCACAAACAACCCTTCTAAGTACATGGTCGAAGTGAGAGGTCCTTTAGGTACTTCAGATCACAACTTGGTGATTGTCTCTTCTCCAATGGAACCTTTATCTCATGGCTATTCCCAACCTCTTGTTTGGCATTACAAGAATGCAAAATGGGATGACCTTGGTCATCCCATTTTGCATTCTTGGTTTTCCAATAAATTATTGGAAAACCTTGGTTTCCCAATAAATGTGGTAAGGTCACTGTTGAAAAAAAGCCGTGAAATAGGGTTGAATTTGAAAGTGTCTGCAATTCTGCCCAGACATGATAGGAGGGAGTATATGATGAGAGCCTTGTCGATCAATTCGGCCCTGGAAAGATTGTGCAAGGCTCAAGGGGTAGAATTTTTTTCAGCCTGGACTGTACTTGTTAACAGGAGAGATTGGTACTACAGGGATGGGATACACTTAAATAGAAAGGGTGCAAGAATATTTGCTGATGCTATCAAGGCAGTGTTAGGTGTGTCGGAAAACTGCTAGCTTGGGGGGATACAAAGACGAATAGATTAACAGTAGCCACTAGCAGAGGTGAAAGAGATTCTTGCACTGCTTCTATTGAAATGAGCAGAAGCCTGAAAAACAAGATTCAGGATATTTCAGAGACTGCTGGGAGTCATTGCGGTACAAGTAAACACATGGGTTGTGTTAGGGTAGCTAAGAATAGAAATAGGTGCATGTATACTTGCGTGTACACCAATGCTAGGAGTTTAGTAAATAAATTTGATGAATTTGAGGTATTGCTCCAAACATCAAAGGCAGATATTGTTGGGATATCAGAGACTTGGTGTCACACAGATATAAGGAATGCAGAACTGGAATTTGGGGAGTACAACATCTACAGAAAGGATAGACTGGATAGGAAGGGAGGAGGGGTTATGCTTTTAGTTAAGAAATACATAAAATCCAAGGAAGTGAAGCCAGTGGACATCGCTGGACAGTGCAGTGTCGAGTCAGTTTGGTGTGACATAAGCGTTGGGAGATCAAAATTGAGTGTAGGAGTGTGCTATAGGCCTAATGACTCTGATGAGTACAATAAGAAACTGTACAGAAAAATAGAGTGGGCCATCAGAGTCTTATAATGGGGGATTTTAATTTCCCAGATATTGACTGGAATTTGGGGGCTAATCACTCACACACTATCGAGGCTTTTGTGGATTTATCGGATGATTGTTTTCTACATCAGCATGTTCGGGAGGCAACTAGAGGGAGTAATACTCTTGATTTGATTATCAGTAGTGATTCTTCATGCATTAAGAATCTGCAGATAAAGGTACCACTAGGTGGCAGTGATCACAGTGTGCTGAAGTGGGATTTACTCAAAGAGATAACTACCATCAGGGGTAAAGGGAAGGGTTATTGCTTTCGTAAAGGCGACTACGATGGAATGAGACAGTATTTAAATTCTATACAGTGGGACCAACTGATGATGTTATCAACAGCAAATTCAAAATGGGAAGCATTCAAAGAACTTATCTTGGAAGCTACTAGTCTTTACATAACAACTAAGAAATATTGTTCAAGGTTTAGGCCTAAATGGATGTCAGATGAACTAATGAGACATATGGCAGAACAGAAAAATGCATGGGATACACACAAATTAACACGTGACACAGAACCCTATGATAGATACAAGTTGATCTGTAACCAAGTTACAAAGGAGGTTAGGCTGCGAAGGCAGATTACGAGAAATTTTTGGCAAGGGATGCAAAGAAAAACAGCAAAGAGTTCTTTACTTATTTAAACTCTAGAAGGAAGGGGATGAATCAGATTGGTCCACTTGATATCGATGGGTCAACTGTTGATGATCCTGCTCAGGTAGCTAACAAACTAAATGAATATTTGCATCGACATTCACACATGAGGAGTTATTCAGGAAGGGGAATGCCAGAGGTGAACTAAACTCTGGCAGTGAGCTAATTGATTTTGTAATAACTGAGAGGAAAGTGGAGGAGAAATTATTGAAGATAAACACAAGAAAGGCACCCGGGGTGGATGGGATCTATCCAGTTATATTAAAGGAGGCAGCAGAGGAAGTAAGCAAACCCTTAGCCATAATTATGAGAGCTTCCTTGGACTCAGGGGAGGTACCCACAGACTGGAGATGTGCAAATGTGACCCTAATTCACAAAGGAGGATCAAAGGCTGACACAAGTAATTATAGACCTGTAAGTTTAACTTCTGTTCCAGGAAAATTAATGGAGGCACTAGTTAAAGAAGCACTGCAGGATCATTTACAAGACTTCAGTTATAGCTCGGACACAGCATGGTTTTGTTAAGGGGAAGTCTTGCCAGACCAATTTGATTGGTCTGGCAAGACTTCCCCAAGGTAGGATAGACGTGCGGAAATTTGCCTTTAGCCAGCGAGTGGTTGGTTGGTGGAGCAGACTTCCATCCGTTGTCGTGGAAGTTGATAGCCTAAATAACTTTAAGGCTCAGCTGGACAGGTATTTTGAATGAACAGAGGGGTGAAGTGGCAGTGGGTTTTTTTTTTTTTTTTTTGGCTGATGCTGCATAAGGTTGCTTTCTTGCATCAAATGCCTCTACTAATGCTAATGCTAAAAGAATGTTGCATATCATAATTGGCTTGTTTCTAATTCTTCAGTTTCATTTTCTGCCTACACCAAAGCTTGCAACAATTGTAAAGGAGTTATTAATCAGTCCAAACTAGAGTTTGAACAGGCAAAGAGTAGAAAACTTGCTTCTTGCCCTAATGATAGCCGAGCATTCTGGTCTCTTGCCAAAGCTATTGGCCGCAACTTTTGCCCATCTCTGCTCCCACTTCTGTCCAAACCAGATGGTTCTGTTGTAACTCAGCCAAGGATAAAGCTGACCTGCTAGCATCCCATTTTTCTTCCAACTCATGTATTAATGACCTTGGTAAAACAACTCCCACCATTCCCAACACCCTCCATTCAATGCTTCCTGTGGTCTTCCTTCAAAAGGATGTTAGTAGGATTTTGACGTATCTTGATGCTAAGAAAGCTCCAGGTCCCGAAGGTATTTCCAGGTCACAAAAGAGCTGGATGCAGGGAATAACTTTGATATTATATACTTGGATCTTAGAAAGGCTTTTGATACTGTTGCACATGGAAGACTGCTACACAAATTGGAGCAGTGTGACATTGGAGGCAAATTGCTGCTATGGATAAAGGGGTGGTTGAGGGGGAGAAGACAGAGAGTGGTAATCAATGGACACTGCTCATCGTGGACTGATGTTATTAGTGGAGTCCCTCAGGGCTCAGTGTTGGGTCCATTGTTGTTTTCTGTATTTATAAATGATATTGATGATGGTATATCAAGCTTAATGTCCAAGTTTGCAGATGATACAAAGGTTGGCAGGGTTGTCAAGGACACTACTGACACTATGCTGCTGCAACAGGATCTGGAAAGGTTGAGCAGATGGGCTGAGAGGTGGCAAATGAAGTTTAACATTGACAAATGTAAAGTACTACACATGGGAAACAGCAACCCCAGAGCAACGTATCAACTCTGTGGTACTACACTGACAGTGGTAGAGAATGAAAGGGACTTGGGGGTGATTGTGCAGGCAGATATGAAGTTCTCTGAGCAGTGCAGACGGGCTGCAAGAGTAGCTCATGGAGTATTGTCAATGATATACAGGAATTTTTCCAGCAGGGATAAGGAGGTGATTATTCCATTGTATAAGGCAATGGTCAGGCCACACCTAGAGTACTGTATACAGGTCTGGAGGCCTCATTTCAAGAAGGATGTAGAGCTGCTGGAACGAGTACAGAGAAGGGCAACAAGATTAGTGAATGGAACAAAGGGGTGCTCTTACGAAGAAAGGCTTAAGTTTTGCAAATTACAGTGTCTGGAGACTAGGCACCAGCGAGGTGATCTGATAGAGGTGTATAAAGCCTTGAATGGTTTAAGCATGCTCAATGCTGATGGGATTCTTCCTCTAGCTCAGAAAAATCACCTGAGAGGGCATAAATTCAAATTGAGGAAAGACAGATGTAGGATAGACGTGCGGAAATTTGCCTTTAGCCAGCGGGTGGTTGGTTGGTGGAATAGACTGCCATCCCTTGTGGTGGAGGTTGATAGCCTAAATAAGTTTAAGGCTCAGCTGGACAGGTATTTTGAACGAACAGAGGGGTGAAGTGGAAGTGGGTTTTTTTTTGGCTGATGCTGCATAAGCTTGCTTTCTTGCATCAAATGCCTCTACTAATGCTAATGCTAATTTCTCCACTTGTTCTCAAAACCTGTGCTCCTGAACTTACTCCTATTCTTTGCCGCCTTTTTTCACTTTCTTATTCCAAAATGTGTTTTTCCTTCTGCTTGGAAATTTTCTCATATCTAGCCAGTTCCTAAAAAGGGTGACAAATCCCTCCCATCCAATTATTGTCCCATTGCAATTACTTCTACTCTTTCTAAAGTAATGGAGAAATCAATTAACCGCCAACTCTTAAAGTATCTAGAAACCTTCCGTCTGATCAACGATTGCCAGTATGGATTCCGTCAGTGTCGATCCACTGGTGATATTCTGGCTGATGTTACCCATTTATGGACTAATTCAATGGAAAGGTTTGGTGAAACACAAGTAGGTAGATGGTAGATCACTGAGGGTGATGGTAGATGGCTCTCTGTCTTCTAACTTCTCCGCTAATGCCGGTGTCCCCCAAGGTTCAGTTCTTTCCCCCACTCTTTTCCTCTTGTATATTAATGACCTTCTTTCATTGACTGGAAATCCCATACATAGTTTTGCCGATGATAGCACATTGCATTCCACTTTCCATTTTGAGAAATCTTGTCCTGCTCAATCAGCTTCAACTTCTCGAAAATCTGTTACCAATTCCTTAAATGCCGATCTTGAGGTAATTCTCCAGTGGGGCAAAGACAACTTAGTTGATTTCAACCCTTTTAAAACTCAGTATTGTCTTATATCTCGCAAAAAGGATTCTTCTGCTCCTGTGCTTATCTTTAGTGACAATCTGATTTCTAGGCAAAACGATATCTCTTTTGGGGATTATCCTGACTTCTAATCTCTCTCTCTTGGCACAAGCACATTACAAATATTGCTTCCTCTGCATCTAAAAAACTTGGTTTTCTCTTTCGCTCTCGGCGTTACTTTTCTTCCAAACAGCTGCTCACTCTGTTTAAATCGCAAATTTGCCCTGCCATGGAATATTGTTCCCATATCTGGGGTGGTGCCCCCAAAACCTCTCTCAGACTTCCATTCAGAAGAGGGCAGTTAGGTTAATTAATGATTCATCTCTAACAGAGTCTCTCCACGCGCTGTCTCATAGATGTACTGTTTCTGCTGCATGCCTCTTCTACAGATGCCTCTTCTACATGGGCACTGTTCTTCTGAATTGGCTTCTATAATTCCCACTCTCTCTTTCAAAACAGTCCGAACACGTGCCACCACCAGCCAACATCCATTTACTGTCAAACTCCAAACTTCCAGAACCAACTTTTCATCTTCCTCGTTTATTCATTCAACTGCCGTTTTCTGGAACAACCTTCCTTCATACGTATTTCCTGAAAATTACAGTCTACAGAAGTTCAAGTCCAATGTCAACAAACACCTTCTTTCGTCTTCTCAACCTCGAACCCAAGCATGGTACTAAGTACTATAGGTTCTAATACTTCTCGTGTTTGGGGTTTACATAATAAAAAAAAAAAAAAAAAAAAAAATGCTACTTTTAAAGATATAGATAACTTTACACATCAACTGCTAAATTAAACTAAATTTTACAGTTTTCGGGTCGCAGCTTATATAGATTCTCAAATCCATGGGTGGGTCAATTAAAATAGTTTCAGCAGAACGAATAAAATTCCATATAACGTAAGGCTTTTGAGAGACCTGGGTACGAATTGTTCACACCACTAGCCTTTAAGCCAGTGTTTCTCAACCTGTGTGCCGCAGAAAATGTAAATAATAAAAAATATTAATATCCAAGTTTTATAATAAAAATTAATTCAAATAAAAAATTTGTTTATTTATGCTGCACTGATCAGGGTGTTAAGAAAAAGAGAAATACCTTTAAAAATTGAGATTAAAAAGGCCCTGAGGCTGTATTTATGAACATTATCTTTATTATTATTATTATTATCTTGTGTTTTTCAAAACGTAGCATAGACTAACACAGTTTGCCAAAATGTTAGTAATGGGCAAAAATTGCAAAATCTTTAACAAATTCCAATTTTAATTTATATTTCTTTGCAAAAAGAAAAAGATGGGGGAAGGACTGTTTTTACTAAAAGAATGAAAAGAGTTCAAATAATGTGAAGAAGACAATCTCCACTGTAAATCACAATGAAGGTGCTATGTATCTTCATAGCAGAAAGTTCCTTTTGGGGATAGAGGATATTGTGCTAATACATCTGAGCAATGTAGGATATGTGATACTGATATTACAGAAAATAAATTTAAAAAAAAAAAAAAAAATCCCTACCAAAACTGAAATGGGTAACAGCCTGAGGTAGTAATATTTATCCATTATGCTGAAGAGGCTGGATAATTCCCTTGGGTTGGAGAAAATCAACATCTTGGCAATACACAAGGGAGCGGTTGGAATTCTTAATGATCAAATGAGCCTATAGGTCAATTAGTTAAACCTCAGCAGCAGGGAAGTTCATGAAGTCTATGGTCAAAGATTCATTACAAATCACCTTGACAACAAAATTTTAATAGGATCACAACATGGATTTCTAAAGCAAAAAATCTTCTCTGACTAACCTGATAAATAACAATGATGTGGTTACAAAGGAGTTGAATGAAAAAAAAATTAATTCTGACAATATACTTGGCCTCTAGGAGTCATAAGCAACATGAGTTAGACTGAGGGATGGCTAAAGGACAGGAGGTAGCAGATTATTATAAAAGTCATTCTTTAGATTACACTAGGGTTATAAAAGTCATTCTTTAGATTACACTAGGGTTATAAGTCAGGTCCTTCAAGTTTCTGTGCTAGTGCTACCCTTGTTTCTTGAATGATACACAAATGAGGAAATAAAGGGATGACACTGAAATTTGCAAAAATATAAACATCAGGAAGGTGACTAATATTCAAATCACTGAATTTCTTCAGTACGATTTGTCCAGGCTTCATGGATAGTAAGAGAAAAAGGTAGTTACATTTTAATGCCTTCCAAATGTAAGTACCAACGTTTTGGAAATAACCAAAGAATAACTTACACGCTGGGCAGGATAGAGATATGGATGTTTTTATACAATCAGACATGAGGGTTAGCATGTGACCAGGAAAGCACACAGCTTCTTATGATTTGCTGTCTTTTCTCATCTAGGACAGAGGAGGTTTTCGTTATTATGCATTTCAAATATTGTGTTTAGGTTGGGATTCTACTTTTAAGAAAATACAATGATCTTGAAAGGGCCCAAAAGTGGACAATTGGTGAGAGTAGCAGGGGATGTTTGTGAGAGAAATTATAAAGATGGGCTACAGAACTTAAAACAAGACATTTGGAGGAAGGGGAGAGGAAACTGAGGTTTATAAGGCATTGGAGGCAAATTGAATGATGAGAAAATTTATATTGAAATGGGATACAAAAAAGAGGGGCATAAATAAACTATTTGGGAATATTGCTGCACATTAGGAAGTTAATATTTGGTCAGAATATCAGCTAGTTGAATAAATTACCTTCCTGGATGGTTAAGGTTGACAGTATGGTGAGATTTAAGGGGCAACTGGATTATGTTTGCTAATGAGTTAAAAATTAATAAGGAAATAAGCAGTTTACTTTACCTGAATTGATTGGTGGTGCCCTGATAACTTCTGTAATCAGTTTCTGTATTTCAGGTGTAATTCCACACTTAGAAATGTTGACGGGTAGACCTGCTTTTATTGCTTCACACAGATGCCCTATAATGGTTGATTCAGCAAGATCTCTAGATTTTGCAACTAGAGTTATGTCTTTTTGTTCCTCTTCAACCATTAAATAGGAAGATCGCTGTGTTTCTGTCAGTTTATATATACATCTAATTTGAACAGGCACAGGCTAAAAAAAACATTGGAATAAAGTTTTAGAAAGACCATAAAGATGCATAATAGTGAAGATTAAAACATGTTTTTACTCACACATATTTAGAAGGAAATATATTTAAAAATTTAAGAATAACAGTTCATTCAATTTCTGCTTTATTCCCACTATAACAGCACAGGTAAGAAATTAAATTTGTACCTGACTTTGATTCACTGGACCAAAAGTTCTGAAATTCAATTTCAGAACTTTTGGTCCAGTGAATAACTTATGTAAATTAAAGGAGAATAACAGTAATCTTCCAGGCAAAAAAGTATTTACTGAAGGACTGAACCAAACTTGGTATTTAATATTGTGAATTTAAAAGGATTAATACTGTAATATTACAGTATCTTATTTGTCAGAATTTTCTTTCTGTTTATACTCCGGCACGACAACCAAGTCAGAAGAGTTTACAATAAATCGTCAATATACAAATACAGTATTTATCGTATTTAATAGTCACGGGCTTGAATCCCGGTTCACTCAAGGAACGTGTGCTATGCACCCTTGCTCCTGACCACTTGGCTACATCAAGCCTAAAAATTTTCTGCTTATAACTCCGGCACGACAACGAAGTCAGAAGAGTTTACAATAAATCGTCAATACAAATACAGTATTTATCGTATTTAGTAGTCACGGGCTTGAACCCCGGTCCACTCAAGGAATGCGTGCTATGCACTCTCGCTCCTGACCACTCGGCTACATCACCCTTCTCCAAATTTATTTGG
Source organism: Mastigoproctus giganteus (assembly GCF_048544385.1). Taxonomy (NCBI): domain Eukaryota; kingdom Metazoa; phylum Arthropoda; class Arachnida; order Uropygi; family Thelyphonidae; genus Mastigoproctus; species Mastigoproctus giganteus. The sequence continues at coordinate 158,459,686 of NC_143584.1, read as the reverse complement.
ACAATTCCTACAATTTCTCAATTTTGTCATCAGAAATGCCTTGATGAGATCTTGACAACATGTCTAAATACTTCACTCCAAACCACAGTATGAGTTACTTTGTGACTTCTGAATGAAAAAATGAATACAAGCATCAATAAACTGGCAGATTTTCCGATCATTTATCAAGTATCAATGAGTAGTATGGTGGGAAAACAAATTTTATAACTGGAAACATTCTGACAGTCATGCTAGATGGGACATTCAAACTTGAAGAGGGGAAACATTACTTGCCATTAATAACCGAATATAAGCACACATTTAGTTTCTCAGAGTGTTTATGTGAAATGTAAATAAATGGCAATACAATGATTGAGCCAGTACAGTGGGAAAACAAATTTCATAATTGGAAGTACTGTTTGCAGTGCCATGACATCTGACTGAAAGAGGACTTAAAAAAAAAAAAAAAACTGCCTGCTGTTAACAATTGAATCTAAACATCAATTTAGCTTTCAGATTATTATTATTATAAAATGTGAATAAATGGTAGCACAATAATTGCACAGCAGAAAAAATTCTGGAATCGGAAATGCTGAGGTAATATTGAATTGTAAAGGTTAATGCAATGCAATTTTAGCTTTGAACTAATATGATGGAAAATGATAACTTGCATGGTTTCATTTTACACCATAAAAGTTCAAAGGATAGACACCTGTAGTACGTGTGATTAGATGCAAAATTCAGTTTGTCAGTGAACTGAGCAGGATCATTAAACCACTGATGTCAAGTGGACCAATGTGATTCACCCCCTTCCTTATAGTGTTTACATAAGTAAAGAAGTCTCTGCTATTTTTCTTTGCATCCTTTGCCAAAGATTTCTCACACACACTACCTTGGCTCGTCTAACCTCCTTTGTTACTTGATTGCAAACTAGTTTATATCGACCATAGGCTTCTGCGTTGCCCAATAATTTATAAGCATCCCATGTACTTTTCTTCTCTGCCATGAGTTATCAGTTTATCTGACATCCATTTAGGCCTACAATTTGAAGAGCATTTTTTAGTTAGTATGAAAAGCCTAGTAGCCTTCTATGATTAATTCCTTGAATGCTTATCATTTAGAATTTGCTGTTGGTAACATTATCAGTTGGTCCCACAGTATAGAATTTAAAAACTGTCTGAACACTGTAGTCACTCTTACGAAAGCAAAAACCCTTCCTTTTACCCCTGGTAGTAGTTACATCATTAAGTAAATCCCACATCAATACGCTGTGATCACTGCCAACTAGAGGTTCCTTTATCTGTGGATTCTTAAGGTATGAATAATCACTGGGTCAAGCGGCAGAAGACAGTGACTATTAATGGGCAGTGCTCTTCTTGGACTAATGTTATTAGCAGAGGTCCCAAGGGTTCAAATGCTAGGGGCCCCTTACTGTCATCAGTGTTTATTAACAATATTGACAAAGGAATATCAAGTGGTCCTTTTTTCCACAGTAATCATGGTATACTACTCCAACAAGACCCAGAGAAATTATGCAGATGGGCTAAGTGTCAAGAGAGGTTTATCAGTAATCTCATAATAATAGAGCAAATGGATAGTATCTGCTGGTATCAATGGGTTACCTGCAGTACAGGTTGGGCATGGTTTCAGCTTTTCAATGTAATACAACAATATCAAAAAATACTTTAATATATTAACTCATAAAGTAACTGTTTTTAGTAATTTCACCCCTAAGTAACAGTATTTACTAAATTATCAGGTTTGTACAGTATTTTTATTTATTTATTATTTTTTTTGTGTATGTGTGTGATTTGATTTACATATGGTTTTCCACTGCTGCCATCTTTATAAATTGTGTACATTCACCTAAAAGGTTTGATTAGTTTCTAGGTTTAAATTTATTTATTTATTATTTCTTTTTTTAGTCTTCTCCCTACTCAATATCACATTACCAGAGGTGAAAAGTATATGAAAATACTTACACATCCATTTCTGATATCTGAATTATATCTGATTATGATGTTATTATGTTGTTATATTATGAAATTTGCACTCAGTGCTTCACAATTAGAAATTGAACTGACACCAAAAATGAAATCTTTCTGCACAAAACTTAAAGAACATCACTAAAAGGCCTAAAAATTTGCATATTAAAAGAACATTAAGTGCTCTTTATGCAATTATTTTTAATATGCAACAATACAATTGCATTCATTGCAGTAAATTCAAATTACTACATGATTTAAATAGTTTATGATCATACATAAAATCATCTGTATTTTCATTTTTTATTTTTAGTAAGTTTACATTTGATTTGAATTTTTAAGGTGCATGGGCAACTTAGGCTATGATGTGGCAAATCCAAGGCTATAAAGATGTGAGACATATGAATATATAAAATAGAGCACACAAAATTAAGAAAATCAGAGCTGTAAGTTGGAGGGGAGAGATACAGGCGGTGCCTGTATCACCCCCCCCCCCATGGTACATGGAGATTGTAGTTTTGGCCAACTATGTGATATGCAAAAATTATACAATATTATTGGGGTTGATATGGCATGTAACATTTTAGAATATGTTCCCCCTCTCTGTTAAGAATTGGAAGGATTTAATTTTTTTGAAACCTACAAATATTGACAACAGGAAGCAAAAGTTTCTGAATCCGGAAATTATTGATGTCCTGTTTTTGAATAGCAACTTACTAAAAATTTATAAAATTAATTATATTATGATGATAATGAGCAAAACTTCTGAATCTGGATTTCTAATCAGAGGAAAAAGAATACAGCTAAAGTTGGAATTCATCAATGTCCTGTTTTTGCATAGCGACTTACTAAAAATTTGTAAAATTAATTATATTATGATGGTTTATTTTCCCCCCCCCCCATTTCTTGTTAATTTTATGTATTATATACCATACAGTATATTAATATTATTCGTTGATTTTGTTTAATTTCAATAAAATTAATTATTTTAAAATTAAATGAAATCAGTAATAAATTTAAATAAATTTTAATATATCAGTATTAAATTTAAATAAATTTTAATTTATTACTATTATGTAAAATTTTTTTACTGATATATAAAAAAATTAATACAAAATTTTCTTAACATGACTTTTTTTTTTACAGGCTGCGGGTACAAACAATGCATATCAGGTTTGAGTGTGGTTCAAGTTACTGCAGGTGTAAGTCTAATACAGTGGACCTGCACAGGTTTATCTTGTATATTGTATACAGTTCTGACAGCCTCATTTTAGGATCTGTGGATCTGTTGGAATGGATGCAGAGAAGAATAGTACACACTGGTCAAGATTACAAAAGAGTAATCTTACCAAGAAAGACCTCAGTTTTGTAAATTGCTGAATCTGGAAACTAGACACCTGTGAGGAGACCTGCTCAAAGTGTTTAAGGCTCTAAATGGATTATATCAACTAAACTGTGATTAGCATTAACATTAGTAGAGGCATTTGATGCAAGAAAGCAAGCAGATGCAGCATCAGCCAAAAAAAAAAAAAAAAAAAAACCACTTCCACTTCACCCCTCTGTTCGTTCGAAATACCTGTCCAGCTGAGCCTTAAACTTATTTAGGCTATCAACTTCCACAAGAAGGGATGGAAGTCTGTTCCACCAACCAACCACCCGCTGGCTAAAGGCAAATTTCCGCACATCTATCCTACATCTGTCTTTCCTCAATTTGAATTTATGCCTTCTCAGGTAATTATTCTGAGCAAGAGGAAGAATCCCATCAGCATTGAGCATGCTCAAACCATTCAAGGCTTTATACACCTCTATCAGATCACCTCGCCGGTGCCTAGTCTCGAGACACTGTAATTTGCAAAACTTAAGCCTTTCTTCATAAGAGCACCCCTTTGTTCCATTCACTAATCTTGTTGCCCTTCTCTGTACTCGTTGCAGCAGCTCTACATCCTTCTTGAAATGAGGCCTCCAGACCCGTATACAGTATTCTAGGTGTGGCCTGACCATTGCCTTTTACAAGGGAACAATCACCTCCTTATCCCTGCTAGAAAAATTCCTATATATCATTGAGAATACACCATGAGCTACTCTTGCAGCCCTTTTGTACTGCTCAGATAACTTCATATCTGCCTGCACAACCACCCCCAGGTCCCTTTCATTCTCTACCACTGTCAGTGTAGTACCACAGAGTTGATACGTTGCTCTGGGGTTGCTGTTTCCCATATGCAGTACTTTACATTTCTCAATGTTAAACTTCATTTGCCACCTCTCAGCCCATCTGCTCAACCTTTCCACATCCTGTTGCAGCAGCATAGTGTCAGTAGTGTCCTTGACAACCCTGCCAACCTTCGTATCGTCTGCAAACTTGGACATTAAGCTTGATATACCATCATCAATATCATTTATAAATACAGAAAACAATAATGGACCCAACACTGAACCCTGAGGGACTCCACTAATAACATTAGTCCACAATGAGCAGTGCCCATTAATTACCACTCTCTGTCTTCTCCCCCTCAACCACCCCTTTATCCATAGCAGCAATTTGCCTCCAATGCCACACTGCTCCAATTTGTGCAGCAGTCTTCCATGTGCAACAGTATCAAAAGCCTTTCTAAGATCCAAGTATATAATATCAAAGTTATTCCCTGCATCCAGTTCTTTTGTGACTGCATCATAGTATCCAATCAAATTGGTCAGGCAAGACTTCCCCTTAACAAAACCATGCTGTGTCCGAGCTATAACTGAAGTCTTTATTATTATTATTATTAGCCACATGGTGCAAGGAAGCCTGAGGCTTTTGCTGCACCAGCCAAAAAAAAAAAAAAAAAATTGAGCTACCCTCAGAGAGAGAGAGAGAGAGAGAGAGAGAGAGAGTAAGAAATAGAAGGGAATCACCAAGAAAGAGAAGAATGATGATATCCAGCTCAGGACCTTGGGTATGCCAAGCCCATACTCACCAGATGTGAGCCCCTTGTCTAGATGATCCTGCAGTGCTTCTTTAACCAGTGCCTCCATTAATTTTCCTGGAACAGAAGTTAAACTCACAAGTCTATAATTACTTGTGTCAGCCTTTGATCCTCCTTTGTGAATTGGGATCACATTTGCACATCTCCAGTCTGTGGGTACCTCCCGTGAGTCCAAGGAAGCCCTCATAATTATGGCTAAGGGTTTGCTTACTTCCTTTGCTGCCTCCTTTAATATAACTGGATAGATCCCTTCCACCCCAGGTGCCTTTCTTGTGTTTATCTTTAACAATTTCTCCTCCACTTTACTCTCAGTTATTACAAGATTCTCTAGCTTACTGCCAGAGTTGAATACACCTCTGCCCTTCCTCTCGCTGAATAACTCCTCATGTGTGAATGTCGATGCAAAATATTCATTTAGTTTGTTAGCTGCCTGAGCAGGATCATCAACAGTTGACCTATCGATATCAAGTGGACCTAACTGATTCATCCCCTTCCTTCTAGAGTTTACATAAGTAAAGAACTCTTTGCTGTTTTTCTTTGCATCCCTTGCCAAAGATTTCTCGTAATCTGCCTTCACTTGCCTAACCTCCTTTGTAACTTGGTTACAGATCAACTTGTATCTATCATAGGGTTCTGTGTCACGTGTTAATTTGTATGTATCCCATGCATTTTTCTGTTCTGCCATATGTCTCATTAGTTCATCTGACATCCATTTAGGCCTAAACCTTGAACAATATTTCTTAGTTGGTATGTAAAGACTAGTAGCTTCCAAGATAAGTTCTTTGAATGCTTCCCATTTTGAATTTGCTGTTGATAACATCATCAGTTGGTCCCACTGTATAGAATTTAAATACTGTCTCATTCCATCGTAGTCGCCTTTACGAAAGCAATAACCCTTCCCTTTACCCCTAATGGTAGTTACCTCTTTGAGTAAATCCCACTTCAGCACACTGTGATCACTGCCACCTAGTGGTACCTTTATCTGCAGATTCTTAATGCATGAAGAATCACTACTGATAATCAAATCAAGAGTATTACTCCCTCTAGTTGCCTCCCGAACATGCTGATGTAGAAAACAATCATCCGATAAATCCACAAAAGCCTCGATAGTGTGTGAGTGATTAGCCCCCAAATTCCAGTCAATATCTGGGAAATTAAAATCCCCCATTATAAGACTCTGATGGCCCACTCTATTTTTCTGTACAGTTTCTTATTGTACTCATCAGAGTCATTTGGCCTATAGCACACTCCTACACTCAATTTTGATCTCCCAACGCTTATGTCACATCAAACTGACTCAACACTGCACTGTCCAGCGATGTCGACTGGCTTCTTCCTTGGATTTTATGTGTTTCTTAACTAATAGCATAACCCCTCCTCCCTTCCTATCCTGTCTATCCTTTTTGTAGACGTTGTACTCCCCAAATTCCAGTTCTGCATTCCTTATATCTGTGCGACACCATGTCTCTGATATCCCAACAATATCTCCCTTTGATGTTTTGAGCAATACCTCAAATTCATCAAATTTATTTACTAAACTCCTAGCATTGGTGTACACGCAAGTATACATGCTCCTGTTTCTATTCTTAGCTACCCTCACACAACCCATGTGTTTACTTGTACTGCAATGACTCTCAGCAGTCTCTGAAATATACTGCATCTTGTTTTTCAGGCTTCTGCTCGTTCCAATAGAAGCAGTGCAAGAATCACTTTCACCTCTGCCGGTGGCTACTGTTAATCTATTAGTCTTTGTATCCCCCCAAGCTAGCAGTTTTCAGACCCACCTAACACTGCCTCGATAGCATCAGCAAATATTTTTGCACCCTTTCTATTTAAGCATATCCCATCCCTGTAGAAGCAGTCTCTCCTGTTAACAAGTACAGTCCAGGCTGAAAAAAATTCTACCCCTTGAGCCTTGCACAATCTTTCCAGGGCCGAATTGATCGACAAGGCTCTCATCATATACTCCCTCCTATTGTGTCTGGGCAGAATTGCAGACATTTTTCAAATTCAACCCTAATTCACGGCTTTTTTTCAACAGTGACCTGTACTTGTTAAATAATCTGTCGGTCTCCTACTCTTGATATTATTAGTGCCAACGTGTACAACTATATCACCTTTTGTGCCCTTAAAAGAAACGTCATCAACCTTTGCCCCTGGCAGACATACCCTGGTCCTGTTCCACCTATCCTTTTTACTAAGCACGTTCCCCATTTCTCTGACAATAGAGTCACCAACAACTACTAGTTCCTGTGGGACCAGCGCATTCTGCCTTGGGGGTTGCCGCTGTGTTGTGTGATGACCAAGTGCAAGCTCTGGTGTAGATGTGGGCAGCTGAGAGCTTGACGGGCCTCTCAATTTAGTTCCTTCGAGGGCATCCACCCTGTCCTTCGAGCACTCATATAGGCCCATAACAACACTGAGTTGTTGCCTGATTTCGTTACACTCCTTGAATCGCGCACACACACAAAGACATCCCCCATGGCAATATCATGTCCCATACCTGAATGCTCCAGAAACATCATGCAAGCAGTGCACTTTAAAAGGCTGTGATTCAGAAGGCAACTGCCCCCCTCAGTTCTCCTCTGAGCCACAGCACTTCCATTAGCTTGAGCATTTTGCTTTGCTGCTCTGGTCTGAGTCATGATTTCGATTAATTTCAATAAAATTTCAATTATAGTTCAAAATTATAACCCTATACTTGTATCCCAACACAGTTATAACGGTATATATATTTTTCAGTGTCAAGTATTAATTATCTAATTGTTCCCTTTATATAACTTCCGTATCAGTTATGTATTAATTAATTATATTACGTTTGTAATCTAAGTCGTTATATGTATTTAGTTAAAAGTACAATTTAATTGACAACGAAGTTCAACAAGTTTAATAGATTCTACCGATCAACTGACAATATTATAACCTATACTATACTAATGCTATTTGGTTCAGTATATAACGTATCGTATGACAAAGGCGGCAAGTTACGAACGGTAAATCTACGGACACTCAAGTATTAATTAACTTTCAAATCTCGCTGTCTCAATTCAGAATAAACTAACGATCCTGACTAGGTCTATAAGCTACTTATAGAAAATAATTTGATGTAAAAATGGTCAATAAAGCGGCTAAATATGGCTAAAAAATTTCTCATTCAGGGAAGCTGCAACTTGTAACATGTGGATTTTATACCCTTACCGATACGTTTATGCAATTACAAGGCCGAGTAAAGAATAAATACACCAGATTAATCAGAAAATCACAAAATAATGCTATACTACTAAATTTAAATCAAAAGTTTTAGAAAAACAATAATTTCAAATCAATAAATAAGAAAAATCCACTTAGCGGCTTTGAACACGTCTGGCTCCTACTAGCCTCGTCAGCAGACTCCCAGATGGCAATTTACATTCTCAAACAACAAACATAAGGGAACATAAATTTAAATAGAAAAAGAATTGTGCAAGACAGATGAAAAAAAAATTGCTACTAGCCAGAGAATATCCACTTCCTTGTGTTATGGAAGTGGACATTTTGAAGAAATTTATGGACGGATTAGACAAATTATTTTGGGCTGCTGATGCAGGAAGTGACGTTTATTTTATTTTTTATTTTTTTTGTTTTCTTCTTGTTTGGCAGATGCTGTAGAAGCTTGAAACTGCCGATTTAAAATATTAATTAACTGAATTATATTTTTGTCCTTCTAAACTGTTATTTCATATAATGCAAAGATCAATATGAAATTTATCTTTCATTTGAAGTTTGCCACTTATTCAAAGTTAGTCAGATAGTTTTTATGTGGAATTTGGCATGTATCATTCATTATTTACCAATGGTCTTTGAGACTGTTACACACGTTCTCTCAGGTACAACAAGTTGGGCTTGCTACCCGTGAGTCTAATGCTGATGGAACTGATATTCAGGTGACACTTCAGTCAGCAGAACTGAATTTCAGTGAAGTCTGGTTGTTCTGCAACAACCGAATCCTCTGCTTGCACCTTCACAATGGTGGGACTGTTAGTAACCCTGGGTATAATCCCCATGTACAACTTCTGAAATACAGCACCTAGTGTACTGGAAGTGACCATCTAGGTGTGTGAACCAATGTAAGCAGAGGTCACAGTGTAGTGTTCTTGAATGGAGGATTGAAGTGGTAAAACCATGTCTATTCACCAGAGCAAAGATCTGGCAACTTCCCATCTTCTCTATCATGCAGTATGATTGATGTCTTTTGAAGTTATGCTGGGTATCATGGCAAGATCAAATTTTCCTTACATTTTGAGGGTACAGCACTAAAATGGTGTTCGCAGGTCAGCCACGTTCATTGGACTTAACCTACTGGTAACTAGAAGGCATCCAGATCTGCTACTGTATAACCTGAACTCTGCTAGATAGTGAACTGGAAGGATTCCAAGTAGTGTGTATGTGTGGGGCATTGTTGAGGCCAAGTTATGTCAAGGAGCTGGATATATTCTTACAGTGTGTACGGCACCTCCGTAGCCAGGTGGGAAGGAGCAGCAGTGCATAGCACATGCTTCTTGATTAGACCGGGGTTCGAGCCCGTCACCATCAAATACGGAGGATGTGGAAAGGTCGGGGAATGACCACTGCATATCCCGGAGCAATATGGCCTTAGTTGCTAATGCTCCTAAAAAACAAACAACAACAACAACTGTGTGTACACCATATCTAAAAACTTCATTACTTCATATTCTCCCCATCTTTTCTTACTACTGAATGCATTATGACAGTCAAACTAATAGAGCAAACCTATCTGCAAAAATTGCAGGTTATCAGAAATCTTTGACAAGTATGCAAAAAAAAAAAAAAAAAAAAGGAAGCAAACCTTTCTTTTCTTATGTAAACACTAGAATGAGTGTGATGTCACAGCATCCCCTTGATATCAATGTTTCAACTGTTAGTGATTCTGCTGATGTTGCTCATAAAGCTGAATAAGTATTTTGCACCTACACTCACACATGAGGATTCTTTAGAGAGTGAATGCCAGAGGTTTATCAAACTACTGGGGAGTTAAATGATGTTGTAATAACTGAGAAGGAAGAAGAGGAGAAATTGTTGAAGTTAAACATAATAAACGCACCTGGGGTGGATGGAATCTATCCAGTTATATTAAAGGAGGGGGCAAAGGAAGCAAGCAAACCTTTAACCATAATTATGAGAGCATCCTTGGACTCAGGGTGGTACCCACAGACTGGAGATGTGCAAATGCATTCCCCAATTCAGAAGGGGATCAAAGGGTTACACGAGTAATTACAGACCTGTTAGTTTAACTTTTGTTCTGAGGAAAATAACGAAGTCACTGGTTAAGGAAGTCTTCTAGGATCATCTAGACAAGACTACAGTAATAATTCAGACACAGCATGGGTTTGTTAAGGGAAAGTCTTGTCTGACCAATTTGATTGGATACCATGATGTGGTCACAAAGGAACTGGATGCAAAAAATGATTTTGATATCATATACCTGGATTTCAGGAAATCTTTTGATACTGTTGCACATGGAAGACTACTGTACAAATTGGAGCAGTGTGGCATTAAGGGCAAGTTGCAATAATGGATAAAAGGATGGTTGAGTGGGAAAAGAAAGAGTGGTAATCAATGGACACCTCTTCATGGATTAATGTTATTAGTGTAGTCCTGCAGGGTTCGTTGTCGGGCCCATTGCTGTTTTGTATATTTATCAATGATATTGATGAAGGCATATCAGGCTTAACGTTCAAGTCTGCAGTTGATACAAAGGTTGGCAGGGTTGTTAATGACAGTATGCTACTGCAACAGGATCTAGAAAAGTTTGGCAGATGGGCTGAGAAGTGGCAACTGAAGTTTAACATTGACAAATGCAAAGTACTGCATATGGGTAGCAGTAACCTCAGAGAAATGTGCTGACTGTGTGGTTACTACACTCAGGGTTGGTAGAGAATGAAAAAGACCTGGTGGTAACTGTGCAGTTTGATATGAAGTTTTCTGAGCAGTGTCAGACAGACTGCCAGAACAGATAGTAGGGTCTTGTCAATGATATATACAGGAATTTTGCTGGTAGGGATAAGGAGGTGATTATCCCTTTGTATAAGGCAATGGTCAGGCTACACCTTGAGTACTGCATACAGGTGTGAAGGCCTCATTTTAGAAAGATTATAGAGTTGCTAGAATGAGTACAGAGAAGGGAAACAAGACTGGTGAGAGGAATGAAGGGATCCTCTTACCAAGAAAGGCTAAGTTCTGAAAATTGTAGCATCTGGAGATCAGGCACCTGCAAGGTGACCTGATTGAGGTGTATAAGGCCTTGAATGGTTTGAGCAGGCTCAATGCTGATGGGATTCTTCCTCTTGCTCAGACCACACGAGGGGGGTACAAATTCAAATTGAGGAAAGACAGTTGCAGAATAGATGTGTGGAAATTTGCCTTTAGCCAGTGGGTGGTTGATTGCTGGAACAAACTTCCATCTGTCGTTGTAGTTGATAGCTTAAATAAATTCAAGGAAGAACTAGACAAACTTTTTGAGTGAATGGATGGATGAAATGGGAAGTGTTTTTTTTTTTTTTAATGGTTGATGCTGTATACACTTGCTTTCTTGCATCATATCTCTCTGCAAAGACAATCTCTGTAAATGATGCAAGATATTATTCTAAACAGAAAAATTAAAGTGTGTGTATTGTAAGTGAATATAGTCTCACTCAATGCACAATTTTAACAATTATTAAATAAAAAGGATGCATTTAAAACAGTGAAAAATGGATGCTTCAAACAGTTATCAAAAGAAGGCTGGAATATTCTTTGGTGGCATGGTGCAGAGGTCTATAAAGTTACTGGACATTGGTGAAATAATGAGCACTGAAACCTGTGTGGAATCTGTCTTTAATTTCTTAAAAGATTTACAGATTATTCTCAGACATTTTGTGGTACTTCCTGTCTCACTTAAGAAGTGGGACAGGAAGTGTGTTACTTTGATTATACATTTCTTATTTGTTATAGTTATGGTTTAGTCTTGAATTAGTTAATAAATAGCTATTAGTAACCATCAGGTAAAATAATTAAGTTTTAACAGTTTCAAATAATTTTACATTTGTTATTACTTTGGTTAATAAGATTAATAATAATAAATCAATTAACATTAATTAATGGATAACTATGAAATAGTTTCAAATAATTTTACATTAGTTTTTATTTTGGTTATTAAGATTAATAAAAAATAAACATTAGGTAAATGGATAACTATGAATACTTACACTCCTGAAATGCTATCCTCATGATACCATCAGCCTCACAAACCAAGACTGGCTTACAATTTATTATATTTATATGTTCTGTACTGTACTCTTAAACTAAGAAAATTTGGAATTAAAACTCTGGTTAGGTTCTCCTGGGGCCAATCTTAGGTTTCTGCTACTGAGGGCATTTAGAACCAGAGTAGGGATTTGGATCAGATTAACATCTGCTTGGCAAATAACCTTTGTGAACACTTAACTGTGTGGGTGAGTTCAAGATTATGCTAAGGGGGGTTTCTTTTTTTTGGAATATACTTATTGTGGTTCTTGTTTTTGTTTTTTTATTTGTTCTAGTACAGGTAACCTCAAACAACATGGTATTTTGGTTCCTACAAAATCTTGAGTAATGCGAAACCGTGTTATATGGGACTAAGAACCAGTACAAAAAGGAGGGTTACGTTCCAAAAGCTAACAAAAATACACTATTTTTGTTTTTTTATAACTATCGGAAATTTAATTTTTATAATAGTAATAACTTAATATTTTAACTTTATTTTTATAATAGTAGTAACTTAAATAGTAATAACTGAACAAACTTCTTACCTTAAAAACTGTGACACTTATATGTCAGATAATTAAACCCCAGGGGCTTGCATCTGGTGAGTATGGGCTTGGCAAACCCAGGGTCTTGAGCTGGATATCATCATTCTTCTCTTTCTTGGTGATTCCTTTCTACTTCTCTCTCTCTCAGGGTAACTCGGGAATTTTTTTGGCTGGTGCAGCATAAGCTCGGCTTCCTTGCATGATATAGCTAATAATAATGTACGTTCATTTAATTTTCTTCCTCTTCCTCACTGCTAACCACAATCTCTTCTGCAGCATCTAGATTTCGTGTACCTTCTGCTCTTTTAAAAGTCACGAACTGCACGCTTCGATGTCACAATTTTTTATGGTCTCAAACAAGTACAAGTTCAATACCACTGAGCCTAACACAGGGATCTCCTAAGAAAATACAGTGGACCCCTGCTTTTAAGGTATAAATCACAAATTTAATTTTACTACCTTACCAATTAACAAAGTTAAATGATACGTAAAAATCAGAGGAATATTTTCCAGTTAGCAAAATAAAAATAAATTTATGCTTACGTGCATTGATCAGTTAATATGTACTGTAATATGTACATACTAATTGATATTTCTGTTCACTGACTTTTTTATTTTTGGTTGGAAAATTTTAAACGGTAAAAATGATAAGCAATTAATAACAAAGGACACGGCACACACAAGTTGCAACAAACATGATACGGAGTAACGAGTTTCTGAAAATTTATTTGTTTTTTATGATTGAATATTTCATGGAAGGGAAACACATTTCACCATAATAACGTGAAAACCCACAGAATTCCAGGTATGGTACTATAGCAAATGCAAGAAGATCAAGTTTACTATCCGTTTATAATTGAATAATTGATTACACTAACAGAAAAGACCAATAAACCGGAGAGTGCAAATTATTTTTTATTGCTTTATGGTAGTGATCTCGAGAAATGTGCTTTAGAAAAATATCACGAAGGCGATAACAACTAGCGAGTCAACAGTGGAGATTCATAAAAAGGAATGTAAATGTAAAAATAACAGCACAAAAGCTCAAAAATACCGTGTTATGCGAGATTTCCTGCAATTCTCAAACCGTATAATACAAGTACTGTGTTGTGCAAGGATTGCCACAATTCTCAAACCGTGTTGTAAAAGTACTGTTTTATATGGAGGTTGCAGTTACTCTGCTTTTGACAATGTGTGCTCATTGTCTATCTGCATGCCTTTGTTTTGGTTAACATTGTTTGTTATGTCAATAATGAACAATTCTTTGTATAGTCTGCATGTTGTGTATCTGCAGAAATGGAAAAAGCATTAATACTATGGATTCGTGAAAAATGAAAAAAAGGTGAACCTGTAAATACTCTATTTGTGACAGGGTTAAAGCCATTTATGATGACTTTACAGCTAGTAAGGAAAGTTTAAGAATTTTAAAGAGCGATCTGAAGTTAAAATATAACTAGGCTTGGCACAGCTGCAAGTGCAGATAGAGGCAGTAGACAATTCACAGCTGAGTTTTGTGGGTTGATGGAAGTAGGTTATCATCCGCGACAAATGTTTAGCATGGATGAAGCTAACCTCTTCTGGAAGATGTCAAAGAGAACTTACATAACCGAGGATGAAGCTTCTTTGCCACAGCATAAGCATACGAAGGACAGGTTGACCTTGTTGCTAAACGCTAATGTGTTTAGTGATTTTATGATTGTTTTTCACTCTGAAAATTCTAAGGTATTTGGCCAACAAAAAGTTATCAGAGAAGAACTGGGATTCCACGGGAAGTTCACTTGCAAGGCATGGATGACCAGGCAGCTGTTAATTCAAATGGACAATTGAAAATTTTGGTTCTGCTGCAAAGAAGTACCTGACCACTAAAAAGCTGGCTTTGAAGGCATCACTGCTTCTTTGGAATGCAAATTTGATTTCATCAAAGCGATGTTCCTGCCAATCAACACAACACAATTTCTTTGATCCAGTTTATTGATAAACAAATGATTGATAGCTGACTTTAAAAAGGTGCTTGGGAAATGGCATGGAGCAATATCAAGTGGTGATGGCACTGAAGGAATTTTGGGAGAAAAAGTTCAACATCCTGGAGGCTATAAGAAACACATGTGGTGTGGCGCCCACACCACATGGAGGAATGCCACCTCCTCTATGTTACCAGGCAGTACTAGGTGGTAGATGACTCTAATCAACCAGTGAAATACCACCACTTTGCTTATTGGAGGCTTGAAGTGGTGGAACCCATGTTTAGTCTCTAGAGCTAAGTTCCGGTCAACCCTTCCCTATCTCTTCCATCATGCAGTATGATTGATGCCTTTTGAGGTTATGATGAACATCGTGGCGAGATCCAATATTCCTTACATTTCAAGGGTACAGCTCTAAAACGGTGTTCGCAGGCCGGCCGCTAGTTAGTACACCGGACCGAACCTATTGGTAACTCTCTAGGAGGCTTCCGGATCAGCTAGTGTATAATCTTGCTACTGCTACTCTGCCAGATAGTGACTGGAGGGAGTCCGAGTAGTGTGTATGTGGGGAGCATTGTCGAAGCCACGCTATGTCAAGGATCTGGGTATATTCTTACCATGTGTACGCCATATCCAAAAATTCCATTACTTCATACAGCATGTCCCACCCACTTTTTCTTACTATTGAATACACAATGAATTGTCAAACTAATAGAGAAAGCTTATCCGCGAAAAGATCTAAACCTCCCAAGCACTTCCTAATTCATTTCATTTCAAGCACTTCCTAATTGAAATTTCTTGGCAAATTTATCAGCGGCTTCTTTATCAGCACTTGCTGCCTCCCCATGCCTTATGACACTGTGAATGCCAGTCCTCCCCTTAAACTTCTCAAACCACCCCTGCTTGCCTCAAATTCAGATTCTTCACAGCTTGGCCCTGGAGTTTTTTCCTTCAGGTCAGCATAGATGTGCTTGGTTTTCAGACAGATGACTTCTTTGCTGATGGTATCTCCTGCCACTTGTCTTTGGTGGATCCACAGTAGCAGCAAGTTCTCCATTTCTTCAATGATGGGGTTTCTTAGGGTAATTAATCTGGTCACTCCCTTTGCAACCTCAACATTCTTGATGGTCTCCTTGTTCTTCAAGATGGTTCCAATGGTGGATTTGTTGACTCTATATTCAGTTGCTAGATCAACTACACTAGCTCCTTTTTCATGCTTGGCAATGATGTCTTTCTTGGTTTCAATAGTGATTTTCTTGAGTGTTTTCTTGGGCTGACTTACACTGACACTTTTCTTAGGACCCATTTTTTGAATTTTTTCAAAATCCTTTTTAAACTCTTTTCAAAAAAAAAACTTTCAAAAAACAAATTTGGAACTTTCCTGAAACAAAAGAAAGACATGGTGAATAAAACAGAATGTGTGTTGTGTTTGTATTAATCACTTTCCTGATTATCCCAAGTTAACTCAAGTTAGAATTTTAATGTCATAAATTATTATCCCGAGATATCTCGTGGTCGTGTACGAATTTGTGTTCTTTCAATACTTACCCAAGTGAAGCCGTCAGAAGCAGTGAAGGGTCACCCGAGTGAAGCCGTCGGCACGTGGTAAAGTAGTGCATTCATCACATTATGGCTCTTGTGGCCATTCGCCGGTGGGCGCATTTCTTGGAATACAGTATTTTTATCTGAGACAAGCATCAGATGACACCTGCTGATACCTTGCATATTGTTGTCGTTTGTTTGTTGTTTGTTATTTGGTTTTTAGGAGCATTAGCAACTAAGGCCATATTGCTCCGGAAATATGCGGTGGTCATTCCCTGACCTTTCCGCATCCTCCGTATTTGGTGGTGACGGGCTCGAACCCCGCTCTAATCAAGAAGCGTGTGCTACGCACTGCTGCTCCTTCCCACCTGGCTACCGAGGCGGCATTGTTGTCGTCTAGTGTTCTTTCCTGAGCACTGTGCTGCACGAGGTTGTCTTTTTCGTTTTCAAGAATTAATTATGGATAATGACTGAAGAATATTGCAGTTCTGATCGGGATAATAATTGTGGGAATATACAACATTGAATATCTCATTGAATACTTCAATTTGTTCCATAATCAAGCACAGTATTACACGGCATAAAAGCAATAAAAATCGTTATTTAAAAAATTAGTATTTTTTTGACATGAAAATAGGGAAAAATAGTAAGGGAAGAGGTTAAAACCCGGGCCATCAAACGAGGAAAAGTTCGTCATATGGGGCGTTCGCCGTATGAGGCCCCACTGTATGTATGTATGTATGTATATATATATATATATATCATAATGACAATATTTGGTGGATCCTTAGAAATACATAACAATATGGAAACAGCAGAAATACATATACATATACAAATATACATAACAGCAGAAAATATTTCAAAAATACAATAACCTTGACTAGAATCTGGAAGAAGTGCAAACTTTCCATAAACCATAAGATCTGTAGAAAGTTTTGGAAAAATCAGAAAATCTGCCAATTAACTTTGCATACTAGTAGTAGTACACATTTAAAAAAAAAAATTTTTTTATTAGGATGGGAAAAAAAAGGTAAGGCAAAAAATTAGAAATAATGGAATTTAGAAAGCCTTTGTTGTGACAAATTTTAAAGCAAAAGTTAATTTGAAAATAACTGATATTAGTGAGTGAAGAATATTTTATCAATTTGTCATACAGCAAAACATAAAGAGCCATCTCTTGTCATTTACTAGTGATGACAATTTATTATTGTCATCTCTAGTAAATGATGGTGCAAAAGTTTTTGCCAGTATTATTGAGGATACCTTACAGCTAGGGGGGGATGTGGGTAATACTGACACGCGTTTATCTGATAATATTGGTCACAGTAACTCTTGCACATACCTTGAGAGTTCTTATCTGCTACCCCAACTGGACGTATTATCTAGATGTTCTGGGGGCAGAAACGTTTCACGTGAGCGGGTAGCTAATATCAGGGAAGAGAGCCTAAAAAACTTCAAGGGTTGTGTTAGGGTTGTTAAATATACAAGAACAGTAAGTCTTAATTGTTTATACAGTAACATTAGAAGTGTCGTCAATAAAATGAGCGAATTTGAACTGCTGGTTAAAACAAGTAACGTGGACATAATAGGGGTTACGGAGACGTGGTGCCACCCGGAAATTGGGGACGATGAGTTTCAGTATGGCTTGTATAATGTATTTAGGAAGGATAGGGTAGATAGAAGGGGTGGTGGGGTAATGCTTCTTATCAGAAGCAGCCTGAGTGTGACGATAGCTTTCCCGGATTCAGACACTTCACATGCTAGTATAGAGTCTGTATGGTGTGAGATAGTTGGAAACAAAGGTATAATGCGAGTAGGAGTAATCTACAGACCAGGTGATTGTGAAGATTATGACAAAAGCCTCTACATGCAAATGGAATGGGCAAGTAAGCATCAATGTCTTATTATGGGTGATTTCAATTTGCCTCTAATTGATTGGAGTAAATGGGAAGGAAACTCGACATAGGGAACAAAATTTTTAAATCAACTAGATGACAGTTATTTGCATCAACATGTCAGGGAAAGTACTAGAGAAAAGAATATCCTAGACCTCATCATCACACATGAATCAGATGACATAACAGGGTTGACAGTAGAGGAACCAGTAGCAGGAAGTGATCACAGAGTTCTACGGTGGATGATGACGAGAGAGGCAGCAGAAGTAAAAGGCAAGGGAATGGGTTTTAATTTCAGAAAAGGAAATTACGATGCCTTAAGGTACTACATGGCCTCTATTAACTGGGTAAATATCGTGCAGAAAATGAATACATTTGAACTGTGGTGCACTCCGTAGCCGAGTGGGCAGGAGCGGGAGTGCAGTAGCACACGCTCTTTGAGTAGACCGGAGTTCAAGCCCCTGACTGCTGAATACGGTCGATCTGCCAACCCGCACTGGACCAGCGTGGCAGATTATGGTCCATTATCCTCAACATGAATTGAGGCTTCCATCCTGCAGTGGGTTGATAATGTCTGCACTTTACTTTACGCTTTTAAAACATTAATCACAGATGCCTTGAATGCGTATATACCATTAAAAAAATATTCCACGGGGAGGGTTCCAAGTTGGATGAATAATAAAGTTGCCACATTACTTGAGCAGAAAAAGGTAGCATGGAAAGGTTACAGAGCGATAAAAAGTACTGAAGCCTTAACAGCTACAAGGTGATGTGTAATAGAGCCACAGAAAAGGTTCGACAGGCAAAGGCAGTTTATGAGAAATCACTAGCAAACAGAGCAAAGAGGAGGGATAAAGAATTCTTCACATATATAAATGCCAAGAAGAGCAGGACAAACCAGATCGGACCTTTATGTAAGGGAAAGGGGATAGTATATAATACACCAGCTGCCGTTGCAGATGAACTCAACAGTTATTTTGCATCGATATTTAAATAATGAAAAACCTTTTGTGGCAATGGGAAATTGTGGGAGCGAAGTTAAAAAATATGTAATTAATGATATTGAAATTTCGCAAGATTATTTAATGAAAAAACTTTCGAGCCTACAGACCAGTAAGGCTCCTGGAGTTGATGGAATATACCCTATAATCTTAAGGGAGGCGGCAAGCGAGTGCATTGAACGATTGAGGCTAATTATGCAAGCATGACTAGACTCTGGGGAGATTCCCTTGGATTGGAAAAGTGCCAATGTATCTCCCATACATAAGGGTGGCTCTAAAAGTGAAGTTGGAAATTATCGACCTGTCAGTCTGACTTCAGTAGTAGGGAAAATCATGGAGGCAATGATCAAGGGTGGAATTCAGGATCATTTGGATCGAATTGAAATTCTCAAGGATTCTCAGCATGGTTTTGTAAAGGGAAAATCATGTTTAACAAATCTGGTTCGCTATTTCGAAAGGGTCACTCACGAGCTGGATTTAGAGAATAATTTCGACATTGTTTATTTAGATTTCAGCAAAGCTTTTGACTCAGTCCCACATGAGCGGTTGCTTTATAAGCTGCAACAGGTTGGAATCACTGGGAAAATCCTTAGATGGATAGAAGGATGGCTTTAGGGCAGGAGGCAGAGGGTTATGATAAATGGCTATTACTCAGATTGGGGTTGATGTAAGAAGTGGGGTTCCCCAAGGATCAGTATTAGGACCACTGTTGTTTTTAATTTTCATAAACGACATTGTTGAAGGGATAGAGGGCGTGATGTCTAAATTTGCAGATGATGTTAAAATTGGTAGAGTAGTTAATGATCACTGTCAAGCTGAGCTTCTCCAGAGAGACCTAGATAGACTTCAGGAATGGTCAGAAAAATGGCAGCTATGCTTTAATCCAACAAAGTGTAAGGTATTACACCTGGGAAACAGTAATCCCAAAATAACTTATTCACTTGGTGGAGTTCAACTAAACCCAGTACTGGAGGAAAGGGACTTGGGTGTTATGATACGGTCAGACATGAAATTCTCTGAGCATTGTAAACAGGTTGCAAGGAAGGCCCATGGTGTCCTATTGATGATCTATCGAACTTTTGCAAGTAGAGATAGGGACGTGATAATCCCATTATATAAGGCTTATGTTAGACCACACTTGGAATACTGTGTTCAAGTATGGAGACCGCACCTAAAGAAAGACACCGAGCTTCTTGAAAGGGTGCAAAGACGGGTAACTCGCCTGGTGAGATCGGCAAAAGGGCGTCCTTATGAAGAAAGACTTCGAATATGTGGGTTGCAGAGTTTGGAAACTAGACACCTTAGAGGAGATTTGATTGAGGTGTTTAAGGCTCTGAGAGGCATGAGTAAAATGAATGAGGACGAAATTTTCAAGATTATAAATGATGCTAGAACTAGGGGACATAAATTCAAGTTACGGGGGGGAAATGTTTAGATTAGACTGCAGGAAGTTTTATTTTAGCCAGCGAGTTATAAATTACTGGAATAAGTTGCCTTCATGGGTGGTAGAGGCCGACAGTTTGGGGAAATTCAAAGGCCATCTGGATAGTACCTTCGGGTAAGGGAAGCACATAGGATGATAGGTTTAATTTCCTTTTTTTTTTATTAATTATTATTATCTATTTATTTTATTTATTTATTTTTTATTTTTTTTGTTTTTATCATTGTTTTGTTCGGATTTTTTTTTTTTTTTTTTGGCTGGTGCAGCATAAGCCATAGACTTTCTTGCACCATGCGGCCATTACTAATACTAATACTATTATTATGACATTTATAAATACAAAGGTTATATATGAGATAATTATAGAATATTTCTGTTTTGTAATTTTTAGTTGTTGTTGTTATTGTTATTTGGTTTTTAGGAGCATTAGCAACTAAGGCCATATTGCTCCGGGAATATGCGGTGGTCATTCCCTGACCTTTCCGCATCCTCCATATTTGGTGGTAACGAGCTCGAACCCCGGTCTAATCAAGAAGCATGTGCTATGCACTGCTGCTCCTTCCCACCTGGCTACGGAGGCCCCTGTAATTTTTAGTGATTACCAGAATATAGGGTCAAGAAACATGCAACTATAACATTATTTAGACGTCAGATATGGCCCTGCAGCTCAACATGCAAAATGCTACACATCACAAGTTTCAATCAGTTAACTGGGTACTTGTGTACATGATTGCATAAAATTCACTAGTTGTAACTTCATCATCCTATATGACTGATCTGGAGTATAAACAGAATGTCTTTAGTAGTAAGCTAACACTGCATGCTTCAGGACTACCCTGTGGTGGTGGTTGTATATGGAGGATTTAAATTTCATAAAAATATACTTGTGTAAGACCTGGCTCAAAAATAAGTGCATTTTAGTTGTATATTTTGACTGCCATCGGAGGCTAAAGTGCCTTTATATAGCCAATGTGCACATTTAAAAACAACTTTAAACGTTGTTAGTTTTTTTAATGCTGAAGGAGTGTATGATATAAGTGATGTAACAGATAATAATTAATAAAATTCAAATAATATTTTACAATAAAAGATTAATTACTTACCTTTTTAAATTCAGGAAAACAATCATGCTGTATACCACGATTCTCACAAAAGTGTTTTACAAATTCAGTTATTTTTCTGCCAAACTTTGTGATTCGGCCTTCTGAAATGCCCTCAATCTTATAAAGCATCTCAACAGATGCTGGCCTGTGAACAGCTATATCTAAAAGATTTTTATTACTGAACACCATATATGGAGCAATTCCATCATCATTTGCTATTTCATTTCTCACACAAATAAGACTTTTGAAAAGTTCTCCCTGTTAAAAAAAAAAAAAAAAAACAGAATAAATATTATATGTATAGATTTTAAAAGCAAACATAACAGAAAACATAATACATAATACAGTTAACTATGAAAAACCCCCCAAAACTTTGCATCTTTCAGTGGCCAATAAATAAAGTGGAGAGGACTTTAAAAATTAAATGGTTTAATAAATTTAACTGATAATTACCTTGCTAGGATTTTTTTAATTAATGCAATTTAAAAAGCAAAAAATTATTTCTTTAATTTATTAATTTCCTAATACGTTGTCTAATGTTTTATTTCCCTATTACTGCAAAGATCACAGAGAAAGAAATAAAAAATAATTTACATTCTGGAAATATAATATGGTTGAAACCTAAAAACTGAGAGAGAGAGAGAGAGTGCAACTTTTTGGCACAAGTGACAAGGCAACTAAACACAAAAGCCATGCAATCCTAACTTGTCGCTTGCTTAAATATCCCCCCACTATAGCTTGTGCAACCTAAGAGCATTAATGATTTTGCGTAGGAACTTCTTAATATTCCTCCCCCTAGACCTGATCCCACAACTGCTCTCTTTTTAAGCAGTGGATTTTCATCATTTGATAAAGTGATGAAACAGGTGTATAAATACTTTCAGTGATTACATTGAAACAAATGCTACATTCAGGTAGGTTTCCTGTCCCCCCTCACCTCCCCAGTTCTTTTCTTTATGACTTACTGAATCCTCTCTCATAAATTACACTGCATTATACAAACATCTTTGAAGAAAGAAGAAAAGTAGTTAAGCAACAAAATAAACAATTCTTTGATTCCACATTAAAAACATCCTAAATAGTCCTCAAGTTTCTACCTATGAGGATCAATTCTTTAAACTCAAAACCAACATTTTTATAAAACTTATTTGTTACATTAAACGAATTTCAGAAATAATGGGCAGCTAAGCTTAATTAGTCCAGCTGGGTCTGAGAATATAAATCCATTATACATAAATTTGGTCTTCCTAAAATGAGAAAATTAAGTTATATTCAAAAACTGAAGTATTCAATCATAACTATATCAGTCACCAAGTTATATTTAAATATATGTTACTATCAGTGTGTCTTTTTCATTTTTACTGAAGGCATGTGATTCAGAATGACAAAACACTTTTTGTGGCAGATTATAGGAACTTCCCATCTGGCAAGTAGCTGTACCCTCTGCACTAAAGCATTAGAAATAGTATATTGCATTCACTCAGAGCATAAAACAGCACAGTTTCATCAAATTTCTGTTAAAAACAAAAGCAAAACTAACATTCTCTGCAGGTTAAGTGTGCACTGCGGAGGACACCCTATCACGTGCGGATGTGGTGTAAGGTGCACCTTATCATGTTTAGCCTTAAAAAAGAAATAAGGAACTTTCTGTATTTGTAATATGGTTTAGTGTTTCCTTTTTTCATGTCTTAGTAATTTTACCATGCCACTGTGCACTAATGAACTGATTGAGACTACTCTATTATATCATGAGGTAGATTTAATAAATTTATTTCTGAAATGCTACAATTCAGAATGACTGAAACACCTCATGGCAACACTTAAACAATTCTGACTATGTTTTGGAAACTGTTTCCCCATCTTCAGGCCTATAGGTTGGACCTCAAACATTGGTTTGAGATCCAAATTCTACAAAGTTTTACAAATTCTATTAACTGAGATCCTCCTCATTTGGAATAAAGGCACAAACCATCTCTCCAACTTCCATCATAACCTCAACAGCTTCCACCACAAAATCAAGTTCAAGATAGAAACAAAAGAAAACGATTTCTATTCCTAGACATCCTCATCCCAAGAACCCCAGACAATCTAGATAAGAGTGTATACAGGATGTATCCTAGACATCGGGTTGTCAGATCACTTGTCAACCAAAACAGCCATCATCAAGACCACTGCTTCTACTGGAAATCTAGGTACAGGGAATTTCAAGGGCTGCCGGGAGTCATCATGGAACAAGTAAATACATGGGTTGTGTTAGGGTAACTAAGGGTAAGAATAGTTGTATGTATACTTGCATGTGCATATACATGCAACACCAATGCTTGGAGTATAGTAAATAAATTTTATGAATTTGAAGTGCTGGTCAAAACATCAAAAGTGGATATTGTTGGGATATCAGAGACGAGGTGCCACTCAGATATAAGGGATGCAGAATTGGAATTTGGGGAGTATGTGTACAGAAAGGATAGAGAGGACAGGAATGGAGAAGGGGTTACGCTGTTAGTTAAGAAACACAAAATCTAAGGAAGTGCCTCCAAATGACATTCGTGGACAATGCAATGTTGAGTCAGTGTGGTGTGACATAAGCACTGGGAAAGAGAAAATGAGAGTAGGTGTGTGTTATAGGCCTAATGAATCTGATGAGTATAATGAGCAATTATGCAGAGAAATAGAGTGGGCCAGTAAATCAGAATGTCTTATAATGGGGGAATTCAACTTTCCAGATATTGACTAGAACTTGCACACTAGCAATACTTTTTTGTGGATTTATTGGATAACTGTTTTCTACAGCAACATGTTCAAGAGGCAACCAGAGGGAGTAATACTCTTGATCTGATTATCAGCGGTAATTCTTCATGCATTAAGAATCTGCAGATAAAGGAACCACTAGGTGGCAGTGATCACAGTGTACTGATGGGGGATTTTCTTAAATATGTAACTACCATCAGGGGTAAGGGTTTTTGCTTTTGTTTGTTTGTTTGTTTATTATTTGGTTTTTAGGAGCATTAACAACTAAGGCCATATTGCTCCAGGAATATGCGGTGGTCATTCCCTGACCTTTTGAACCCCGGTCCAATCAAGAAGCGTGTGCTACGCACTGCTGCTGCTCCTTCCCACCTGGCTACAGAGACGGCCTTTTGCTTTTGTAAAGGTGACCACAGTGGTCTCAGAAAGTTTAAATTCTATACAGTGGGATCAATCTGATGATGTTACCAATGATGATGGTACCAAACTGATGATGTTACCAATGGTGAATTCTAAATGGGAAGCCTTCAGGGACTTAATCTTGGAGGGTTCTAGGCTTTTCATACCAACTAAGAAATAGTGTTCAAGGTATAGGCCTAAATGGATGTTAGATGAATTAATGAGGCTCGTAGCAGAGAAGAAAAATACATGGGATGCATATAAATTATCAGGTGACACAGAAGCCTATGACAGATATAAGCTAGTCTGTAATCAAGTCACAAAGGAGGTTAGGCAGGCAGATAAAACGAGAAATCTTTGGCAAAGGTTGCAAAGATTTCTTTACTTACATAAAAATCTAGAAGGAAAGGGATGAATCAGATTGGTCCACTTAACATCAATGGTTTGACTATTGATGATCATGCTGAGGTAGCTGACAAACTGGACGAGTATTTTGCATCTACATTCACACATGAGTTATTCAAGGAGGGGAATGCCAGAAGTTTATCAAACTCTTAACAGGGAGCTAAGTAATTTTTTAATAACCGAGAGCAAAGTGGAGGAGAAATTGTTGAAGTTAAACATAAAAAAGGCACATGGGGTGGACGGGACCTATCCAGTTATATTAAAGGAGGCAGCAAACAAAGTGAGCAAACCCTTAGCCATAATTATGAAATCTTCCTTGGATAGAGTGGAAGTCCCCATGGACTGGAAATGTGCAAATGTGTCTCCAATTCACAAAGGGGGATCAAAGGGTGACACGAGTAATTACAGAACAGTTAGTCTAACTTCTGTTACAGGAAAAATAATGGAGTCACTGGTTAAGGAAGCAATGCAGGATCATCTGGACAAGACTGCAGTTATGGTTCAGACACAGCATGGGTTTGTTAAGGGAAAGACTTATCTGACAAATTTAACTGGATACTATGATGTGGTCGCAAAAGAACTGGATGTAAAGAATAATCTTGATATCATATATTTGGATTTTAGAAAAGCTTTTGATACTGTTGCACATGGAAGACTACTGTATACAAACTGGAGCAGAATTGCATTAAGGGCAAGTTGCTACAATGGATAAAAGGATGGTTGAGTGGGAGAAGACAGAGTGGTTATCAATGGACACTGCTCTTCATGGACTAATGTTATTAGTGGAGTCCCCCAGGGTTCTGTGTTGGGCCTATTGTTGTTTTTGGTATTTATCAATAATATTGATGAAGGTATATTAGGATTAATGTATAAGTTTGCAGACGATATGAAGGTTGGCAGGGCTGTTAATGACAGTAATGATAGTAAGCTACTGCAACAGGAAATGGAAAAGATGGGCTGAGAGGTGGCAACTGAAGTATAACATTGACAGATGTAAAGCACTGCATGTGGGTACAGTAACCTCAGAGTAACATATCAACGGTGTGGTACTACACTCAAAGTGGTAGATAGTGAAAAGGACCTGGGGATAATTGTGCAGTCAGATATGAAGTTTTCTGCACAGTGCAGATAGTATGTAAGAGTAGTTCATGGCGTCTTGTCAATGATATACAGGAATTTTTCTAGCAGGGATAAAGAGGTGATTATCCCCTTGTATAATGCAATGGTCAGGCCACACCTTGAGTACTGTATACAGATGTGGAGGCCTCATTTTAGGAAGGATGTAGAGCTGTTGGAACGAGTACAGAGAATAGCAACAAGATTAGTGAATGGAACAAAGGGTTGCTCTTACGAAGAAAGGCTTAAGATTTGCAAATTACAGTGTCTGGAGACTAGGCACCTGTGAGGTGTATGAGGCCTTGAATGGATTGAGCAAGCTCAATGCTAATGGGATTCTTCCTCTTGTGCAGATTACTCACCTGAGGGGGCATAAATTCAAATTGAGGAAAGCGAATTGTAGAATAGATGTGTGGAAATTCATCTTTAGCCAACAGGTGGTTGATAGTTGGAACAAACTTCCATCTGTTGTAGTGGAGGACAGGAACTTAAATTAGTTCACTGCAAAACAAGACAAATATACGGAGTGAATGGATGGGTGGGTGGGTAAAATGGGAAGGTGCTTGTTTTTTTTTTTTTTTTTTTTTTTGACTGTTGCTACATAAGCTTGCTTTCTTGCATCATATGCCTCTGGTAATGCTAATGCTATGTTAGCAGGTCCCTAAGAATTTGCAGCTAACTGGAATTACTGCAACAGGAAATCACAACCATAAAAGCAATAGCTTTGAAGAACCGATATCCTCCAGCATTAATAGAGTGAATCATCAACAGAACTCTTGCCAATAGGTTCACCCCTCCACAGAAGAAAGAAGAAAAGCCAAAGAATCAGTTTATCATACCATACATTCTAGGAGTTGAAACGTATGGCATGAAGCAAAAGCAGCAAAAACCTATAACATATCTACATTCTATTCCCAATCCCTAAAACAAAAGCTTTCCAATAATTAATCAACATCAACCATCTAACCCTAGAGGAACAAATTACTATATCCAGTGCTCTTACAACTCAACCTACGTCGGTGAATCATACAGAAGACTAAACAAAAGACAGGGACACAACAAAGGCACCAACATGCAGAATCCACAAGTCCAAAACAGCTGCACATGCCCTTTCCTGCAGAGGCACATGGGACTTTACCAACGCCTTAGTATGTTCGATGAATTCAAACTCCAGATGAACATTTAAGGAAGCCTACTTCATAAAATGTTTCAGAAGCTCAGCAATAAACAAGAAACCAGGAGTCACCTTCCACAGTGACTATTACAATCCATTGCATGCAGAAATCATGAAGATCACAGCAAAAAGAAGATTACAACTACCCTAAATAACTAAATCCATAGATTAACTCCCCTACCTTAACTTTGTCACCAGCACACCCAGAGGACATCCCCGTAATATAGCCCAGTAACCATAAACTACCATAATAAGAATAATAATCAAAGAACGTGTACCGTACTACAAGTACGAATCCCAGGCAGTACTAGAGACCCCAGCCCACAAGCTGTACTGGGACCGTGCCATAATAACGGATAAGACCATCTCGCACAACAGACCGGACATAACCCTTGTGGACAAGATGGAAAAGGCTACCTACCTGATTGACATAGCGGTGCCGAACACTAGCAATGTCCAGAAAACCCATGAGGAAAAAATTAGGAAGTACACGAACCTGAGACATGAGATCAAGGAGATGTGGCATATGCAAGAAGTATCAACCATCCCAATCATCGTGTCAAGCACCGGTATGGTGCCTAAGACTCTACATAGCAGCCTAGCAGCAATAGGTCTCCCAGCGAAAACCTACAAGTAACTCCAGAAAGTTGCAATCCTGAAAAATTGTAGGATAGTCAGAGAGTTCTTAAACCATCAGTAATACCAGACATAACAAGAACCAGCCTGTGTACTTGGTAGCAATACCCATCACGAGGTGGAACCCCAATGAGGAAGAAATAACATAAGAGCAATAAATTCCCACTGGGTACACAAAAAATCAATCATAACCTATATACACCTCAAGCTCAGTTCACTCCAGGACTCGTGTAAATCCATTTCAACCTATTTAGGAGAGTAACTCTAGGGATTTTCACTAACTATATTAATTAATTAGCTATTAGTATTAGCAGTGGCAAAGGATACAAGAAGGCAAGCTTATACAGGACCAGCCACAAAAAAAACCCACCTTTCCCATTTCATTTATCCATCTCTTCAACAGTGTCTAGTTCTTCCATGAATTTATTCAAGCTATTCATTTCTAAAACAACAGATGGAAGTCTGTTCCAGCAATCAACCACCTGCTGGCTAAAGGCAAACTTCTGCACACCTATTGTGCATCCACCCATCCCCAATTTGAATTTATGTCTCTTCATGCTTATAGTCTGAGCAAGAGGAAGAATCTCACCAGCATTGAGCTTGCTAAATCCATTCAAAGCCTTAAACAGTTCAATCAGATCACTTTGCAGGTGCCTAGTCTCCAGTCACTGCAATTTGCAGAACCGAAACCTTTCTTGGTTAGAGCACCCCCCCCTGTCCCTTTCACCAATCTTGTTGCCCTTCTGTGTATGCACTCCAGCAGCTCTCCATCCTTCCTAAAATGAGACCTCCAGACCTATATATGGTCTTGTATAATAGAATAACCACCTCCTTATCCTTGCTAGCAAAATTCCTGTATGTCATTAAAAAAACTCCATGTGCTGTCCTGGCAGCCTCTCTGCATTCTTCAGAGAACTTCATATCTGAACTGCACAATTACTGCCAAGTCTTTTTCATTTTCTACTACCCTGAGTGCAGTACATTAACCTGGGATTACTGCAACCCATATGCAGTACCTCACATTTGTCAATGTTAAACTTAAATTGCCATTTCTCAGCCCATCTGCCTAATTTTTCTAGATCTTGGTGCAGTAAAATACCGTCATTATTGTCAATAAACATCCTGCCAACTTTCATATCATCTGTAAACTTAGACATTAAGTCTGATGTAATTTCATTGATATCATTAATAAATACAGAAAACAACAATCGGTCCAGCACTGAATCCTACAAAATTCCACTGATAAAATTAGTCCACAAAGAGCAGTGTCCATTGATAACAACTCTCTCGTCTTCTCCCACTCAATCATCCCTTTAGCCATAGCAGTCTATTATGTGCAACCGTAGCAAAAGCTTTCTGGAAATCTAAGCATATGATATCAGGAATTACTTTTTTTTGTTTAAATTAGTTTCTTTGTTACTGCATCATAGTATCCAATCAAATTGGCCTGACAAGATTGCCCCATGACAAACCCATGCTGTGACTGAAGTGTAACTACACTTCTGTCTGTATGGTCCTGTATTTGACTCCATTATTTTCTCTGAACAGAAGTTAAACTAACAGGTCTGTAATTACTCATGTCACTTTTTGATCTCCGATTTTGAATTCAGAATACATTTGGACATCTCCAATCCATGGGGACTTCGTGTGAATCCAAGGATGCTCTCATAATTATGGCCAAGGGTTTGCTTACACCTTTGCAGCCTTCCATAATATAACTGGATAGACCCAATCCACCCCAGCTGCTTTTCTTATACATTTAACTTCAGCAATTTCTCTTCAACTTTCCTCTCAGTTATTATTAAATCATTTAGCTCCATGGTTGAGTTTGATAAAATTTTGGCATCCACTCCCATAAAGAATTCCTTGCATGTGAATGTAGATGCAAAATACTTATTCAGCGTGTCAGCAACCTGAGCAGGATCATAAACAGCTGAACCATCAATATCTAGTGGACCTATGTGATTCATCTTCTTCCTTCCTTCAAGTGTTTACATTACTATTTTTCTTTACATCCTTTGCCAAAGATTTCTCATAATCTGCCTTATCTTGCCTAACATCTTTAGTGACTTAACTGCAGACTAGTTTATATCTACCATAGGCTTCTGCATCACCTCATAATTTGCGTCGCATGCATTTTTTCTGTGCAGTGAGTCTCAGTTTATCTGACATCCGTTTAGGTTTAAGCCCTGAATGGTATTTCTTAGTTGGTATGAAAAGCCTAGTGGCTTCTATGATTAATATGGTTAGGAAAGGACGTTATGTGGTTTCTATCCATTTAAATTATAATATATCTAAATTACCACTCTTACACCAAGTGGAGTTTTAATATATTTTATTTAGGTGTTACCTAAACTAATATACATTGAGTAACGTTTCAGGTATCTTGCCGATATCCATCATCAGACCTTGCTGTTGGGAGACAAAAAACTTATATTTTATATTGAGCAGATCTAAATAACAATCAAATAAGATGTATTTACATATGATCATTCCTAATTTATAGAAAATAGATGAAAAGTTCTAGTTTTTATTAAAAAATTAACAATTTAGGTGTCAGTTTAAAAGTAAGGCCTTAATTAACTGTAAAAAATTAATTAATCTGTAAAAAATTAACCGTAAAATTAAGGCCAACCACATCATCAACCTTAGCTCAAAAACTCTCACCGATGCAGAAATTCAGTTACTTAGCAAAGGCCTTAATTTTAAACCGACACCTAAACATATCCCTGCATTAGATTTCCTAGCCCACATCCACAATAGTCTAAACATATTCAGGATAATCTAGTCAAAGATACGATCAATATCACAGCCATGCAGTTAATGTACAGCTCAAGCTGCAAGAAAAGCTACAATAAGAACAACAACCTATCCACCAAGGAACGGAAAGCATTGAAAAACCTGAAAGAAGATGGAAATACACATATCTAAAGCAGACAGAGGGAACACAACAGTCATTATTAACAAAGAAAACTACATTGAGAAAGTAGAAGAGCTTCTAAAAGACACCAGCACCTACAAAACAAAATTTCAGCCTTCATCAAACAGATCATAAAGCTACAGTCCAACTACCCAGATAATCTTAGAGGGTCCTATATATAAGACAGTGTGGATGTGGTAGTATATATGTAGGGGAATCATACAAGACGCCTACAGTGTAGAATAAAAGAGCAAAAAAAAAAGATGTAGAATATGGCAGAATTCAACAATCTGATACAGCTCTCCACGCATTCCAATGTAATGACACCTGGAACTTCTGTAACACAAGCATTCTTTCCACAGATAGACAGTATAACAGAAGAAAATTTAAAGAAGCCTTTCTTATAAAATTATTTGAATCCTCAGCAATCAATAGAAAACAGGCGGTTGATTTCAACCCACAATATATTCATCTCTTTAAAGAAAAAATAAGTGAAGAAATAAGGTTTCAGGAAAGAAAAAAGAAACGAATGAACCAGAGGAGCACACAGAGTACACCCTCTTCCAGACCCCAGAAACAGACTGCACATCTGATGAACAAAGGTCAACACAGGTATCCTCTACACTAGAATCTGGAACCAGAGCAAGAGAACAAAGGTCACCACATAAGCACCCTGGATTCAGGATAGGCAACCAGCACTAATAATTTTGCTAATTTTTAATGCTCTGAGTTTGCAGAGCACAATTGGGTTGAGCAGCATAATCTTGATTCCCGACGGGACATTGAAATCATCAACTATTCATGTGATTACCACCAGAGCTCATGGCTTGAGGCACTGCACATAGCTAGCAGTAATAGTACCATGAACCATAATAGGGGAGTGTACTTGGCATCCCATTATGGAATCTACTGTTTTGTAGTGCGATGAGCACTGGCATTCATCATGTATATGTAATTCTGCTCTACCGACACCAGACACTTCATGCATGATCATACCCAGTTGACTTTTGCTGTTTTAACCAACACGTACTGCAGTACACCTGTCACTGAGCTGACGAAGAGGCACTTCGCCTCGAAACCTACTGTATATTGTATCTATATTAATTGTATTTTAACACTTTTATTTTATTGTATTTTAACGCTTTTAAAGTTTATATCCATTTAAGTATTTTATGTAGATATTTATTTATTTTAAATTTATGTCAATTCAGTTTGTCGGTCATCGCTAGAAAGTTTTGTGGTACCATGTCCCCATATTCACATACTGCATCCCTTAAATCTGAGTGACACCATGTCTCTGATACATTTTAAATATATTGTAATTATTGGAATTAATACTCATAATAGTCTCAAATATTATCAAATTGCCTGTAAAGAATTAGTCTGTTACCCAAGTGTCTAAAGTTAAAACCAAGCAACTATAATCCTTGCTAACCTCTATAACTTTAATTTAATTAATTATTTAACATATTATTATTATTATTAATAGAATTTATAAAACTTCATAGAATTTGGACCTCAAACCAATGTTCTAACCCCACAGTTCTAAGATGGGAAACAGTTCCTAAAAGGAGGTTTTCCAATTGTTCAGAATTGTAGCGTTTCAGTAATAAATTACTTAAATCTACCATGTAATATAATAGCACAATCTCAATCAATTCATTAGTGCACAATGATGAAAAATTACACAGACTTCCCGCCCTATTCCAATTAATTACCATGTCAATTCCTATAGTAAAGTATAGTGATTTCAGATATGGATATAACATGGTCTATTTCTCCCTTCTCTTTATGATTTGTGTTTTCCTTCCCAACTTTTATTCTACTTGAATATTCATGATCACCATCTGGTTTCTTCATTATGTTTTAATGTACTCTATCATTTGGTATGCATTAATTAATTAACTATTTGATTAATTTATGTTAAATCTTTTTATTATGATTCAGTTCAATGTTTGTTTCTTTGCTTATTGGCAATTGTTTTAGACCTTTCAGCTGATTGATTGCATCAATGTTTAAATTTACATTGCATTGTTTTCCATTTTAGTTTATGTTTGCATATTTAACATGCAGAAGGCAGTGGCCATGACATACTTCTTTTTTTACTTAAATTTGAGTTCTATTCATTATTTATTATGTTGTTTGGATCATACAGGGATATCCACTGACACTTTGCCAGACAGCAGTCAATGACTGAAATATGATCCTTTTGAAGTTCACAACTGCTGATGTCTCCCCCTTGAAGAGGTAATGTTTATGGATTCCCAGTTGAATTTTTATTCATTTACAAAAGGTGGTGCACATTCTTTGGTACATGAGTTCTTAGGACTGGAGGCTGTATGTTTGTCTTCCTTATTTTATTTCAGTTTTTCATTTTATATTTAGGCTGGGTTGGTAGACCAAACTTGCACCTTATCAATTTTAGACATAAAAAGATAGCAATAATTTGCTGTATTTGTAATATGGTTTGGTTTTTCTCTCTTTTTTTAACAAGCCTTAGTAATATTTTTATGTCAATCCCTATAGTGAAGTACAGTGTCCTTAACATTACTATAGACACTGTTAAGACTAAGTGTTCTTGTATAGTTTACTACCTTGATCCCCCCCCCCTTGAAGCTATTTAAACTTATTTTCCTACCATTAGTTTCTTCTTTGTTTGAAATATTGCTACCCTCACTACCTCTTGACAATATCAGCTGTTGCATCAACAAATAAGAACTTTAACCCATATCATCAGATAAACATAACTATATTATCCTTATCCACCCTAACTAACAGCTCTACCCCTGAACCCTTAAGGTATCATTAATGAGATTGGCAAAAACCCTTGCACTGACTTTTCCCATATGTATTCCTTCCCTACAAAACAGATTCTTTTTACCTGCACTTGGACATGCTAATAAAAATTTCCCCCACAAAGCCTTGCAGGGTTTCTAAGTCTTGAGTTAATCCACAAGGCTTTCAGAAATATAGTCCTTCCCATTGTGGCTGGGCAGAATTGCAGACATATATTCTGACATAAAACATTTTCAACATTGTTCTATACAAATTTGTATTTATCCAACTAACAGATCATCAGTTCATGGAATTTAATATCATTGGTCCCAACATGAATAATAACGCTCTTTTTATCTACCCCCTTTAGATCTGACAATCTGTTGGTGACATCATAAATTGTTGTTCCCAGCAGACACACCCACATTCTTCTAGTAATGCACCAAGTTTTAATTTGAGATTTTTACACTTCTTACATCAGGAACAAAGAAAAGAATTGTTGATTGAGCAATGACTGTCAACTACATCAACCTCTGAATAATGACACAGGCTATGCAAGCGATGAACTTGTGACTCATATGGAAATATGAGCATGGATCCTCTGTCCAATCCTCTGAGCCTGAGTCAGGATTTACTCATAATATATCCAATATGGACCTTGTAACCATTTTTAAGGTAAAAATTAAACAAAATATTACTATAATTAAGCAATAACATAAACTTTATCTACTATGTCAGGATTTACTCATAAATTTCCAGCATGGACCTTGTAATAATCATTTTTAATGTAAAAATTAAACAACATATTACAATAATTAAGCAATAGCAAAAACTTTATCTACTAAGAACTTACACATTTAAGCTTACAAGATACTGAAAAGAATATAACTGAGCAGAATTATTTTTAGAAAAGGAAAGAATTAATTTACAAAAAATTTTTAGGAAATTAAGCAAAAACATATCTAATAATCCAATCTTCAGTCTTCTTCAACATAATACTACTGAGCTCACTGCCCCATGTCTGCTCTGTGAATGCCAATTGTAAGCTCAAGAATAAATTAGAACAAGCAGCTGTTGAGAAGAAAAGTAATACTGAGACCAAAAAAGAAAGTGGTTTTTCTTTGTGTAGACAAAGGCAATATTTGTTATATGCATATGCCAAGGGAAGGTTAGGGGTCAGAGCTAACTCCAACAAAGATATATGGTCTAGCCTAGAAATCCAAGTGTTATTGAAGATGAGCATGGGAGAAGCATATCTTTTTTTGGTAAAAAATAAGGTGGGACAGAATTTTAGAGGGACTGAAGTTAACTAAGTTTAAAATCAAAAGTTTAAATATGAAATTGAAGGGGGGGGATGAGGAGAGGCTTATCACCAGTTAACTAATTTTTCTTCTTTACCCAAAAATTGCTTGGAGATTGATATTTAAGGAATTGGGAGATATCTCAAAAACTGAAGCTGTTTATAGAGCTGGGTTTTTCAAATGGTGGAATGTAATGTTTTGTTATTGGCAAAATTGGATTGGACAGAGGATTTTCATCAGTGGAAAAAGATAATCAATACATAGGAGGAAGAAAGAAGTGTGGAAGAAAGAAGTGAACTTTGGGAACACCAACTTGACAGAGGTCATTCACTGTTCTCCTAATCTCGTTATTATCCTCTTTTGTAAATGTCATTTAAGAAAATCAGAAACAACAGCAGTCACAGCACGAATCCTCGAGAGATCTCATTTCTAACACTAACCATTAATCAAAATATTCAGTGACAGTATAGCAGTTTTATCACTTGTCACTCATTTAGAGAGGTTTCGTTATACTCTGTTTGTGACTGGAGGAATTTCTAGTCCTCCATGATCGAGACTGTAGTTAGCCAGTCTATGCTGAGGGAAGAGAGCTCTCTCTCATGAGTTTCTGTATTTTTCAGCCAGTAAAATCAGTCCTGGACCATTTGTACAGACAACTTACAAAAGTTACGGATATTCCTAAAACCCTACAACAATGATAATGACCTTAATCACAACCCTCAGCCTTGTAAGGCAAATGGGGTGGAATTTTTCTCACTGAGGTCTGTGCTTGTTAACAGGAGTGACTTTTTACAGGGAAAATATGGGGTACAGTTAAACAGAAGAGGAAAGAATATTTGCTGATGTTATCAAAGAAGTGTTAGGTGGATTAGAAAACTATCTAGCTGGGGGGGGGAAGAAAAAGTTTAACAGCAGCTACAGGCAGAGGGCTAAGTGATTCTTGCATTGCTTCTAATGGAACATGCAGTATCCTGGAAAGCATACTGCACAGCAATATGACAGGTTTACAGCACCCTGCATATAAACACACATTTTATTATTATTGTTATAGTACAGATTACATCACTCATTTGGCCACTGTATAGTTTATACACATAATCAAGTTTGTTTGTTTGTTTGTTATTTGGTTTTTTAGGAGCATTAGCAACTAAGGCCATAGCTCCGGGATATGCGGTGGTCATTCCTTGACCTTTCCGCATACTCCGTATTTGGTGGTGACGGGCTTGAACCCCGGTCTAATCAAGAAGCATGTGCTACGCACTGCTGCTCCTTCCCACCTGGCTACGGAGGCGCCCACATAATCAAGTCATTCATACCACAATTACACACCTTAACTTGCAATTTGTGTTATTAATATTTATTTATTTATTTATTATTTTTTTTTTTATGAACTCATAATATCCAGAGTGCACATTTATGACAATTAATTTGAACATTCTCATAAATTCACACACACATCACAGCACTCTCAATATAGAGAGTGCTGTGATGTGTGTGTGTGTGAAGATGCACCAGAAAAAAGTCAGGGAACAGGCTGAAAAAAGCAGGGAAGGGGTGGGAATCATAGGTTATTATGGAAACATGGGTGGCCACCGTTAGTGGAAGAGAGGAGGGTTGATTTTATTTTTACCTGTTCTTCAGTTCCGATTTACCCTTCCCTGTATCTCTTTTCTGGGGTTCTCCTCTCATGTCATATTTAGCCAGTGGCAGCCCTCACAAGCTACCACAGATTAATAGGTAACTGGAAGTAGCTAGAAGTAGAAGAGAAGAAGGCTGTATGTAAAATTTGATGGTTCAGTCGAGATCAGGATGAAACGTTATCCTTCTCTGACAAATCTCAGCTGCCCCCCCCCATCATGTTTTGTACACAATTTAGTCTTTGCATTTTTTCAATGCAATCTCCCCAAACTAGTGAGTCGGCCTTTTTTGCCAAAGGTCCCCCCCCTTTTTTTTGTAAATTAAACCCCCAAACACGAGAGATATTAGAACCTATAATACTTAGTACCGTGCACTGGTTGGAGGTTGAGAAGATGAAAGAAGATATTTGATGACATTAGACTTAAACTTCTGTAGACTAATTTTAAGGAAATATGTATGAAGGTTGTTCCAGAAAACTGCAGATGGATGAATAATCAAGGAAGATGAAAATTTGGTTCTGTGAGTTTGAAGTTGGGCAGTAAATTGGTGTTGGCTGGTGGCGGCACATTTTCGGCACATTTTGAGAACAAGTGGAGAAACACCATCAGGACCTCGGGCTTTCTTAGCATCAAGATTCGTCAAAATCCTTCTGACATCCTTTTGACGGAAGACCATGGGAGGCATTGAATGGAGCGTGTTGGGAATGGTTGGAGGTGTTTTACCAAGATCATTAATACATGAGTTGGAAGAAAAATGGGATGCTAGCAGATCAGCTTTATCATTGGCTGAAGTGACAATAGAATCATCTGGTTTAGACAGAAGTGAGATCAGAGATGGGCAAAAGTTGCAGCCAATAGCTTTGGAAAGAGACCAGTATGCTTGGCCACCATTAGGGCAAGAAGCAAGTTTTCTACTCTTAGCCTGTTAAAAATCTAGTTTGGACTGATTAATAACTGCTTTACAATTGTTGCGAGCACTGGTGCAGGCAGAAAACGAAACTAAAGAATTAGAAACAAGCCAATTACGATATGCAACATTCTTCTCTTGAACATCCTTAGCACATTTAATGGAAAATCAAGGTTAGATAAAGTACGAGATTTTAAGGTGGAGTGTGGAATAAAGGATTCCATTCCTACAAGAATAATTTCACTGACACGATGTGAGCAAACATTGACATCAGAAGTTTTGAAACAGTAATCCGACCAAGGAAAAGAAGAAAAGAAATCTTGTAGATCATCCCATTTTGCATTCTTGTAAGGCCAAACAACACGAGATGGGATATTAAGGCTCCATTGAAGAAGAGACAATCACCAAGTTGTGATCTGAGGTGCTTAAAGGAACACTCACTTCACCTGTGTACTTAAAAGGGTTGTTTCTGAGAAAAAGATCGAACAAGTTGGCTGTATGGTTAGGATTGTCCAGTATTCTGGTAGGTAAATGAACAATCTATGCGAAGTCATTAGTAATTGCAAAAGCCTCAACATCTCAACCAGCTGGGTCTGTGTGACTAGAAAATGGAAGCCAGCTGGAGTTGTGAACATTAAAATCACCACGGAAAATTACCTCATTGTTAGGAAAGTTGAACTGGAGAAAGTCAAGTTGCAAAGAGAGGTAGTCAAAGGGTTCTGAGTGATTAGTGGAGTTGGGAGAACGGTAGAGACAACAGATGAATATGACAGAATGAGGTAGAGTGATTTTAAGCCAGAGTAGATCGAAGAGCAGAGATTCGAAATTACCAAATCTCTGACATGGGATATTGGAACGGACAAATTAGCATTAGCAGAGGCATACGATGTAAGAAAGCCAGCTTATGCAGCATCAGCAAAAAAAACAAAAAACAAAAAAACTTCAAGCTTAAGTTTCTTTAGGCTATCAACTCCCACAACAAAAGATGGAAGTCTGTTCCACCAATCAACTGTCCTCTGGCTAAAGGTAAATTTCCGCACATCTATTCTACAACTGTCTTTCCTCAATTCGAATTTGTGTCCCCTCAGGTTCTTAATCTGAGAAAGAGGAAGAATACCATGAGCATTCAGCTCGCTCAACCCATTCAAGGCCTTATACACTTCAATCAGATCACCTTGCAGGTGCCTACTCTCTAGGCACGGCAATTTGCAGAACTTAAGCCTTTATTGGTAAGAGCACCCCCCTTTGTTCCCCTCATCAATCTTGTTGCCCTTCTTTGTACTCGTTCTAGCAACTCTGCATCCTTCCTAAAATGAGGCCTCCAGACCTGTACACAGTACTCTAGGCGTGGCCTGACCATTGCCTTGTATAACAGGATAATCACCTCCCTGTCCCCGCTAGCAAATTTCCTATATATCATTGACAAGACTCAATGACTTGCCCTGGCAACCTATATGCACTGTTCAGCAAACTTCATATTTCACTGCACAATTACACCCAGGTCTTTTTCACTTTCCACTTCCCTGAGTGTAGTACCACACACACACAGTTGGTATGTTTCTCTTCGGTTATTGTTACCCATATGCAGTACTTTGCATTTGTCCATGTTAAACTTCAGTTGCCACTTCTCAGCCTATTTGCCCAAATTAGCTAGATCCAGTTGGAGTAGCATGCTGTCTTTACTGTCATTAACAATCTTTGTATCATCTGCAAACTTGGACATTAAACCTGATATACCTTCATCAATATCATTGATAAATATACAAAACAACAATGGGCCCAACACCGAACCCTAGGGAACTCTACTAATAACATTTGTCCACGAAGGGCAGTGTCCATTGATCACCACTCTCTATCGTCTCCCACTCAACCATCTCTTTATCCATTGTAGCAACTTACCCTTAATGCCATACCTCTCCAATTTTTACAGCAGTCTTCCATGTGCAACAGTATCAAAAGTTTTAATGAAATCCAAGTATATGATATCAAAATTATTTTTGGCTTCAGTTCCTTTGTGACCACATCATAGTATCCAATCAAATTTGTCAGACAAGACCTCACTTTAACAAACCCATGCTGTGTCTTAACTATTACTGCAATCTTGTCTAGATGATATTGCAATGCTTCTTTAACCAGTGATTCCATTATTTCCCTCTTTGTGAATTGGTGATACATTTGCACACCTCCAGTCCATGGGGACCTCTCCCCTGAGTCCAAGGAAGCTCTCATAATTATGGCTAAGGGTTTTCTTACTTCCTTTTCTGCCTCCTTTAATAAACTGGATAGATCCCGTCCACCCCAGGTGCCTTTTTTATGTTTAACTTCAACAATTTCTCCTCCACTTTGCTCTCAGTTATTACAAAATCACTTAGCTAACTGTTAGAGTTCGATAAAGTTCTGGCACTCCTCCCCCCCCCCTCATTTAATAACTCATGTGTGAATGTAGATGCAAAATACTCATTCAGTTTATCAGCTATCCGAGCATGATCATCAATAGTCAACCCATATATGTTAACTGGTCCAATCTGATTTATCCCTTTCCTTCTAGAGTTTACATAAGTAAAGAACTCTTTGCTGTTTTTCTTTGCATCCTTTGCCAAGGATTTCTCGTAATCTGCCTTCGCCTGTATAACCTCCTTTGTAACTTGATTACAGATTAGTTTATATCTGCCATAGGCTTCTGTGTCACCTGATACTTTACATGCAACCCATACATTTTTCTTCTCTGCAACGAGTCTCATTAGTTCATCTGACCTGCATTTAGGCCTAAACCTTGAACAGTATTTCTTAGTTGGAACGAAAAGCCTAGCAATCTCCAAAATTAAGTCCTCGAAGGCTTGCCATTTAGAATTCAAAGTTGGTAACATCATCAGTTTATCCCACTGTACAGAATTTAAAAACTGTCTAAGACCCCTGTAGTCACTTTTACGAAAGCAATAGCCCTTCCTTTTAGCCTTACTGGTAGTAATTCTTCCCACATCAGTACATTGTGATCACTCTCAACCCAGTGGTTCCTTTATCTGCAAATTCTTAATGCATGAAGAATTACTGCTGATAATCAGATCAAGAGTATTACACCCTCTGGTTGCCTCTTGAACATGTTGCTGTAGAAAACAGTCATCCAATAAAATCACCAAAGTCTTGCTAGCGTACAAGTGACCAAGCCACAAGTTCCAGTCGATATCTGGAAAGTTAAAATCCCCCATTATAAGATATTCTGATTTACTGGCCCACTATTTCTCTGCACAATTGCTCATTATACTCATCAGATTCATTAGGCCTATAGCACACACCTTTCCTTTCCCAGTGCTTATGTCACACCAAACAGACTCGACATTGCATTGTCCACCAACATCGATTGGATGCACTTTCTTAGATTTTGTGTTTTTCTTAACCAACAGCATAACCCCTCCTCCCTTCCTGTCTTGTCTATCCTTTCTGTACAGATTGTACTTCCCAAATTCCAATTCTGCACTGGTTATGTCTGTGTGACACCATGTCTCTGACATTCCAACAATATCTGCCTTTGATGTCTTGACTAGCACTTCAAGCTCATCAAATTTATTAACTATACTCCTAGCATACATGAACCTGCTTCTACTCTTATTTACCCTAATACAGCCCATGTATTTATTTGTTCGACTATGACCCCAGCAGTCTTGGAAATCTCCATTGCCTTGCTTTCCAGGCTGCTGCTTATTCTAATAGAAGCATTTCACGAATCACTTTTGCCCCTGCTTGCGGCGACTGTTAACCTTTTAGTCTGTGTATCTGCCCCCCAAAAGCTAGCAGTTTTACCTAACGCTGCCTCGATAGCATCAGAAAATATTCTTGCACCCTTTCTATTTAAGTGTACCCCATCCCTGTAGAAGCAGTCTCTCCTGTCAACAAGCACAGCCCAGGCTGAAAAAAATTCTACCCCTTGAGCCTCGCACAATCTCTCCAGGGCTGAATTGATCGACAAGGCTCCCATCATATACTCCCTCCTATCATGACTGGGCAGAATTGCAGACACTTTCACATTCAACCCTAACTTGCGACTGTTTTTTCAACGTTGACCTGTAATTGTTGAGTAAATCTGCAGATCTTACTCTTAATGTCATTAGTTCCAACGTGTACAAAAATATCACCTTTTGTGCCCTTAAAAGATGATATCTGCTCTACAACGTCATCAACTTTTGCTCCTAGCAGACATACCCTGGTCCTGTTCCACCTATCCTTCTTGCATAGTATATTCCCCATCTCCGTGACAATAGAGTCACCAACAAGAATCAGCACATTCTGCCTTGGAGGTTGCCTATGTGTTGCCTGATGCTTAGGAGTGAGCTCTGCCATTGAACTGGGCAGCTGAGAGCTTGAGGGACCCCTCATATTAATTTCTTCGAGGGCATTTACCCTACACCTCAAGCTCTCATAGATGCCCATCAGAACGCCAAGTTGGCGCCTAATTTCTTGACACTCTAGACACCTAGCACACACAAAGGTATCCTCCTTGGCTAGATCATGTCCTGTTTTAGAAAGGTTGGCAAATATTTCACATTTCGCACATTTTGAGACTGTGATGCATTGAAGAATCGCCCAATTCATTTCTCCCCCAAGTCACAGCACTCTCACTAGTCTGCTGGCACCTCTGTAGCCAGGTGGGCAGGAGCAGCAGTGCGTAGCACACGCTTCTTGATTAGACTGGGGTTCGAGCCCGTGCCCACCAAATACGGAGGATGCGGAAAGGTCAGGGAATGACCAATGCATATTCCCGGAGTAATATGGCCTTAGTTGCTAATGCTCCTAAAAACCAAATAACAAACAAACAATCACTAGTCTGTGATCTTTGTTTAGCACCTCTAGTCTGGATCATGATTTCCGTTTAAATACAATTTAATTAACAAT
This sequence comes from Mastigoproctus giganteus, assembly GCF_048544385.1. NCBI lineage: Eukaryota > Metazoa > Arthropoda > Arachnida > Uropygi > Thelyphonidae > Mastigoproctus > Mastigoproctus giganteus. Next base: position 158,417,085 of record NC_143584.1, on the reverse strand, counting down.
GAAATTTAATAAGATTAATAATCTTTTTGATTAATTGATAATACTATAATAAACTAACAGATTCCTAATTGAGTACTTCGTATTACGCTATCTAGTTTTACTTTATACCTTATGCTGAGCCGTTCGAGATATATATACACATTATGCTATTTCTTATCGACTACAATATGGCGGCTAGTTCAATAATATTGGTGCCAACAAAGGGAGCTGTAACTTACTAAAATCGCTAGTTAAATTCAAAATAAGAAGCTAATGAATGCTACTAAATCTATTTATTATCTCTGTAAAACGCAATGTTGTATGTTAATTAATGAAGAATATGGTAAAAATTAAAAATACTTATCCCTTTACAGCAGCCAAAAATCCACAAGTACCACCTTTGAGGTGAAGGGAATCACACAACGAATAATTTGGGCAACTGAGATGAGTAGTGGTTGAATCAACCAATAACTGAGATTCTGTCAGAAAAAGCATATGGGGTTTGGCAGACTGTAATTTGCAATGGGCATCATTGAGACCACGTATATTTGTGAAATGTACTAGGAAGTGTTTGGGAGGTTTAGATCTTTTCGCAGATAAGTTTGCTCTATTAGTTTGACAATTCATGGTGTATTCAATAGTAAGAAAAAGTGGCGGGGAGGTACATGCTGTATGAAGTAATGAAATTTTTGGATATGGCATACACATGGTAAGAATATACCAAGATCCTTTGATGTAACGTGGCCTCGACAATGTCCCCCACATACACACTACTCGGACTCCCTGCAATCACTATCTGGCAGAGTAGAGGCAGCAAGATTATATGCTAGCTGATTCGGAAGCCTCCTAGAGAGGTACCATCAGGTTCGGTCCGGTGTATTGACTAGTGACCGGCCTGCGAACACTGTATGCTATACTATATGATATAGTATACATTATTATGGAAAAAATAAAATAGCAACAAATGCCAATACCTTAAGCTGTTTTTCTTTAGGATTATCTTCCTCTTTTTCTGGTAACTGTAATGCTTCATTTATTTCTAAACTTTTACTACATTCAGCAGGTGCAGAGTGTTCTTTGGTAGCATCTGAAATAATGCTGGAAAAAAAAAAAATAAAAATTCAAACATGTGCTTCAGTATGCAAATATAGTACCAGATATGAGTATAACTACCATACGCGATTTTCAAGTTGCACTGAATGTATAATCATAATTACTTCGAAATGTCCATTTGTTTCTTAACTTTCAAATTGTCAAATTAACTCCCCCCCACCTCCCTGGAATGGACCGCAATCATAACCATCATAAATAATCCTGTTATACACAAAACACATCCAGTTCATTTAGTGCTTATTTACCATTTTATTTTTAGATTGTGAACAGACATTGAAGCAGTTATTTGCTGTTTCAGCATCTGTTCACATTCTGAAAAATATTGATTTTTTTTTGGCAACAAAATATAGAAGTTCCAAAAAGGAGCATTCTAAAAGCTGGAATCAGTACCTTGTCCTTTCTCCCCCCCCCACTCACTCAAATAGTGAAGGGGGCCCTATATCAAGTCTTCCCCTATAATTAAAACTCAATTTATATTCTCTACATATCAGTTTTTGATTAGTTTAATTAGGAAAGTTGATTTTTTTAATACTGAGTATTAAATGTTTAAAAGACTAAAGGGCATAGCTGCCAACTTGTCACTTTCAAAACACTGAAGATAGGTAACTGTAAGGAGAAAAACAGGATGCATTTTGTGACAAAACAGGAATAAACAGAAAAATAAATGCAAAAAGCATGAGTCCTTTGCAAAAAAAAAAATGCCTTTTTTTTTCTCCCCCAAGTCTACACTTCACAACAAATTTAATTTTAATAATGAAACATACACATTTTATATAAAATACAGCCACAGCTTTGCTTACAGCAGGTTTTCAAACATTAACAAAAAAAAATTTCAAACAAAAATTGCTTACAGCATGTTTTTAAATATTAACTAACTTGGGATTTTTCTGGCTATGAATTTCTGTTTGGATTTTATGTTAGACAAACTGATTTTAATTGCTCAAGGAAGATAGAGTTACCAGCTGCACACTCTTCAGAAATGTTGAGTCCAAGTTATGTTCCTAACAATGGCACTATTGTCTAGATTTGGCTGTAAAGACCATTTCCAGAGCTTCACCAGAAAGAGAAGATTTGAACTCAGTTTTAGTTTTCTAACCTTGCTGAATATTCTCTCATATTCAGCATTACTATGAGGAATTTTTAAAATGCCAAGCATGACTTGTGATAATTTGTTATATTTCAAGCTCCCTTGTATACTTAGTTTCCCCAGTAAAGAACTACTGTACACCAATTCTTTCTTCTTTCATGTGTCTAGCAGGTTTTCATACTGAAATTTACAAAATTGATATTGCAAAACATCTATTGCTTCATCTGTTTCTTTAATAACACCAAGAACTACTGGAAACCTGTCCATAAAAATATTCAAATTTGAAAATGATGCACTACTGCTAACTGATGAAATCTATGGTACCTTAGCATTTATATGCACATATTTCAATGGGAACTTGTGCACCATGGATTCACATTCTTCCTCATTGAACAAAAGAACAGACTCGTCTCCTCTTCTTTAAAACTCTATGATCTTTTCAGAAGAAATGCTAAAGTCAGAATCATCCTTCTGGTTTAGCATTAGCATTAGCATTAGCATTAGTAGAGGCATTTGATGCAAGAAAGCAAGCTTATGCAGCATCAGCCAAAAAAAAAAAAAAAAAAAAAAAAAAAAAGTAACATAAATAAATAAAAATAACCACTTCCACTTCACCCCTCTGTTCGTTCGAAATACCTGTCCAGCTGAGCCTTAAACTTATTTAGGCTATCAACTTCCACGACAAGGGATGGAAGTCTGTTCCACCCACCAACCACCCGCTGGCTAAAGGCAAATTTCCGCACATCTATCCTACATCTGTCTTTCCTCAATTTGAATTTATGCCCTCTCAGGTGATTTTTCTGAGCTAGAGGAAGAATCCCATCAGCATTGAGCATGCTCAAACCATTCAAGGCTTTGTACACCTCTATCAGATCACCCCGCTGGTGCCTAGTTTCCAGACACTGTAATTTGCAAAACTTAAGCCTTTCTTCGTAAGAGAACCCCTTTGTCCCATTCACCAATCTAGTTGCCCTTCTCTGTACTCGTTCCAGCAGCTCTACATCCTTCCTGAAATGAGGCCTCCAGGCCTGTATACAGTACTCTAGGTGTGGCCTGACCATTGCCTTATACAAGGGAATAATCACCTCCTTATCCCTGCTAGAAAAATTCCTATATATCATTGACAATACACCATGAGCTACTCTTGCAGCTCGTCTGCACTGCTCAGAGAACTTCATATCTGCCTGCACCACCACCCCCAGGTCAATTTCATTCTCTACCACTGTCAGTGTAGTACCACAGAGTTGATACGTTGCTCTGGGGTTGCTGTTTCCCATATGTAGTACTTTACATTTGTCAATGTTAAACTTCATTTGCCACCTCGAAGCCCATCTGCTCAACCTTTCCAAATCCTGTTGCAGCAGCATAGTGTCAGTAGTGTCCTTGACAACCCTGCCAACCTTCGTATCGTCTGCAAACTTGGACATTAAGCCTGATATACCATCATCAATATCATTTATAAATACAGAAAACAATAAAGGCCCCAATACTGAACCCTGAGGGACTCCACTAATAACATTAGTCCACGATGAGCAGTGTCCATTGATTACCACTCTCTGTCTTCTCCCCCTCAACCACCCCTTTATCCATAGCAGCAACTTGCCTCCAATGCCACACTGCTCCAATTTGTGCAGCAGTCTTCCATGTGCAACAGTATCAAAAGCCTTTCTAAGATCCAAGTATATAATATCAAAGTTATTCCCTGCATCCAGTTCTTTTGTGACTGCATCATAGTATCCAATCAAATTGGTCAGGCAAGACTTCCCCTTAACAAAACCATGCTGTGTCCTAGCTATAACTGAAGTCTTGTCTAGATGATCCTGCAGTGCTTCTTTCACCAGTGCCTCCATTAATTTTCCGGGAACAGAAGTTAAACTCACAGGTCTATAATTACTTGTGTCAGCCTTTGATCCCCCTTTGTGAATTGGGGTCACATTTGCACATCTCCAGTCAATGGGTACCTCCCCTGAGTCCAAGGAAGCTCTCATAATTATGGCTAAGGGTTTGCTTACCTCCTTTGCTGCCTCCTTTAATATAACTGGATAGATCCCATCCACCCCAGGTGCCTTTCTTGTGTTTATCTTCAACAATTTCTCCTCCACTTTGCTCTCAGTTATTACAAGATTCTCTAGCTTACTGCTAGAGTTGAATACACCTCTGGCATTCCCCTCGCTGAATAACTCCTCATGTGTGAATGTCGATGCAAAATATTCATTTAGTTTGTTAGCTACCCGAGCAGGGTCATCAACAGTTGACCCATCGATCTCAAGTGGACCAATCTGATTCATCCCCTTCCTTCTAGAGTTTACATAAGTAAAGAACTCTTTGCTGTTTTTCTTCGCATCCCTTGCCAAGGATCTCTCGTAATCTGCCTTCGCCTGCCTAACCTCCTTTGTAACTTGGTTACAGATCAACTTGTATCTATCATAGGCATCCGTGTCACGTGTTAATTTGTATGTATCCCATGCATTTTTCTTCTCTGCCATATGCCTCATTAGTTCATCTGACAACCATTTAGGCCTAAACCTTGAACAATATTTCTTAGTTGGTATGTAAAGCCTAGTAGCTTCCACGATAAGTTCTTTGAATGCTTCCCATTTTGAATTTGCTGTTGGCAATATCATCAGTTGATCCCACTGTATAGAATTTAAATACTGTCTCAGTCCATTGTAGTCGCCTTTACGAAAGCAATACCCCTTCCCTTTACCCCTAATGGTAGTTACCTCTTTGAGTTTAGTCTACTATGGTAATCAACTTCCAAAATGGGAATGGAATATTTAAAAATTGTTGGTATAATAAATTTGCACATAGCATTCTTCAATATATTTAGGAGTAGTCACCCCAATACATAGATGCGAGTTCAGGTTTTCAAGTGTTGGCATAACATTTAAACAAAACAAGCAAACTGATTTATTCAGAATTATTTAATCAGAAGAGAGAAACATAAACAGACTTTGTACACAAGTGAGGATAACATTCCTGGAATTATCAGCTTGCCTGGCCTGTTCAGGATTGTTTTCACCAGAAGTCTAATTCAGAAGCAATTTTTCTTGAGTCCATCAATTTGTCTCCTGACAAAACTTTTGGATCATGAACAAGATTTGAACATGAGTTAGTAACACTCACTTGCATATGCTTGTTATATTTTTTAATATGATAAATGAAAAGTGCTCATACAGCTTTTCTCACCACTTGTAATCGCTTCTTTATATAGACTTGTCAAAGGTTGTCACTGTTAAACCAGTCTAGTTACACATTTGTACACAGATAGCCAACATGTATACACATATTTCAAAATCTATTTTACTTCAGTGGCACACATCAGTTGAAATTGTTCAAATATATCTTTCCTTTTAGCAATGCTAGATAATAGTAAATTTCTACCAAATATTCATCTGCAGGAAGGCATGCAGCATACAAATTAATAAGATTACAAGGTGACCAATTACTATTAGGTGCTCAATCACCTCTTTCAATACCCTTAGTATTCCAGTTTTCAGGCCTACCATGACAGGGGCATTATCAACACTAACTGCCAGACAGTGTTTAAAAGGAAGGATCTCACATGCTTTCAGGAAGTTAGATGATGCCCAGCATTGTACTCTGTATAGTCACCTTCCAATGCTGGCACTGAGAGCAAACTTTTGATTTGACAATTAATTAATTTATTTATTTTATTATTATTTTTAATAATTATGAAAAGCCACCACAATGGGTATGGCTTGGAACCATTTTACTGCCATCAGTAGCAATCAACAATGGTGCATTTTTCAGAGCAATCACTATCTCTTTTTTGTCTTATATCTGCAATTTCAATAACAACGTCTGTTGTTTTTGTTCTTCCACAACCATATTTTTTTGCTATTTCACTATCAGATCGAACAATGCACCTGAATCATCAGCAGAACTCGGAGGACCATTGTTGTTGTTGTTGTTGTTGTTTGGTTTTTAGGAGCATTAGCAACTAAGGCCATATTGCTCCAGGAATATGCGGTGGTCATTCCCTGACCTTTCCGCATCCTCCGTATTTGGTGGTGACGGGCTCGAACCCCGGTCTAATCAAGAAGCGTGTGCTACGCACTGCTGCTCCTTCCCACCTGGCTACGGAGGTGCCCCGGAGGACCATTATGTTCTATGACAAAAGATGCAAATAAACATTCTGCATGTATGACATTATCATTACTAAGAAATGCAGCATCTATTTTTCATTTCTTTCTATGCACTGCACACTATCCTTATCTCATTTTTTTGCAAATGTTTGATTACATTGCTTTTCACACCACTTGAAACCAAAAAATTACATCTAGTACAGTACGCAAGGCAAATGTGTTAACTTTTTTGGATTTACAATACACGGAAAACTGTGCATAATCTCTTTTGAAATAAGATGTCAAAGAAATACAACATAATTTATGAAAAATGAGAATAAATTTGCAGAATTTATGAACTTCCAATTTTAACATAGCTTTGCTACTTTTTTTGCTAAACGAAAAATATGGAAAAAAAAACTTTTCTGCAAAATAAGATAAACTTTTTGTAACCAATATTATGAGGGTGAGATGGAGAAGGGGATCAAATTGAATAAAAAAAAATATAGATTTTCTCTCATAAAAAGCAGCACATTAAGGATAGTTGCCAACTATCCTCAATATTTGGCTTATGAGGACAGCCATTAAGCCACAGGGTGAACTGTTCTCTGTTACAAGTACACTTAAAAACTAAATAAAACAAGTCATTAATGAGATTTTTGGCATTTGTGTTCCCCAGAAAGTAATTTTAATTTTAAATTTGTTCTATTATAGCAAAACTTAAACTCTATGATATCATGTATGTAACAAATGCTTTCCCTTAATAATTTAAGTTATTATGCTGTAGCAGACACCTAGAGAGAATCAAGCATGCAGTAGCCTCAATTAAATTGGATAAATATTTTAGCATTACACAGAGTAATGCCAATTATAATCAATTATATAAAGTCAATTATAAGTAAACCTGCACATTTTACCATTCTTATACACAAACTGAAGCTATTCTATTTTCTCAGGGGGGGGACATTTTCTTTGCATTAAGATATTGCAATATAATGCTATGTTATATTGTACAAAGCTAATACATGGTGTGAAAATGTTAAACAAGCAGATCAAATTCTCAGCAGCCTGCTGGGGAAGTTAAAATGCAAGCAATATTTCAAATATAATACATTGCTCTTCATTCTAGAATTTTTATGCAAGTTATTTACAAAATTTATTTAAAAAAAAAAAAAAAAAGTCACATCCAAATGGTCAGTGATTAATTTAATTCATAAAATCCTGGTGATAAGTTTTTTCATTGTTATATAAATTCTTACTAAACTAACTAAAACACTCATTGAGATCTACTATTACATAATACTGAAAAATACAACTTAAAAACTTTCATATGACAGCCAAAATTAATATACAGGGTTGTTAAAATTAAAGTATCCCTACATAGAGGGCTCTGGAGCGAGTTGTAAGGCTTGTACTGAAGAGAAATTTGGAAAACAGATATAATAACAAATGCACTCTCTGTTTATTGGGGAAAAAAAAAAAAAAAAAATTAGTTACAAAATTTATCACTGTATGGCACGGCACGTCACGTAACTTTACAATTATGCAAATGACTTACATTATTTGCATAATTGTAAGTTATTGCTATAGTGACACTATTTAGCTCTACTGTACTGTATAAAAGCAAAGCAGTCTCTTCAAAATCATACAGTAGATGTTTGCCTGCACTAAAGTAGCAATGTCAACATTGCAACTGTTGCAGGAAATGGCGCTATTGGTGAAGCTATACTATCAGAACAGCAACAATGCAGCTGCGGCTATCAGAGAATTCCAGCGTCAGAAGCACATAAGGCGTGGACCTATGACTGTTTGTGCTGTCTGCAAAATGATTGCAAAATCTGAAGTGACAGGACATCTTGGTGTTCAACCAGGTAGAGGTTGAAAAACGAGTGGACTTCTCTCATGTTGAAGATGTGGCTATGGCTGTTGTGGATTTATCAAGTCAATCTCCATGTGGTAGCGCAAGTGTGCCAGCTGTTTCTCGTGAAGTGGACATGCCGTATTCCACTGTAAGGCTAGTAATGTGTCAGGTGTTGCAGTACCATCCTTACAAGATGCACATGCTACGGCAGCTAAAGCATGGTAATGCAGATATTCGTTTCACATATGCACTTCAGTTTCTGGCGTGAATGACAGTGGATATCACTTGACCATGGAATTTTCTTTGGAGTGATGAAGCTCACTTCTGCTTAAATGGACAAGTGAATACGCACAACTGTTGCATTTGGGCAACAGAAAACCCCTGAGTTATCCAAGAGGTCCCGTTGCATTCTCAAAAAGTGACAGTGTGGTGTGGATTTACAGCCCCATTCATGATTGAGCCATATTTTTTTGAACAGGTAACACTGACTAGACCCCACACCTGTTCCATCACTGGACAGTGATATTATGAAATGTTGGCAAATTTCGCAATACCAGAGCTGCAACAACGTGGGTGCCTTCAGGATACCATATCCATGCAAGATGGTGTACCACCGTTGTGTCCAAAGATTGTTAAGGCAACACTTTACAGACGAATGAATCATCAGCCATTGTTTGCAGACATCTTGGCTTACAAAAAAGTTCATGTCCAGGAAATATCTGTTCCAATTAATCCAACACAATTTCCGTCACCAAGAATAACGCCGACAATTTATCCAAACACAACACAAAAGGGAGCACAGGCATCATTCTCCCTTATCACAGTAGTCTTGCTAAACAATTCCGTCAAGTGTTCGCAGGCACTGACATCACACTTATATTTTCCTCATACAATAAACTAGGGTCACTATTTAATACATACAAAGAAACATGTAAATACCCAATAAATGACATGAATAATATTGTATATATTTAATTAAATGTCAGCAAAATTGCAATGCCTGCTACATTGGAAGCACCACTACCAAATACAGTTCCACAAAAACTTCTAACACACGGGATTATTACCATTATAACAGCTTTAGAACAGGGCAATCCAGTACCGAGCTTACACTACACGTACATTCCCACAATCACACCCCTTTAGTTGATTCTGCCGTTACCATCACAAAATTAAAATCTAGTTACAAAATTTTTCAATACAAAGCCCTTATTACAGAATGGTGCCACCATCACACCAAACTAAATGTCATAAATGCGAAACTACCCTCCAACCTTTCCCCGGTCTGGAATCTCATGCACTTAAGACTCCCGCATGTCACAAAGAGCATCAAGGGAACATAGAAGTCTTTAAAACACGCGTTCTCTTCTCACTTTAGTATTGTCAACTGATGATGTTAAAAAACGAAAGTCAGTCGTTTATGACTTTTGGCTTCACCAGTTTCATATTTTAAAGTTTAATTAATTCTTCAATGACAACCAAGGACGAAGTTGTGCACTTCTACTTCCTTGAGCATATTTTAATTCCGTTTTTAATTTTTAATTCCGTATCCTTACTAATTAACTTATTTTTTTAACTATAAATTATTCAAAACCTCTTAAACCTCAAAATTATTCATCCATCCTACTTCATGTAACAACAGCAGATTATCTAAGGTGAGTACCGTTTATTAAGTTTTGCTATTTGAAATTGAGAAAGAAATTTCACTTACTGAATATGCATAGCAGTTAAAATTTCATAGAAAAATGACTGTAAGTCTACCACATTCTGATAGACAGGCAGGCAAAGTAACACCAGAGGGGGGATCACATAATTTGATTTAAAAAAATAATAATAAATAAGGATTAAAATTTAGAGCAGTAACATTTGCTTCAATATTCTCTCACCTCTTGAATAGAAAATTGAAGTTTTTTTCTAATGCTTAAAAAGGGGGAGGGGGAACATTCAATTCAGAAAGTTTAAATGTTTATCTCTAAATAGAAACCAATTTTATCATTATTTAAACTTCTTTCATTTAAAATAATATTTCATGTATTATATGAAACTTGATTTATAAAACAGGTTTTATAGCATAAAATTAATTTTCAATACAAAAAGAGATTCTTCCACATTTTTTAAAAACCATCCCATTCTGAAACTCATTTATGTCCCACATGCAATGGCTGGCCAGCTAACTTATTATTAAGAATTAATACATAAGAATATCATTCCATATACTAAGTTATTGACAAGTAACATCTAATAGTGATGAGAAATTTTTCTGGGATTTAAACAGAATACAACTGTTTAACACCAATAAAAAAAAAAAATCTAAAAGGAAATAATAATAATAACAAAAAAAAATTGAAATATTACTTTACCTTTCATTAATAATAATTTTAGTAGCTTCTTTAGTTACGTCATTTGTCTTTCCTAATTTCTTCACAGGCACAGAATACTGCTCTGCTAACATACGCAATTCATTACTTGGTTCCAGAAATAGAGAAATATCTGTAGTTCCTAATGACTGAAGCCAAGTGATTGCTTTTGGAGACAGTTTAACTGATGAGCCAAAAGGCTGAACTGCATGCTCAATTAAGTACTCTTCACATAAAAGCAGTCTTCCTAATTATTAACAAAATTTTATCAAAGAAACAGAAAAATCAAAAAAATTATCTTGAAAAAACTCATGCTATTAGTTTTTTTTTTACAATAATATTTAAATTATAATTAATGCAATCTAATTCAATATTCATTGAAAAATATAATCAAAAGATGGCAAAAAAGGTTTTCTTTAATAACAGTTCATATGACTACACTAAATGAAATAAAAAGAGCTTTTTCTTTGTTGCTTCACCTTATTAATAAAATTTTTATGACATAATTCATGACCTAAGTTCAGATAGCAGCATAAATGTATCCACAAGATTATCAACTAGTTAGTCTTAAAATAAAAATGATACCAAAGGAGGTCATACAAGATGTAAAACTATTTTTCAAATACTGTACTGTATTTTAAAATGTCTACAGTTTTGCTTCTTGTATTGCAATCTGTTTATGAAATGAGTAAGTGTTTGTTGATCTTTGGGATTTATTTATTTATTACAGAAGAAAAATTTCCTCTTCTGTAATAAAAATAAATATAAAAATAAATAAATCCCAAACATCAAAACATTACAGAAGAGGAAATTTTTCTTCTGTGGAAAATAATGTATTCAGTATCAATCAATGAGTAAAGCTATTCAGATATTGTCTTGTTCTGTTCTTTTTTAAAAATATACTTTAAAGTACAATATTAAATAAATTAATAGAAACTAACTAAATAAATTTAATAAATGGGATATTTCCTTGCATTAAAGTTAATCTGTTAATTTTGTTAATCCAAAGCCTGGATGAAATTTCTGAATGATATAACACTGAAATAACTAACTGAAGCCCCTCTCTGTATAGGCATATAAAAGAATTAGTACAAGAGTTAGTATACTACTTGCATCTTGTTGTAAGCTGAAAAATCAAAAGTAATGGGAAATTCCACATCTTCACTTTAACTAACTATAGTTCCAAACAATGGAAGGCACTTTTAAGTATTTTTTCAAGTCATCTAAAGGCTATGAGCAAAACCTTCTCCAAATGAGTGACAAGTGGAAAAACCATTAAAGCCTAGTAGCTTCCAAGAATTAATCTTGGAAGCTACTAGGCTTTTCATATCAACAAAAAAATATTGTTCAAGATTTAGGTCCAAATGGATGTTAGATGAACTAATTAGACATGTGACAGAGAAGAAAAATGCATGGGATACATATAAATTAACATGTGACACAAAAACCTATGATTGATATAAGCTGGTCTGTAACCAAGTTACAAAGCAGGTTAGGCAGGTGAAGGCAGATTACGAGAAATCTTTGGCAAAGTATGCAAAGAAAAACAGCAAAGAGTTCTTTACTTATGTAAACTCTAGAAGGAAGGGCACGAATCAGATTGGTCCACTTGATATCGATGGTTCAACTTTTGATAATCCTGATCAGGTAGCTAACAAACTAAATGAATATTTTGCATCGACATTCACACGAGGAGTTATTCAGGGAGGGGAATGCCATAGGTGTATTCAACTCTGGCAGTAAGCTAGTTGTTGTTGTTATTTGGTTTTTAGGAGCATTAGCAACTAAGGCCATATTTCTCCGGGAATATGCGGTGATCATTCCCTGACCTTTCCGCATCCTCCGTATTTGGTGGTGACGGGCTCGAACCCCGGTCTAATGCAGTAAGCTAGATAATCTTGTAATAACTGAGAGTAAAGTGGAGGAGAAATTGTTGAAGATAAACACAAGAAAGGCACCTGGGTTGGATGGAATCTATCCAGTTATATTAAAGGAGGTGGCGGCAAAGGAAGTAAGCAAACCCTTAGCCATAATTATGAGAGGCTCCCTGGATTCACGGGAGGTACCCATGGACTGGAGATGTGCAAATGTGACCCCAATCCACAAAGGAGGATCAAAGGGAGACACAGGTAATTACAGACCTGTTAGTTTAACTTCTGTTCCAGGGAAATTAATGGAGGCACTGGTTAAAGAAGCATTGCAGGATCATCTAGACAAGACTTCAGTTATAGCTTGGACACAGCATTGGTTTGTTAAGGGGAAGTCTTGTCTGACTAATTTGATTGGATACCATAATGTAACATCTTGCATTATGTGCCTTTGCTAATGCTAACTGTCACAGAGAATAGCAATTTTAATTTCTTCAACTGTTTCACTGAAAATAATACAAAGGAACTGGATGCAAAGAATAACTTTGATATCATATATTTGGATCTTAGAAAAGCCTTTGATACTGTTGCACATGGAAGACTGCTGCACAAATTGGAGCAGTGTAGCATTGGAGGCAAATTGCTGCTATGGATAAAGGGATGGTTGAGTGGGAGAAGACAGAGAGTGGTAATCAATGGACACTGATCTTCGTGGACTAATGTTATTAGTGGAATCCCTCAGGGTTCAGTGTTGGGTCCATTGTTGTTTTCTGTATTTATAAATGATATTGATGATGGTATTTCAGGCTTAATGTCCAAATTTGCAGATGATATGAAGGTTGTTGTTAATGACACTAATGACAGTACACAGCTGCAACAGGATCAAGAAAAGTTGAGCAGATGGGCTGAGAGGTGGCAAATGAAGTTTAACATTGACAAATGTAAAGTACTACATATGTGAAGCAGTAATCCCAGAGTAAAGTATCAACTCTGTGGTACCACACTGACTGTGGTTTTTTTTTTTTTTTTTGGTAGTTGTTGGCACATCGGCTTCTGAGGCAATGATGCACCTCCCAAGGTTTTTGCAGTACTTTTATCCAAGCCCGAGGTGGGATTTGAACCCGCGACCTTTGGGTTGCCAGGCAGGCACTTTACCCACCCGGCTAGCCTGGTCGGTACTGACTGACAGTGGTAGAGAATGAAAAGGACCTGGGGGTAATTGTGCAGGCAGATATGAAGTTTTCTGAGCAGTGCAGATGGTCTGCAAGAGTAGCTCATGATGTCTTGTCAATGATATACAGGAATTTTTCTAGCAGGGATAAGGAGGTGATTAACCCCTTTGTATAAAACAATGGTCAGGCCACACCTTGAGTACTGTATACAGGTCTGGAGGCCTCATTTTAAGAAGGATGTAGAGCTATTGGAACGAGTACAGAGAAGGGCAACAAGATTAGTGAATGGAACAAAGGGTTGCACTTACGAAGAAAGGCTTAAGTTTTGCAAATTACAGTGTCTGGAGACTAGGCACCTGCGAGGTGATCTGATTGAGGTGTATAAAGTCTTGAATGGTTCGAGCATGCTCAATGCAGATGGGATTCTTCCTCTTGCTCAGCACTTGATCTCCTTCAAAGCAGTCTCCTTATGAAGTTTAGTCAAAGGATTAATTTTATTGCTGCATTAAACAGAATTCATTTACAGTCCTAGAAACATCAAAATATAATAAAAGTCTGATAATCCAGCACAATGGGACTGCTACAGTCCTGGATTATCGATATTCTAGATTACTGGACATTTTCAGTGTCTGTATGCTATTTATTTTATATTTTTTCTAGCCACTGTTTTATGTAATAAGAACAAACTGTATGGCAAAAAGACAAAATGAACAATGAAACAACCTCCAGTTGCATCAATTGTACTTTTTTGCTCTTTAATGCCATATATTCTGGTCAAAACAATTAGAGAATCTCAGCATGCATAACTGATATTTATATAAATGTGATGACATACATGCCTCATGATACAGTTTGTATGTCAAAAATGTTCAAAGCAATTGCAGAGTAAATGGTAATTGTGACTTTATTATAGAGAAGAAAAGTACTATAAGCTTGTAAGAACAGCTTTTTTCATCACTGAGGATGACACAACTTTGGTATGGTGTGTGTGTGGTCCCCAGCAACCAAAAGATATTGTTTCACAGAATCAGTTACCACTCATGTGTAAGTACTGCTTCCAGCCAGTTAAGTGTCACTGGAAAGTGTGGATGGGCACAGTATGCACTCAACTACACTGTACAGGCAACACTTAATTGGCTAGAAAAAGTAATTACACAAGACTTCTCTATACATACAACTCTGATGTGTTCCTGATGAATGTGCAGCATTCATCAGAATATTCTCAAATACGATGTTATCTGGGAAGACCAACAGATGATTTATTTTGAGCCATCAGTGAAGACAATCAGAAAGTAAGAAAATTCAGTTCAGTGGGCAGCACAGAGTTATAAGTAGATAGAAGGTGGAGTGCTGACCTTTCCCCAATTTTTATTACAGAAGTTGCATCTAGGGCATCCCAGATGTGTTCAGTGAGATTCAGGTTAAGAGTTATGTTTAGCTTTTTTTCTGGCACATCAACAGCAAAGGCTATAACATGCCAGGACTTTGTAAAAGCAATAAAAACAAGGTATTCAGTGACATGTGGAGATCGGTCACCTTGTCAAAAGAATATACTAAATATAAAATCAAAAAAGTGTTAAAAGTATAATACTAAATACATGTGAATAGGCATAGTGATTTTTAAAAAGATAAAAACTGTGATATCTGGTCTGACTTAACCCTGTACAATCAGTCAGATAAAATCTGACTGATTTTACAGGGTTCAGTCAGATAACCAAAAGTGGTAAAAGATGAATGACATTCAATTAAAATGTGTTAACACGTCATAGCTCTTGCACATGGGGAGGGAGGTCATCAGCCCTCAGCAGAGGTGAGCAAGAACAACTTCCCTTCTAAGACTACTGTGCAGACTAGACTGACACATTTTAATCACAGGCTTGATATGATATAAATTTGCAATGTGGCCTGTGCTATGATTGCTGTCACTGAGCATGTAGTCTAGTATGTACTACCTACCAGTAGTCTGTATAGGGGACTAACAGGCTGTGACTGTTTTAGGACTGTGCACATCTGGCAGAATCTGGGAGCATGTAGTCTAGTATGTACTACCTACCTGTAGTCTGTATAGGGGACTAACAGGCTGTGACTGTTTTAGGGCTGTGCACATCCGGCAGCATCTCCAGGTCAACCCAAATCCCAATGTGGTTTGGGATCCAGCAGAAATGGATATCATATGTAGATTCATACAGGGAATATAACTTCTGTTGAATCCTGGACAGGACTGGATGAGGATTACATCTCATCCGTGACAGAGCCTGTAAAGCACTTAGAGTCTGTACAGACTAAGTGCTTTACAGGCTCTATACGAGCTGCTGCTTATATGCTGCTGTTTATATGCTGCATTCATCGGGAATCTTCTCAGATACAATATTATCTAGGAAGACCAACAGATGACTAAGTCAACAGTGAAGACAAGTAGAAAGTCAGAGAACTCAGTTCAACAGGCAGCTCAGAGTTGTAAGAAGACAGAAAGTGGAGTGCTAACCTTGTGATGCATGTGATGCTTTCTTGCATCACATGCCACTACTACTACTTTCCCCAATTTTTAGTAGAGAAGTTGCATGATGGTATTTGAGGATGGGCAGAAGTTTTTGCTCTGGTGACTTGGCAACCATGTACCTTAATGTTCTTGGAGACAAATACAAAAGGGATGGTTGGCAGTCTTATGGCTGTTATAGAGGTTTCCCCAATGTGGCTCAAAAATGAATGTCCATGTGGGGTGGTCTGACAGGGATTTTAGTTTAAAGGTGTACTGTAATGACAAACATACAGACTCTGAATAGAAGATATTCAGAATGCTCCAGCAATACAGAGGGCCTGATGGTGGACTGTATTGAGCCATCACAGCATACCATTTATAGTCAAAGCATACACCTGGGATCTGTAATCTGGTTTGGAATACACTAGTGCACAACAGAATTGAAGTAAGGTGCAATGAGCTTTGCCCCAGTTGTTAGATGATAAAGCCCATAATATGTTCAGACTCTGTGCATTTTGTCTGAAGTTGACATTTGTGTTGGAAAAATGTCAACTTTTTATTGAATATAAGTCCCAGATTTTGTTTCAGGTGCTATTGGAATGGTGTTTTGCCTGAGCTTTAGTTCCAGTTCAGGGTGAAGGTTCTATTTAAAACAAAAGTAGACACAAACTGTACCTCTGGAATGAAAACCTGGAACCATTAGCCACTGCCCAAGAGTGGAAATGATGGAACTTGGAATAATCAGTTTGACGGGAAGTTCTTAATAAAAATGGCAATGTGCCCCCTAAGTTATAACTATCTTTTAAAATTCTAAATCTTCAAGCTGTGTCATATGCTTTTTCCATATCACAGAAAAATTATACCAGGTGCTGCACTTCAGGAATACATCACAAATAGATGGTTCCAATCAGATTAAATGGTAGAGTACTAAAGTGTTCCTTTGGAAACCACACTGTATCCTGGAAAGGTCTTGCTTCCAGATATCGTAAAAGATTATCATAAAAGCAACCATTCTTTTCAGAATTTTGCCCAAGCAGCTGATCACACCTATAGTATAGTAGTTGTTTGGGTTTTATGGATCCTTTCCTGGCTCAGTAAAGGCAAGCATGATTGCCTTATGCCAAGAGTCTGGAAACTGCTCTTCAAGATATATTCTCTTGTAAAGAAAGAGCAGCAAATCCACAGCTTTGGTGAAAGATGCTTAATCATTTCATAATCGATGTCAGCACTAGAGGCACTAATACAGGAGTGACACCTGACTGTTTGTTTGGAGAGTTTTTAAGAGATCAATGAATAACATGCATGAGGAGTGAATGACTCACTTTGTCGAATAATCATATCAATTTGCATCCCAATGGAATGATTCCCTGCAACTTTTGCAGCATATATAAGCATATTGCTATTTGCTGGCTTCACTTGTTTCCTGAGAAGATACGTTCAGTTTTGCCTTGAGTTTCTCCATCCCCCCCACTTCTTTCCACCTCTAGAATGCGTTTTGACTCCAAATCCTGTATGCATCAACTGCCATGTATACATTTCCATGGCAGTTGATGCATACTGGTTTTGGAGCCAGACATCCTATGATTTTGCAGTTCTTTCACCACACAGAATGCAAGGGCAATATGACTGGCCATTTGCCAAAGTCCTTTCCCCCCTTGTTTCTTGCATGTAAAGTACCTTAGAGGATTTGGCATATATGGCTTTACTAGTCTGTATGCGCTCATGTCTTTCCTTTCTGGTGTAGGTAGTGTTTGACTGGACACTTTAATGAAGTTAGTTCTGCATTGTGTATGAATATCTTTTAAATATCTGGAACTCAGCAAGACTACCATTTAAATTATATCCAGTAGTAACATACAAACAGCACTCACATTGTGTTCTCTAAAACAAATAGTTAATATGAAGTGAACAATATAATAAATAAATTCCAGTTCTTAGTGAAGCTTCCTGCATGCCTATTATGTTAAGAGTAATAAGTATTTCTTTAAATTTTTTTTTGAGCATGCAAAAGTTAACTTTACTGCTCTCATATGGCAGCTTATTTGGAGTTCCATTAGTCAACATAGGTGTGAAACATTAAGTTGCTAAAGAGTATAATCAAAAGAACTGAAAATACATATTTTGTCCTCTTTAAATATATACTTTTAGTGGATCACCTGGTAAGCATACATAACCAAAAAATATGCAAAGTTCCAAGATAGTAATTTAGAAATTTTCCATCACCTAAGTATAATTTAATCTCTATTACTAATAACTAAAGATAAATCTTATTAACAGACGAAACTTCTCAAAAAACATCTCACCTCACATACTATTTAAGTAAAAACAGTTCTCTTTAGTTCTTTTATTGGTATGAAAAACGAATATTTCATTATTGACTACAAACTAGATTTTCCTAATGCTTAAAGTTTGTATTCTATAGGGACCACTACTGTTCTCTATTGCTTTTAAATGAACAGGATTCTTCATGTGCACATGTAGGAAGATCATAAATTTAAAGATTTTACATTCATTCATATAAACATAAAACTATCATTAGTAGATCCAAATTCCTAGTATTTTATGAGCAATTTCGCAAAACAAGAAGAATGTAACAAATTTAGCATCTCTCCTTCCATATAAGATAGAGAAATAATGAAGTCCTTCAACTTTATTACATGGTAACGTATTAAAATACAGTCTCTCTGGCCTTTTTTTTTTTTTTTGAATGCTGTTTAAACTTTTTTAAAATATCATTCCAGCTTGAAAATAGAAAAACCTTCGTAAGCATGTATAAGTGGCAGTTAAACATTCAAAATCCATATAGCTGTATACAGGAATACCTCACATAGCGCGGTTAATTCGTGCCAAAAAAATACCACGCTATGCGAAACCGTTCTGATCGAGGTATTATTAGTATGTATTTTAATGCAATGTGTTCTGACAATTTGATTATATGGGTCGAGTTGCAAAAATATAATAAGTGTTTGTTTACTATAAATTAATGCACACAAAGTTCTTGCAAAAAAAGAAATTAAAATGATAAAAATGAAAAATACTAGTAAGTACAGTACAAAAGATTTTTTATTGCAGTACGTAAATACCAAAAGAATATAAGTGAAGTATGTACTGTATTTTTATTTTGAAAAAGTTTGCACAGTTCTTTTCTTCTTTTTATCTGCATACATCTCTTTATAACATCGAATGTCATTTTGCAACACCTGCCTTACTTTCATACCTCGTTCATTGTTTGGATCTAGAAGAACTCTCAGTGCCATTAGATTTCTTCTTTCCACTCATATTTGCATATAAAGGTGTAACATTTAAAAAAAAAAATCTTTAATAAAAATACACAGTGAAAAATATTTGTACAACTTACGCACTGTGAACGACCTCACCGCTCGGAATCTAGACTGTTTACTAATGTATGAATGCTAGCAGAGTCCGTATATAACGGGAGTTGGGACAACAGTCAGCGTGGCCTTGAATTCATAATGCATTGGCCTATGTGCTGCCATTATAATACATACATATCAAATGTATTGGTATGTAACACAGTTAAATTTTTTTTCAATTTGTAAACCGCACTATAGCAAAACATGCGCTGTTCGAAACATTGCTATGCGAGGTTTTTTTTTTTTTTTTGATTTGGTAGTTGTTGGCGCATCGGCTTCTGTGGCCATATTGCACCTCCCAAGGTTTTTGCAGTATTTTGATCCAAGCCCGAGGCGGGAATCGAACCTGCGACCTTTGGGTTGCCGGGTAGGTACTTTACCCACTCCGCTAGCCCGGTCGGCACTATGCGAGGTATTCCTGTATTACAGAAGATTAAATTTATCTTGATATAGTACATGCTTCACATTCGTGACTGCAGCATTACCAACAGGTCTGGTGGCAAAAGAATGAAGTATTTATAATGTTAAACATGCACTTTCTGTTTTACAACAATGTGACTGAATAAAGTGTGACTTCATTCAGCCACATTGTTGTGAAACAACTGTAATGAAAATTAGACTGAGTTGCTATACAAATTGGTAATAATACTTGACACCTATTTTATCTATAATTAGAAAAAAAAATGGAAGACATGTAACTCGTTACAATGGACAACACAGGTACCTAGATGTGATGGAATTAGGAGATGTTGACGAGTTGAAAACGTGGTTGACGTTTCTGGTGGGTACTATATTCTCATCTCAATGCAGAAATATTGTTTTAACAGCTGTCACACTCTATGGCTTTAGTTCAGAAACAAATTTCTTCTTTGGAATTTGCTTTATCCTTTCCAATTCAAGTAAGTCTTCATTTGATAGAGCTTAATGTGCATTTAACAAATCTATCACACATCAATAAATTATTTCTAATTCATGTAGAGTGGTGATCTACCTTCACACTTAAGTACCATATTAGCATTAGTAGAGGCATACGATGCAAGAAAGCAAGTTTATGCAGCATCAGCCAAAAAAAAAAAAAAAAAAACCCTCTCATTTCACCCCTCCATTCATTCCAAATGCCTGTCCAGCCTTAAATTTATTTAGGCTATCAACTTCCACAACAAAAGATGGAAGTCTGTTCCACCTAAAGGTAAATTTCTGCACATCTGTTCTACAACTGTCTTTCCTCAATTTGAAACTGTGTCCCCTCGGATTCTTAATCTAAGCAAGAGGAAGAATTCCATCAGCATTCAGCTTGCTCAACCCATTCAAGGGCTTATACACCTCAATCAGATCACCTCACAGGTGCCTACTCTCCAGGTGCTGCAATTTGCAGAACTTAAGCCTTTCTTGGTAAGAGCACTCCTTTGTTCCCCTCACCAATCTTGTTGTCTTACTTTGTACTCGTTCTCTCATTCGGTTTATCAGCTACCTGAGCATGACCATCAACAGTCAACCTATCTATGTTAAGTGGTCCAATCTGATTCATCCCTTTCATTCTAGAGTTTACATAAGTAAAGAACTCTGCTGTTTTTCTCTGCATCCTTTGCCAAAGATTTCTTGTAATCTGCCTTCGTCTGCCTAACCTCCTTTGTGACTTGATTACAGACTAGTTTATATCTGTCATAGGCTTCTGTCACCTGATAATTTATATGCATCCCATACATTTTTCTTCTCTCCCACGAGCCTCATTAATTCATCTGACATCCATTTAGGCCTGAACCTTGAACAGTATTTCTTAGTTGGAATGAAAAGCCTAGTAGCCTCCAAGATTAAGTCCCTGAAGACTTCCCATTTAGAATTCAACATTGATAACATTATCAGTTGATCCCACTGTACAGAACTTAAAAACTGTCTGAGACTCCCCCTGTAGTCAAATTTACGAAAGCAAAAGCCCTTCCCTTTAGCCTTGATGGTAGTTACATCTTTAAGTAATTCCCATATCAGTACATTGTGATCACTGTCACCTAGTGGTTCCTTTATCTGCAAATTCTTAATGCATGAATAATCATTGCTGATAATCAGATCAAGAGTATTACTCCCTCTGGTTGCCTCTCGAACATGCTGCTGTAGAAAACAGTCATCCAATAAATCTGCAGATCTCTTACTCCTAATGTCATTAGTTCCAATGTGTACAACAATATCACCTTTTGTGCCCTTAACAGATGATATCTG
Organism: Mastigoproctus giganteus; assembly: GCF_048544385.1. Lineage (NCBI taxonomy): Eukaryota > Metazoa > Arthropoda > Arachnida > Uropygi > Thelyphonidae > Mastigoproctus > Mastigoproctus giganteus. The sequence goes on along the minus strand of NC_143584.1, from coordinate 158,395,493 downwards.
CTCTACAATGTCATAAACATTTGCTCCTAGCAGACATACCCTGGTCCTGTTCCATCTATCCTTCTTGCATAGTATATCCCCGTCTCCATGACAATAGAGTCACCAACAAGAACTAGTTCCTTTGGGACCAGCGCATTCTGCCTTGGAGATTGCCTCTGTGTTGCTTGATGCTTAGGAGTGAGCTCTGCCATTGAGCTGGGCAGCTGAGAGCTTGATGGGCTGATCATATTAATTTCTTCGAGGGCATTTACCCAACACCTCAAGCTCTCATAGACGACCATTAGAATGCTAAGTTGGCACCTAATTTCTTGACACTCTAGACATCTAGCACACACAGAGGCATCCTCCTTGGCTAGATCATGTCTAGATATATCACCCCTTGGCTAGATATATCAAAACAATAATACTTACCCAACTTTGTTAAAGCCCATATTTTCTGAAAGTTGAGCAATGCCCATTATCACAGCTATTTGTTCTTAAAAGCTTTGGAAATCATACACACCTCCAGCCATATTTTCCATCGCACTAAATTCAGTGTTGAAAATTTGATTTCATCCCAAGTTTCTCCAATATTCTTGTGAATTCAGCATTGGATTATTCAAAATGCGATTTATTTCGAAGTTGCTACCATTTCCTAACCAACAAATATAGGGTTTTATATACATTTTAGTACGGATTATTCAAGATATGTCTACAACAAAATTCAGTCAGAATTGGGTCCAAAACTTGTGAATAGTTTGTATAATTAAAAAAGGTTGCCAAAAACCTACAAATAAAAACCATTATAATGAAAATTTGCTAGCGTCTTGCAAAATTTAGTATCATTATACAGTACCTTTAAATTTTATATTCCATTCACTTCCCTAAGAATTCATGTATCTGTAATTTGCATTACTGACACAAGTGAAATCCAATTTGTTCCCACTGCACAGGGGATAATATCTGTAAATGGCATTAACTGACATGTGAAATCCAACTTGTTCCTAGGGGATGGGAGTGGGTGAAGCAGATTGTCAACAATTTGAAATGAGCAATTTCCCAACCTAAGTACTATGCATCTTCAAGTGCCTAAATGTATGCACTCAATTTGAAGAGTGATAATAAATGGATGGGAACTTTTTCATTGGAGGATTTAAATAAAAAAAAAATTAACATTTCTACTTCAGGAATTCACTACAAAGCAAGTCCTACACACACACACACACACACACACACACACACACACACACACACACACACACACACACACACACACACACACAATTAGGCCGGCTTTCACTAGCTTCCATCCTCCGATAACCTCCATCTTATTTTCCGATGTGATAGATGTGCCCTTTTCACGCTTTCATTTGCAATAGGATTTATCGAACTTCTTTTGCCAGACATGGCGTCTCTTTATTCTATTACTGTAAATTAAAAACTTCATAACATGCTTGGCAAAAACTGCACACAGCTATCACTATTATTAATTATTACTTAATTTATTAATAGCACAATTAATAAATAATGTTAGCATAATAAATTTCCAGCATGTGTAAATGGCATAAACAACAACCAACAAGGTTTCACTGCATGGACCTTTACCACCCACATCGAGTGGCTACTTTGAGGGTGGGAAGCTTTCTCATGTCTGCGATAATCACTGATTGTGTTAGATTGTCCTTGATCATGTGAACGGTGCATGATACGTAATACAGTATGATGCTGATAAATTTTGTCCAACAATTTTAAACTTTCAATTTATAAAAAAATTGAAAAAATAAAATAAAATAAAAATGTCTTTGTGGTTAGTCACCGACGCTATTGTGAATCAGCACAAATCGGACTGGCACAAAACGAGGGCTACCTGTATTCAGCTATTTGTAGCACAATCACAAACCACAAAAAATAAACACAATGCCACCAACACCAAAATACATAACAAACTACAATTGTATATATTCCATTATTCCCCCCCACCTTCAGTGTTACATGAGTACAAAACTTTTTGGGTGATGATTTTGAAGTCCACTATATGCTCTGATGATTCATGTTCTAGTAATATTAAGATATTACTGAAATTTTTGGTTAGAAAATAAAAATCCCATAAAAAATTAATACCATTCATTTAAAAAATAAATTTAGAACTCTAGAACTACATTTTATACTCACCAAGAGCCTTCCACCAATTTTCAGTTTTTGACCTTTGCAAAGAGGAAAAAATAAAAAAAAATAGTCTTGTTTAAGTAACTTATAACATAAGAGCTTTCAACAATCAAAATTTAGAGAAAACTTCACTCAAAGCATGTATCTCAAACTGTGGTCACAGAACCCCTGGGGATTTGTAGAGATAATACTCCAGAAGAAACATGCAAAATGCACAATTTCTTGTCTGAAATGGAAAACTGACATTGTAGAAAATTTTTTATTAAACTCAGAGATTTGCAAAAACTTTAAAAGTGAAAAGGGATCCTCAGATCACTAAAGTTTGAGAGCCACTGATTTAGAGTATTATGGTGCATGTTGCGAACTTTAATATATACAGGGTGTCTCAAAAATATTGGTACAAACGTTTAGGGGAGGTAGGTAACATCTAAAGGAATGTGAATCGCATAGGAACCCATAACCGGAAATGTCAATGGAAAGTAGTAGCAGAGGCACAAGAAGCAGAAATGACACAAGACAGTAATTAGTGGTAAACATTTATTTGACATAATATTAACAATGGAGTACGAGATGGATGCATGCGTGACACCGACGCAGCATGGACTGGTGGACACGGTCGAACACACTTGGAGTTTCTTTGACAGTAGCAGCAGCGCAGACGAGTCTCGCCACGAGATCCATTTCCATCTCCACAGGCGATTCATACACGATAGATTTGAGGGCCCCCATAGAAAGAAATCAAGGCTCGATAAATCAGGTGAGCGTGGGGGCCAGGCAATGGGTCCACCACGGCCAATCCATTAATGCCCAAAACGCCTATTCAAATGGTCACGAACTCACCTTCCATAATGGGCAGGCACCCCGTCATGTTGAAACCAAATGTTGCGTCTCACATTTTCTGGAACATCGTCAAGTAACCCTAGTAGAACTTGTTCAAGAAAGATCCGATATTTAGCGGAGTTCATGCGGGATGGTAACAAGTATGGGGCAACTAAGCAGTCACCGACCATACCCGCACACACATTTATTGCGAAGCGATGTTGTGCCACATGGGGGCGCACACCGTGTGGGTTGTCGTGTGCCCACACACATAAGCATTGTGCTGATTGAATAAGCCTTCCCGAGTTAAATAAGCCTCATCCGTTAACAAAACATAGGCTGGAAAATTCAAGTCTTTATTCAAGATAAAGTTCTATAAAATTCAAGATAAATTTTATAGAAATTATGATGCAAATAACACAAATCTAATCTAGTCAAACTGTTTAAGTAAAAATATGTGAATTTTGTTAGAATAGTTGCACTAATTAAGATGCCACTAATTCAGAGCTCACAGCTGTCATAGGAAACACAATGAATTATTATAATATGCAAATTTAATACAGAAAATGAAATTTTGCAATACACTATGAGCACAAAGTGCTTTCAAATGGAATTTGATGTAAAGTATTAATTCATGGGAAAATCTGCACGATGCAAATACACGACCAAAAGTGAGGAGGCAGTCATACTAGAAGTTCTTTCTTTTCACATTGCAATATTACTACCATAAATGGGGCTAGTGCAACAAAATATATTAGTAGATTTATTTAGAGCTTAATTTAGAGCTCACAGCTGCTATTTTGCATTAGTATCAGCAAAATTATGCAAGAAAACTAAGTGGTCTCAACCATTAGGAAAAAAATTTTTGAACTGCAATAACATTAATATAATTTCAATTCAATAACATTAATATAATTTCTAATAGATGGCACCAACAAATTTTGAAACTCTGAACTATCATTGCAGATGATCCATAAATACATAATGGTACACATTCTACACAAATATACCTACATTCTTGTGACATTTCCAATGACTGAAATGCTTCAGTTATCTAAAACAGTAATTAAGAATTGTGAATGTGTTATTACATTTTTATCACTTAAAACAGACATGTTTAAGTGTATTCATGTCTTAGCAGCACTTCTATCTTAGTGTCATTTTTTTTATTAGTTTAATCATTTTGTATATTAACACATCTATTTAATCACATATGATTAAATAACATCATTAATGTACTGTTAAAGATCCCAGTTTAGATTACCTTAATAAAAGCACGTTTCTAATCTTGTCTATCATTGAATCTGCAACTGAATAAAATTTTCATTTGGTGAAACTGGATCATATAAGCTTCATGCAAACGATGGAGAGTCAAATTATTTACTTTGCCATAGATGACATCACATTGATGCTGTTTCAGTTAATGTGTTTCTGGTAAGAGTGCCCCATTTAAAAATTCTGGAATTCATGGCTTAGTCAATAAACCAGTTTCCTGGAGTGAAACAAACTACAAGGATACTGCATTATACCTTCCTAGTTTAGCGTGCCAGTTTTAATTTATAGCATTCAGAAAAATAAGTCCCGATGCAGCTCTCACAGATTATTACCACAAATGTCTGCCATAGGAGAAAATGTCATATGAATGGAATAGAAAGTGCTAGCAAAGATCATCATCACATCTAATATAGAAATGAAGGTGGAGATGGTGATACTCAAATACTTCTTCCTTAATGTTTACCTAACCTGTTTACAAAAAGCCCGTGTAAATAGGTCTGAGGACAATTGGATTTGAAAAGAAGTATTTGAGTATCACCATCTCCACCTTCATTTCTAATGCCCAATGGCCTTGATTACAGTGTAGTGAAGATGATTGGATTTGTAAAACAGTATATGACCTGTGTCAGCAAGCTATTTGTAAACTTGAGTGTGAAGATGGGGGGTGATTTTTGGCGAGATAAACATCAAAGACGGAAAGAGAACTGTTGGCTTCTACGTACAGCTCTAAACAGGTGTTTGGGCAAGGGCTGCTAATATGCTTGTGGAATGTCATGAAACACCAAATTCTCAGCATAACAATTATAGAAGAAAATGGATCATTTACATATCTGCATTGGTTCTTCAGCTTGAAGTGAGCCTATGAAAGTCTTAGGATGCTGACTCAGCAATAAAAACTTCAACAAGTAGATCAACTAGGATGTGGCTTCTAAAACTGCAGTAAAACCTCTATAATTTGGACTAATGGGGAAAGGGATAGTCAAAAATAGTTAGTATCAATTACAGAATTGTGTAAATATTTTCAAGTTGAAGTTTATTTTATAAGCAAATTTATACCCAACATATGTTCATTTAGATGGTATTACACAAATATGTCAAAAAAAAGAGAATAGAGTTAAAATCAAATAGAACAAGAATAACATAAGTTTTTAAACAAACTTTAATGTGTTAATCACTAATAATAATTCATATTATAGTTACTCATTAATTTTCTTCATGGATTAGAAAAAATGCAACTCATTATGACCCAGATCCCTTTTCAGCACAATATTAAGAAAATGTCAAGTAAATATATTTTTATTTCCTTTTATTACACAACACTTGTTTATTACTGCTGAATGCGAAGAAGGGTGCATCCAATATAAATGTGATCAATTTTTAAAATGTCACACAGCATATTAGGGAACTTACAAGAATGCAAAACTAATTTCTTTGTATACTGATTACTGACTTAGGTTCAGATCACTCTTATTTCATGACAAATCATTGGTGAAAATATCAGATGTAGATGGTCTCTCACATCAAACTGTATTTTCTTTTTTTGAAGAAATATAAAATTTCCCAAAGGCCATTTTTTCATTAAATATTGTATTGTCATTTCATTACTCTTAGAACATGAAAATATCTTGAATTTCTAATTAGCAAATTTAATAAGCATACTGAAGCATCTTCTGTCTCTGCACAACTTTTCTTTCTTTACTTTTCAGTTAGCCTACAGATTTCCTCCCCTTGAAATGCTGTTGCTACTTCTTCTGTCACCATCTTATATCCAGCTTCATCACCTCCTAGCATGCTCCTTACATCTCCCATATTAATATCCTTTATCCTAGTTTTGTGCTCTTCATCACCAACACCATCTAAACCACTATGAATATTGTGATCAGTTAACAACTTTTTTTCCATGTGCTTACTAATGTACTCTGCTTTAGTTCATTACAAAAACCACTCCTTAATTTGTCACTTTTGATACAAACATTTACAGCTGAGCAAGATTCCCTGAAATTTACTTATCACTAAACCGAAATGCAGTGGAAGAAATAAAAGTTTCCATCCACATTCACCTTTTCAGTGGTTTTAATTCTTTTACAAAGTGATTGTGAAATCATCCTGGAAAACATATGGAACTGTATCATTATATTCTCATTTAATGAAAACTCTGTGTAAATAAAATATATACATAAAAAAGAATGCAGTATAAAGTGAAGTTTTACTGTATAAGTAAAAGAACTTAAAAGTAGGACTGGACAATGGAGAAGCTGATGAATTCTAATACATCCTGTTTGTAAATAAAGGCCGAAAAGCTAAGGAGATTTGATATTTAAGTAGCAACTGCCCTTGGTGTAAGCCCTGCCCAATAGGTAGCAAAGAAATTATAAGTGCTGTCCTTCCACACCACATTGTAAAAGACCTGGGTTTGAATCCTATAAAGAAAGGAGGAATTTTTAACACGGTGTGGCCAATATATTTAGCTGGCCCCACTATTGCACCATTGAGGAAAAATAAGGGGAGTTAATGTTCCAATTATTACAATTGATATAATACAAAATGATATTATTTCTAATAACAAATTGCAATTAATAAAATATAATGGCAAAATTCTAAATTAAAAAAAAAAAAAAAAAAAATTAAGTATTTTCTTTTAAAATAAGAACAGAAAAGGCCCAATAGAAACTCTTCAGCCTTGTACATTAACTTGCACCATCTGGTGCAGTACTGTTTTCATCAATTAAATTTTACTGGTGGAATGAAAAGCATGCTCTGTTTATGTTCAAGTTTTTTGATTACATTCAGTCATATGTGAGTAAATTATTATCTGCCAGTGCATCACCAGCACCTGGAACTGTGTTATATCTACTTACAAGTTATCTGCCTAAGCATTTGCTTTCTATTACAGAACTACATAATGAATTATGCTATCCAAGCCATTTCAATGCATGTGTAATTCAGAATTCATATAAGTACTGCACTCAGTTTCAGAGGCAATTCATTGAAGGTACATCTTTGAAAGTTGCATTTTTTGATAAATATCCAATGGTGTACTTGCTAGATTCTTTTTCTTTTTTACCAAAACATTGAATTAGTAACCATCTTTCTGCATATATATGACTTTTATTAAAATTATGTTAGCATTTTTAATTTGCCTTAAAAGAAATTAGTTGACTTAGTTTTTGTAAGTTTACTGATTTCTCTCTACAAAAGAAAAAAATCAACTAGTGTAACCATTATATCCCTAATTTCTAGTTTAGAAGTTAATTTCCTCAGTATTCCTGAGGAGCAGAAACTTTGCATATCTGACCATAAGTCATTCCATCAACTCTTCAGAGGTTGTCCCATTAAGAAAGTGGTGGGTCACGATGTATCTGTCAGATATATCGGCAAATTTTTTATTATTAGCTTTTTCATTTTTAATTAATTTGTTAAAAAGCATATTTCTATAAATTGAAGGGGATAAAAAAAAACTTGAAAAAGTAATTTCAATTTAATTCAGATCTGAGCATAAATTTAAACGAAAGAGAAAATGATGTTATAATATAAAATAAAACAAAAAAATAATAATAAAAAAAATAAATTCTAGTTCAAAAACAAAATGTTGTAGATAATATAGAAAAACATTCACAATAATCATTGTCAATGTTTTTCTGCCTTTGAAAGCAGTTACTATATATCACTACTGTGGGTTCTAGGCTAAAAAAAAATATATATACAGTAATACCCCGACTTACGCTACCCCGACTTACGCGAACTCGGAGTTACGCGGTTCTTGATTTTTTTTCGTTTGGCAACGCTGCCGCCCACTATCTTCAAGGTCGTTTTTCATATGTTATCGATATACGGTGCGACGGCGGAGAATGAGAGCGAAAGATGAACAAAATTCAACTTTGCTGCTTTTATGTTTTTTATATCAGTGAAGGGGAAACACATTTCACCATAATAACGTAAAAAGCAACACAATTCCAGCTATCGGTATAATCGCAAATGCAATTAGATCGAGTTTACTACCAGTTTATAACAGATTTCACTAGCAGAAACGCAACTGGATTTTTATTGTTTTATGGTAGTAACCCCTAGAAATGTGAGGTGTTAATAGTGTATCTGTGCCTTTATGGTGTTGTTTATTCAGTTGCTACATGCGCGCAGCTTTGTTTATGCGTATCAAGCGTGCCTCCTCGTTTTGTAATTGTGCTTTATTCCCTAAAAATGAGTAAAATACTTAATTAAAAGGTGTGAAAAGGAAGCGTCCTGGTGAAGACACTGCAGATTCAGAGAGAAAAAGAAAAGCAATTATCGATAAACAGAGGCGGACTGGATCAAAAATTCTTACCCGGGAAAATTTATAGTGGCCTCATACTATGGTTTATGGCCAAAATCACACTGGCCCACCGGGGTTTCCCCGGTAAGGCTTATGGCCAGTCCGCCTCTGTCGATAGAGAAAAAATATGAAATTGTGAAACGCTTTGAGTGAAATGAAAGACAATGTGATATTGCACGTGCTACAGGCCTAAATGAAGCAACGGCGAAAAGCACATGACAATTGCAAACTTGACAGGTTGAAAATTGAAAAGGGCTCAATTGTAAAGGGCTTAAAAATTTTAGAAAACATAGACTCCAACGAAGAACGCGTTATAGCTACAAAGCAAGGAATAAAAAAATTATTAGCTTGCTACGACGAAATTCTGCGTGAAAAAAAGAAGGCGCTGTGTCGTCAGACGAATTTGTTAGATTTTATGAAGCCATCGACATCGAAATAACTTTTTTACGTAAGTCATTTGCTTTTTTAATACATATTTTGTATTAATATGTATAAAGAACTGCAATTTTATTAATATTTTTCTTCTAAACTAGTGTTTTTGTTAGTCCTTGGTCCCAATTAAGCAAAATTTATATGTATTTATATGCAAAGTTGTACCCCGACTTACGCGAATTCGACTTACGCGATTTTCGTCGGACCCACCTATCGCGTAACTTCGGGGTATTACTGTATATCATTGCAACACTTACATACAGGGAAACTTAGAAAATTGAGTTTTTTTTTTAACAATAATGTGTAGAACAGACAGTGTTTTCTCTTTTTTTCTGGTGGATGTCTCAGGCTCTTCAGGATCACTAGTGTCTACAGAATTTGTGTGAAGCTTGTTGAAACTCTTGCAATTTCAAATGAAGCATCATGTGGATTCCAGTATTACAATCTAATCTTATCTTCCTAGACACAAGACTGGTCACTAGGTTTACCAAAAAATTCCTCCTGCATTGAGTCTCCAGCTCATTTCCTACGTGGCAAATCTGTGCATTTATCCCAGACATTGAGAAACTTGAGTATAAAAAACAGCCATAGGCCAATGTCTTGTGTTTCTTGCTATGTTATAGGCAGCAATCATTTTATCAACATCCATATCCAATTTGGTGCTGTTGTAGTGTGAGATGATTTCAGCCTTTCTTGAACCTGGGTCAATGACTTTATCAAAATGAATACTTGAAATCAGTATAACATTTTCCCCTTTCCTTGGAATACATAACATTAGTGTGTAATTAGTGTTGAAACCAAACAAGTTAGACTTCTCTTGTCTCTTTTTTGGTGGCAATGAACTCGAGCAGAAGCTGCAGCTTATTTTTTTGCAATGTACCAGTGTATGACAGATTTTTCTTCAAATCTTTTACTAGTTGAATATCAGATAATCAATTATCAGCAGTTATATCATGCCTTGAAGATAGGTTCTGCAAGCCTCTTCACAAGATCTACCAATTTGTTGCTAAAGCAGTATGGACCTTCGGGCTGCTTACCTGTGTAAATTTCAAGGTCTGATGGGTATAACGGATTAAGATCTTATGTTTGTTATTTGGTTTTTAGGAGCATTAGCAACTAAGGCCATATTGCTCCGGGGATATGCAGTGGTCATTCCCTGACCTTTCCGCATCCTCTGTATTTGGTGGTCACAGACTCAAACCCCGGTCTAATCAAGAAGCGTGTGCTATGCACTGCTGCTCCAGCCCACTTGGCTACAGAGGTGCCGGATTAAGATCTGCAAATTGCAGTGTTTGAAGGCTTTGAATGGTTTCAGCAAGTTCAATGCTGATGGGATTCTTCTTCTTGCTCAGTTTACACACTTGAGGGCACATATCAAAATTCAAACTGAGAAAAGACAGCTGCAGAATAGATGTGTGGAAATTTGCTCTTAGCCAGAGCAGGTGGTTGATTGCTGAAACAAATTTTCGTCAGTCATTGTGGAAGTTGATATCTTAAATAAATTCAAGGAAGAACAGAACAAACTTTTGAAGCAAATGAATAGGTAAAATTGGAAGTTTTACTTTTTTTTTTTTGCTAATGCTGCACAAGCTTGCTTTCTTGCATCATATGCCTCTTCTAATACTAATGCTAATAAAACTTGAGCATCGACCATACAAAAAGTTTTATGCTGTACTTATTGGGCTTTGAGGGAATATACTGCCTAAATCCACAATTTCCTCTGAATCCTGCTAGCATTTCACCACGACCACATTTTACCCCAAGGAATAACAAGGTTTGAAGTTTCCAAAAAATTTTGTAAAAACTTCTCTCATAGCCACACTTGTCAAGCTTGAAGTAGTCTCCACAGGTCTGCTTGTCATCGAATCATATGCAATTATGGAGGAATATGAACCTTCACAGAGGCATCGTCAATTGAAACAATTCTATACCAGTTACATTTGTAGCCCACAGTTTGGCATTTATACTTATGTATTCCAGCCAAATAAAGTAAGACTAAAAATGCCTTTAATTTTGTAATGCCCTATGTTTTTGCATCTCTCTGGCAGGTATAATTGCCTTGTATGGATTCTATGTATTTATTAGTGTGTACAAATAAAAGATTTAATATTTTGTCGTCGATAAAACAGTTCCATGCATCATACCCCATTTTTGCATGTTTCCCTTTTTTTCTCACTAGTGGCAATTGGGACAATATATTTTGCGGTTACCTTCTTAGAGATAGATCTTTTCCACTTGGTTTTTTTTTTTTTTTTTGTCTTTTCCAAGAATTTTTTTTTTTTTTTTTTATCATCACTGTTGGCAGTATCTTTGCTATCTTGTTCCATTTCAGATTTGTCAGAATGCGTCCCTACAACATCTTCATCATCTACATCACCTTCACATCAAAATCATATACTTCACTGTCATTATCTAAATCATCTGTCTTTAAAAAAAAATCAATGTACTTCTGGGACATCATCATTAAGGGTTGGATAAATTATAAAACTTTTTCCCTGTTATATGATCCATACTCATATTTACAGAAACAAACATAATCACATGCTGCATTGCAGTATCTGACAGCTGCAAAAAGCAAAGATCTGACGAACATCAAACAAAAACTAATACTGTAGAGCTGTTGTAACAATGCTGTAGAAATTTTGTGTGTGGGGGGGGGGGGAGGTGGATGTACTCGAAGCTACATGGAGACTCAAGGTCATATTTGTTCACACTTTGGAATTACGAATGAAATCATCACTCGTATCTCACAGATATATAGTGACTTCCGAAGGGTTAATGTTCTTTAATTTAAAAAAAGCTATTGTAAAAATATTAATCTCGTATTTTATTGCTGACAGAAATAATTTACACGAACTACATATAATCTACATATTTAAATAATGTAACAAATTGAATTATTTTTAATTATATTCACTGTTATTTTAAAATTATTTTAAACTATTATACTTACTTTCCTTTTCCATACAAATTATGTTCTTTAAACTTATTTGGAATCCTTTTATTACTCTGGGGGGGGGAGAAAAAATAGATATATAAAATGATAAAATAAACTGTCCTTATCAATCCATAAAGTAACTGGAAATAAAGCATGTATTTATCAAACTCTGTCAATTTTTAGTGCATAAAAGTTCCAACAAAGAACACAGATGTTTCATTTCACCTGTCATTACTGTATAGTAAAGTTTTCTGATGCTATTCTGATTATCACAAGATAAATAAACCTCCAACTTACTTTATCAATTGTATTAGTTTAGTTAGAGCTTGAAGTATTTAAGTTTTTCATTAAATTATTTAGCAATAGCTTATCACTGCAGTACTCACCTCTAAATCCATAATTAAAAAGTGAACTCATAGAAGGTAAGAGTGAAAACGAATTAAAATCAACTATTTAAAACATGCCCCAAGGAAGAAAAAAGTGCACAACTTTTTCCCAGGTTGTTATCAATAAAAATCAGGAATTGTGTATTAAAAAACCAAGAGCCTTGACATAAGACTTTTTACATCATTATCAGTTGGTTTCATGGCAAGAGAACATGACAGACTTTATAGTGATCGCAACTCCCAAGATGCATTACTGTATCGTAATGCATCTTGGGAGTTGTGTTGGAAATTTAACATGTGTTAAACACCATATTGGCGAAATGCCAGTAATTGCCAGGATTTTCCAGTAATTAGCATTCAGAACTTCGTATGATGTGTTTTGTCAAAACCATTCAATGGCTAAAGCTTCATTTTGAATTAATTTATATTTAGAGTCTAATTTGACTAAAGTTATTGCCAAGTCTATTAAAGTGGTGTGATTGTAAAATTGTGCAGGTTGGCTAAGTTCAGTTATGCAATGGTTTGACTGTAAACTATTATTATGATGTATGCTCTGGTATTAGTTGTTTTGGATGATCCGAATTTAACGATCATGCACGTGTTACAGTTTTGTTGGCATCTGATAAGATATACTATATTATTTATGTCCTGAATATTGTATTTGTACATTTATTTGTATCTGTTAGAGTGCTCCTAATCTATTATATGAGGAAAATACTAACATAATGTCAGTACCTAAAAGAATGAATTAATGATGAATAAAAGTCATGAATATTCAAAGCTTCTAATTAAATACTTCACTAGCAAACTCCACATTAAATTCTTAAATAGTATGAACCAGAGCTGTAATGCTCAATATGTTCTACGTTGATATCAATATTTGTAAAATAATAAGAGAAGTTTACCTCAATATAGTACATAGAACACTTCCGTATGATACTCTCCAGAAATTAAAACGAAAAAATCGGAAAACTTACATTAGAGTAACAAATAATTTAAAAATAATTAAAACAATTTAACACAATTAAAAATAAGAATTAGTTAAAAGAATATAACGAAAAAATTGCAAAACGATTTTTTCGTTATATTCTTTTAATTAATTTTCTTATTTTTATTTGCGTTAAATTGATTTAATTATTTTTTAAATTATTTGTTACTCTAATGTAAGTTTTTCGATTTTTTTGTTTTAATTTCTGGAGAGTATCATACGGAAGTGTTCTACGTACTACATTGAGGTAAACTCCTCTTATTATTTTACGAATATTAAATTCTTAAAGAGATGTCTCAATAATAACATCCTAAATTTGCCCAAATATGCAACATAGAAAAAATGCCAGGAATACCTGCACATTATTCAACAAACTTCATTCACTATTGTTAGACATGAATTAAAGAAAAGATTCAGTGATAAGCAAAAATTATTGCATCAAATCTTTTATTGTAAATTTTGGCTTTAAAGAAATGTCATATAACTTATGGTCTGACCTCACAGACCAAAATAATGCACATATTAATGCCATCCAACAATTAGTAACTGAAAGACATAAGAAATGTAACGCGCTTACACACAAACGACACACTCCTCAGCCAACTTTGGTCGTGAACCTCTCGTCGAAATCACTGTTCTCAATAATTATCCGCACTTGAATACGGGTTCAACTTTGCAATTAATGACACACAATATCCTATAAAAGACAGTATAACTGAATTGCAAATAAAGTTAAATAACTATCCGGATAGGAACTGGCTGATACATGAAACAAATGATATTATCAACTCTCATATTAATACATGTTCTAACATTAGAATGCAACAATTAGAATATCTTAATAAACTTCATAGAGAGGATAACATAGTTATTCAAAAAGCTGATAAGGGCAACACCACAGTAATTAAAGACAGATCCATGTATATGGAAAAAACTCAAGATATACTTTCAGACGGAGATATGCACAACATCGATAATAAATTTGCAATATCTAGTTTGAAAAATCAACTAGATATTCTACTAAGACAACTTAGGTCTAACAAAGAAATTGACTTACGTACTCTTCAACATAAAGGTATAAGAAATAACATTATGCTGTACATTTTAGGGATGGTCAAGTGCATAAAATAGGACACCCATTATGTCCAATATTTTCGTACAGAAAATCTACATTTGCTAGTTTATCATCGTTTATAGTCAAGATTATCTCGGCTTTAAAGAAGTTTTCAAGATTTCGGGTACATAACACTAATCAGGTCTTCGAATTAATCAATATCATTAATATATCCGACAATGATATTCTAGCATCCTACAATGTTATCATCATACACAAACGTAGATGCTGATTACACACTAAGGAAACTTTGAGAATTAATATCAGTCGACTCCACTCTGAAAGTTCACACTTCTCTCAATATTAACAGTATTTTAGAGTTAATTACCATTCTCGTTAAAGCACGACATTTTTGGTTTGAAAACAACATCTACAAACAAATTTGTGGACTTCCCATGGCACTAGGTGTGTCAGCCTCACTCTCGGAGATTTATTTAGCAGCTGAGGACCAAATCCTATTAATCCATTCCGACATTAAGCTTTTTTATATGGTACGCTGATGATATATTGTTAATCGCCAGTAAAACTGTCATTGATAATCTCCTACAAAAATTTTATTCGGTACATAATAGACTCAAATACAATTTAATGGAAGAAAATGATGGTATTAATTTTCTTAACCTCACCACTTATAAATCCGAACATTCTATCTCAATATGCTATAAATTCTACCTCAATATGCTACTTATAAATCCGAACATTCTATCTCAATATGCTATAAATTCTACCTCAATATTCTACTTATAAATCCGAACATTCTATCTCAATATGCTATAAATTCTACCTCAATATGCTATGTAGAACACTTCCGTAGAAGTGTTCTACGGAGCATATCGAGGTAAATTTCTCTTATTCTTCTACAAATATTGAACTCAATGTAGAATATATGGAGCATCAATAGCTCTGCTTTTTACTATTAAATATATAGAAAGAAAACACACACACAGGAAGATTTTACATTTTTATTCATACCATCCTGACAATACAAAAAAATCAGTTTTATACAACCAGATTTACAATGTAATAAAATACAGTTACGCAAAGGAAGATGTAGAAGCAGAATTATGATATCTAATCAAAACCTTCACTAAAAGAAAACACCCAAATGGTTAATACGAGATACTATATCAGAAGCAAAAAATAGAATAAATAATCCTCCTACTACTAATAAAATGAACAGCAGTAATAAACAATACACCAAAGCACACTTCCATATCACAGTCAGTTCGCTAGAGAACTCCGAAACATCTTTTCAGGTACTGACATTATGTTATTTCCTCATACAAGATTAGGAGCACTCCTTAACAGATACAAAGAAACATACAAATACAATATTCAGAACATAAATAATATATCTTATCAAATGCCAACAAAACTGCAACACATGCACAACCATTAAATTCGGATCATCCAAAACAGCTAATACCAGAGCATACATCATAATAATAGTTTACAGTCAAACCATTGCATAACTAAACTTAGCCAGCACCCCTTTAATAGACTTGGCAATAACTTTAGTCAAATTAAACTCTAATTATATATTAATTCAAAATGAAACTTTAGCCACTGAATGGTTTCGACAAAACACATCTGGCCAATTACTGGCAAACCTTTAGCCAATATGGCACTTAACTCATGTTAAATTTTCAACATGCGATAGAGTAATGCATCCTGGGAATTGAGATCACTATAAAGTCTGTCACCTTCTCTTACCATAAAACCAACTGATGATAATGTCAAAAGTCTTATGTCAAGGCTCTTGGATTTTTAATACACAATTCCAGATTTTTATAGACAACAATCTGGAAAAAAGTTGTGCACTTTTCTTTCTTAGGCATGTTTTAAATAGTTAATTTTAATTTTTTTTCACCTTTCACCTTTATGAGTTCACTTTTTTAATTATGGATTCAGAGTTGAATACTGCAGTGATAAGCTACTGCCAAATAATTTAATAGAATTAAAATGGTATTTGAGACTACACAGAATTACTTCTAAGTATACATGTTATACTTTTACTGCTTTCCAATCTATACACAGACACATGTTCATACAAAGATCATTCAAAGCCAAAAAAGTTAAATAAAAGTTGTATTTTACAGAGAACAAGGAAACTATGCATGTCAATCTTCAATGTACTCCCACATTATGTTTGAAACACTTCTTCCAATGCTGCGCTAATGCCAGGACTACTCAAGCGAAATGGTGACCGGCACTGAAGCCATTGGAGTACCAATGTCACGACCTCTTCATCCAACAAGTTGTGATAATCACAAGGAGCAACTAGTGAATTTGGAGGATGGAGTGATACCCCAAACTCCACATCTTGTATCTGATTTACTGTACAATGGGCAATGTGAGGTAGTTATCATACTGCAAAAACAGCAAGTCACTGTTCTTTTGAATTTCTTGATTTAACTGGTTCACAAACACACCACTATTTGTCCACTCATTGCTCTCTCCAGATAAAGTTCCAGAATTGTTCCTTTATGATCCCCTTAAGTACATTAGCAATATGCATAAAGTGCTTATTGTCTTCATGTTCATCCATCTGCATGTAATAAGGAGTGAGTGGATTTTGTGAAATTTTATATTTGCGGTCTTAGAAATATTGTTGAGCTATTTCAAAGTTCATTAAAATTGAAGCAATAGAAAGTCAGTATTAATTTTTTTTTCTGTTCATCTGCATGTAACAGCTCAACTCCCAATGGATAGATTTTCACTGATGAATTTTATACTGGTTCTAAAGAACCATTTGTCAAGCCTTCTCAAATTTTGTTAAAAATGGACCAATAGAAATCTGGCAATTATGTCATTTTTCCATAAATGACATAGGCTATCCATATACTGTATATTACAGCTGAAACACTGGTTATTCTGCTGTTGCCATGTTATAAAAGTATTACAAAACTAATCAATTAAAATATGTAAAAGTAACTGTTTTCACTTGATTAGTTAATTAATAAATTAGTTACTAAGTATATAATTAGTTATTTACTTTTCATCCATTCATTTCCATTAATCACAGAAAAATAAAAAACTCAATTTAAGAAATAAAAATCTAACATGCCTGAAATGTAATGAATACATAAATCAACTAACTTGCTTCTCTTCTCTCCAGATAAATTTCCAGAATCACTCCTTTATGATCCCAGAATACAGTAACACTTTGCTGGCCGAGGCTTGGAAACAGACCTTCTTTGATTGAGGTGAGCCTGTATGGTGCCTCTCTGAACTTGCATGTTTGCTTTCTGGTATCTAAATCATGCACCCAGGATTCATCCCCGGTCATCATGAGTTCTAAGAAGGCATCTCCTTTGCAGTCATACCACCCAAGAAGCACAGATGACACATTAAGTCATCGTGTTAAACTGGTGTTAAATGCCAAGGACTGGGCATATACTTTTCAAAAGTGTAACTCTTTGCTGAACAATATAAGCACTGAACAAACACTAATCTTGTAAATAGTGGCAACCTCTTTAGTAATGCTATGCCTTCTGGTGTCATGATACAATGTGCTTGCCCTGTTGAGAAAAATCCTCAAGATGTTCAATATCGTACGTATTTTCCCACTTACTGACTTGCTACTCACTCATGAATGTTTTGCCATACTGACGCAGCACTATGTGACAAATTTCAGCAGATTTTATTTCTTATATATTCTAAGTAGTGAAGAATGAAGTTCAGGGGCACACAGTTTGAGTTGACCGTGGTTCTAGTTCAATGCAATTGCTAAATACAGTAATGGTTGTACTCTCAAAAATTAAAGAACCACCATTAGAAGACTCACCATGTGCTGGTAAAACTCCAGATGCTTTCAAATTTAATCCTAACTCATGGCTTTTTCTCAACATTACTCTGTACCTGTTAAGTAAACCAGATTGTGTATTCTTATTATCACCTTTTGTGCACTTAAAAGACAACTGTTCTACATACACTAGACTCCCGCTAGTCCGAACTAATTGGGACCGAGCCCTGTTCGGATTAGCAGAATTTTGGATTAGCCGAATAACTGCAATAATGCAGAAGCAAGCAGTAAAACAGGTCTGGTTTATTAAGGAATGAATGTATAGTAAGCCTACTAGCGTTTGTACGCGAGCGTAACACACCGGAAGCAAACCCCCCCTCCACGCTATGACTAGTTGCACTCGACATTGTGTGGAGGCGCCTCCGTAGCCAGGTGGGAAGGAGCAGCAGTGCGTAGCACATGCTTCTTGATTAGACCGGGGTTCGAGCCCGTCACCACCAAATACAGAGGATGCAGAAAGGTCAGGAATGACCACCGCATATCCCAGAGCAATATGGCCTTAGTTGCTAATGCTCCTAAAAACCAAATAACTAACTAACTAACTCGACATTGTGCATTAAACGTGAATATTTATATCTTCGCTCTACATTACATTTTATAGTTTAGTTTAGTTCAGTCTGCTGCCACAATGGCCATGAAACGGAAACACACAACGTGTACGTTGAAAGATAAGCTGGAAGTTTTGAAAAGGCTGGACAAGGGGGAAAGTGCAACGAAATTAGCAATAGAGTTTGGAGTGGGCAAGGCCACAGTAACTGACTGGAAAAAAAACCGTGCAAAGATCGAGCAGTTTTGTACCTCTACTTCAGAAAAATCAGTTGAAAATCGACAAACAGTAAGGCCCTCAACGTTTGACAAGCTTGATGAAGCCTTATTCACGTGGTTCACTCAGGAAAGAGAACACCCCTAAGTGAACCTCTTGTTAGAGAAAAGGCCATTCGTCTCAACAAACTAATGAAAGGTGATGAATCATTTAGTGCGAGTACCGGTTGGTTTGATCGCTGGAAGAAGCGCCATGGGATTCGCCAGCTAACGATCACCGGGGAGCAATTATCAGCTGATCATGCTGCAGCAGAGAAATATTTGGGTGAGTTCGTTGATTTGGTATCACATTATTCACCTCAGCAGATAACGCTGATGAGACATGTTTAAATTTTAAGGCTTTGCCCACAAAAAGTCTAGCATCTCAACAAGAAATGCGTGCCCCAGGTTTTAAAATGAATAAGGAGCGAGTGACGTTGATAGCTTGTTGTAATGCTTCAGGAAATCACAAGCTACCTTTGATGATGATCGGTAAATCAGCGAAGCCGAGAGCTTTTAAAAATATGAACATTAACAATCTTCCAGTTCATTATAAATGCCAAACAAAAAAGCTTGGATGAACAGACAGCTTTTCATTGAGTGGTTTCATAATCAATTTGTCCCAGCAGTGAAACGTTTCAGCAATGAAAATGATTTGCCACCTCGTGCCATTCTCCTCATAGACAATGCGCCGTCCCACCCAGACGTTTCCGAGTTGACATCAGGGGATATAAAGGCAGCTTTTTTACCGCCTAATGTAACACCGTTATTACAGCCCATGGACCAGGGGGTGTTACAGTCTATCAAGCTTGCATACAGAAAGAATTATCTTAGGTCCTTGATAGAAGATAACACCAATTCACTTTCTTTACATGAGAAAATGAAACAAGTGAACTTAAAAGATGTTGTATATTGGGTTGCTGAGTCATGGGAGGGTGTAACCGAGCAGTCCATACAAAGATCATGGAAGAAATTATGGCCCCCTCTCAGCTTTGTCGATAGCTCTGACGAAAACAATGACATAGAACAATTAATTCAGCTCGTACAGGAAATTACCGGGTGCGAGGAAGCAATAGAATCTGACGCTAACGAGTGGATTGCAGCGGATGGAATAGGTCATGAAAACCTGTCGGATGAGGACATCGTGGCAGCTGTCACCCAAGAAGATTCCAAGCAGAATGATGACGGGAGTGATGACGAGCCCAGTGTTTCTGCGGAACAACTTGTGTCGCACACAGACGCGACAGCGGCCCTTGACCTCGCTTTACGCTACTTAGAACAACATCCCAGCGCTACACCGGCAGACTACATGTTTATGAAGCGGTGGCGAAACATAGCATCATCTAGCCGATTTTCATCGTTACGTCAAAAGAAACTAACAGAGTTTGTTACTTCTGAAAAATGACTTTTGTTCCTGTTTTGGTGTGTAAGTATAGATCTGTAATTTTAATAGGCCATGTCAAACACTGATTTATTAATTTTGTATTAGTACAGTACTACAATAAAATACAATTGTTTTGTGGAATTCTAAATGTTTTTGTACCATTAATGCCATTTAAATTTAACTGGAAAATACAAAAAACGTATATTTTGCGAACTAAAAAATTTCCTCTCCGCCGACCGAAACGTGTTCGGATTAGGCGGATGTTCGGATTAGCGGGGTTCGGATTAGAGGGAGTCGATAGGGAACTTTTGCCGATAGCAGACATACCCTGGTGCTATTGCACCTATTCTTTGTACATAGTATATTTCCCATTTCTCTGACAAAAAAGTGTAAATTACTGGTAACCAGTAAATCTCATATATATGGAATTACATAAAAGAATATTAAGCAGTGTTTATATAGTTCTTTTATATATAGCAGTGTTTATATAGTGTTTATATAGTTCTGATGCAATGAACACAAAGGTGGTAAACTTAGGGTGTCCCTCCTACTTCAACTTTTTTTTTTTTTTTTTTTTTTTTTGAGTAAAACAAAAAAAAAAAAAATCTAATATTTAAGTACAAGTAAGAAACAATTACATCTACTTTATAATATAAGTGCAATAATAACTGCACTATTAATTTGAACCAAAGCACAAATATCAATAATTGTTAAATATAAAAGGGTCCACTTAGCCAAATTTAAAAATGGATTCCATACAGTAGTTGACACATGTGCACCCAAAAAAATAAATAAATAAATAAGAAAAAAATATCTTTAGATTAACTTATGGCCAACTTTCAGGGTATCAAAGCGCGAGAAATCAAAGAGAAACAAAAATTCCAAGGAAAATTAAAATGAGACCTCACTTGCAGCACATTTTTTGCAAAAAAAGAGATGCAATTTTTTTTTTTTTTTCCCTTTTATTGGCTATAATGTTTCAATTCAAAAATGACCAATTATGCAGACTGAAAATGAATACTATTATACTGGGAGAATGCTAGAATTCTAACAGATATTTAAATTTACTAGTTTCTGTTATTGGTTTATAGTTTACACCAGTGTGTCCAATAGATGGTTCAGAAATTATTTGTTTTTAAAAAAATTAGCCTCTAGTTACATACCTGTAACTGAATGATAGCTGTACCTTACATACAGAGGTACGCTATCATTCAGTTAGTGCAAGGCTTATGCCAACTAAGTTTGCATAAAACAGCATCATTATACATATCATATTGCAAAACTGTGCATTTTCTTTCATTATAGCTATAATGCAATTTGATGCCATGCACTAACTATACAACAGTTATGTTTTTTCCACAGTATGAAACATTTACTCTAAAACTGTTCACAATTTTAACTTATCACACCATATTGATTAAATTAATTCGCAACCGGACTGTCAGCTTCTACACCCAAGATGCCTACTACCCAGCTACCAATGAGGTGATAACAATCTTCAAAATAGTGCCATCTGGGAAATGGCTCCAACTGAGAATAAATAGCAGTATACTTCTCTTCTGAGGAAGTGCTATTTATTTGAAGTGCATTGAGTAGGAAAACTAATGTAAAGGGATTCACAATATTCATAATGTTGTATAATGTTTTTTTTATGCACACTGCTTCCTTTCATCACACCTACATACATATATCTGATGCCTTGAACTAATCGTCCACAGCATCAGATATATGTATGTAGGTGTGATGATATCAGATATATATATATGTACGTTTTTTTTAAAACTAAAAATATTTAGTAGTAAAAAAACACTTGCTTGTACTTATATATACTCAGGTATAAAATACACACAAAATCACATATTTAAATTATGGATAGAAATAAGATCACTAAGAAGAATGCATATGACTAACAGAGGGCAACTGACAATGGCTTGGTGGTACGTCACAGCTGTGGGAATTTCTGGATGCTAGGTGTATCCAGACATCAAGATATCACAGAGGTAAACCTTCCATTTCTAAACTAGGTGTAGAGAGTGCAGCAATCTTAAGCTGAAATTTGGTGTATTAATGGATGATATGAGGGGTGTGTTGAAGGGGTTTCAGTGATGGAGGAGGGCAGAGGCTCACATGAGCCCCTTTTTAAAAAATTAATTTGATAAAATTTAACAGACTAATTTAACCAGGAATGACCCTTATTTCATACTCTTCTTCAGCAAGTCTTTTGTTAACAAATTGGCAGCACACTCCCTGAGTGACAGTAAGTCTGTGAGAAGTGTAGATGGCCTGCAGAATAATAAATGAGGACTCTCAACAGCTACTCAAGCATTAAGTACTACCCAAAGTGATGCTCTCTCTCTTGAATGATATGGCCTAAGTGATGGATTATCAGGCACCAACTGGTCTGATTCCATATTGGTAAGAGTGTTATTATGAACAATAACAAGGTGTGTGTGTGTGTGTGTGTGTGTGTGTGTGTGTGTGTGTGTGTGTGTGTGTGTGTGTGTGTGTGTGTGTGTGTGTTTCCAGCTGAGAAAGTTCATGTACCAGGCCCACCAGCTAAACTTGGTACTTCGTAAATTGTATTTTTTAATATTTTATTACTATATTAAACTTATTTAGCTCTCTCATAACCTATAGTTAATAAATTTCTGTTTCCATGTGCAAAGTGTGTGTGTGCACTCATTAGTGATTCTGGATGAATGTAGATAAGGACATTTCTCAATACTTAAGCAATAAAATTATAGCGAACTGTGACAGGCATACCAACTCACCAAGCTGTTTAAAGTCACAAAATGTTAATTCATTTCCATCTTAAAGATTTAATAGGCTCATCAGTAAAATCAGAGGCTGCAAAATGCAAATTCTATATTTTAATGATAACTAAACCTTCCCTAGCATCATCATGTGCCTTTCAATTATATTCATAACTTAGCACATACCTGCTATAGTAATTTCTCCCCCCCCCCCCGTCCCAGACAAGTTTAGCTGGGGAGGATGCTAAGTCACAATTCAGCTGCCTAATATTTTAATTTTAAAACTCAACATGGGGTAGGAATTCATAGTTGAGAGTCAACTTAACACTTTAACATAATTTGAACTGCCCAGACCTCTGGACTGGTAAAGTCCAGAGGTCTGGACTGCCATGCTATTCTTTCACTGCCATGCTATTAAACATGTAGAACTTCATCAGATTTTTAAGTATACCACATGGATGTATAACGTGCAATCATGGTAATTGTAAATCTATTTATATCAATCTCTTTCTACACCCCCTAATGTTATGTCCAATATCTGATATTTTACCATCAGTATTTCTAACTACTGTTATCAGAGAGAAAAATCCTTATGATTAATATAGGTAAAATGAAGGAAAAAGTTGATGTAGCATCCTACATTAATCACAATAATAATAAAAAAATCCTAAAAATGCCAAATAGCAACTCATTCCTTCATTCTTTCTTTTATTTAATCAATCCTTTTTAATTTTATATAAAATTTATATAGCCTTGTTCAAATCTCCAAGATTTGTTGGGGAATGTATTCTATTATACATTTGCTCTTTGACTAAGTAATTCTCACATTTTTCATACATGGTAACAGTTAACTGGTTGTCTCTCACATTATAATTTTTATATATTTTTTTCCATAATTCAGTGTGCATACTAAAAATTGTTAATTGTCTTATTCAATACTTCAACAACCTTTTTATTTAATTTATACAAGTAATTAAAAACTGCAACTATGGGTATTTAAAAAGATTATTACATCAGAGGAAAGCAAAAAGAACACAAATAAATTAAGATTAGATATACTATTTCTTAAAAGCAATAAAAGATGCTCATAACTACATAAATGCAGTAATGAGCCTCTTAAAATTTAGGTATATGATGACAAAGTTTCAATTCAAAAATTAAGCTTCATTTTATTTTAAATCTTTGATATTCTTTTAAAATTTAAATTTATTTAAACATAGAAGTGCTTACTGAGCCACGAAGAATAAGTATTGGTATAGTGATTCCATAACATTCTCTTGTAGCCTATTGGGTGAAAGGAGAAAACAGAATTAACAGTTCGAAACTAAGAAATCGGTAGAATACCTATCTGATAGGAATTTATATATACATCACCTTATTATTTGGTAATATACTATTTAAGGAAAGTAATCAAAATGACTAAACCCTTTTTGCTGAAAATATGGTTCAATGACCATGTCAAGATTAAAATTCCAAAGTTGAGTTTGAAATGCTGTGATTGTTAGAGAAAGATTATCAGAGCAGTTGAGTAGAGAGCATGTTTCAGCCACTCTCTGAATATTAAGTGTAACAGTAAAGTGTAATTTATTAGTAACCAATAAATATCACAATTAAAGCTGAAAATTTGCATGGAGTTGTGTGTGAATTACTTTGCAATTTTGATCCAGTGATCTTGAATATTCCACTCATGCTTTTCACACAACATTTCATGCAGAGATACAGACAGAATATGGTCCATCTAATTAGAGGTTTTGAAAGCTTTAAAAACAAACATGCTCTTAGACTAAATTTTTTTAATTTGCTTACCATAAGCAAGAATTATCCTGCTGAGACCTAAAGATCAAAAACCTAATAAGTCATCAACATATTCAACTACAAATTAAGAGGCACTGAATCCATGCTTCTTAGTTGAGTCATTATAAATATTTGGTGGAATCAAATATACTTCAAACAAGTTATTCATTCCTTAGATACAACTCTCACCAGCCGACCATCTCCAACAAACCTCAAACTTTCGGGAGGGCTTCTTCAAGGCAAAATCAATGGTATTAAGCACACAGAAAGATAATTATTCCAAATTCCAAAAAGTAATCTAACTAGGTATCCATCAGCAGAAGCAACAATCTAGATATTAATAATCAAAACACCAATACATGGCTCAGTATAGAGAATAGTAACCTATTCAATCAATTAGATCAACCAACCAGCATAACTAATCAATTCTCCATTCCAAGAATTCCCACTGTCATTAGTAAACCTGAGTTGCAACATCTTAACCCAATCAGAAATAATACCTTAAGAAAAGGCTCAAACTTCAAAGCCCGTATCCAGACATCTACCTCTACTTTACTTTCTAGCCCATTTACACAATATCCTTAAAATCCAGAATCTTGAAACATGAGCATTCATAAATAATATGGCCATCGTATACTAAAAAAATGGCACGAGTGTTGAGCATGTGCAGTAGACAGTTTTATGTGAAACATCCTTCACTTTTCTTTTAGGTATTTCGATTTGTATATATTGATTATGAAATAACAATGGAAAGTAACAAAAATTCGAGACAAAAAAAAAAAAAAAGAAATTGTTAACAAATATTTGTATTGTGGCAGTCATATGATAAATACTTATATTGTTGCAATCATACTCCTGCAGTAGTAATTGCAGGAAGTATGACTGTGATGTCATACTGTTCAACAAATAGCTACAATCAAATACATAATTAGGCTATTGGCTTGGATCTTGTGCTTCTGTTGGAAGCAGCAGATGATGTCACTTACGTGACATCATCTGCTGACCGATCAGATTCACATTAAAAAATAAAGATTATGCTAAGGTTTTTAACAGGCATAGCAGCCTTTAAGCCATTGGAAACCTTAAGAAAGATCATGCCACTGTCATTTTAAAAGAAAAAAAAGTGACTGTAGGTATAAAGTCAAGAAAAAAATTAAACAACTTCTGGAGGAAACTGGTCGGGTGGGAAGAAACCTGACTAAGACTCAGCCAGCAAAAAAGAACAAAAGATCAAAAATAAGCTCCTTCTGGACCAAAATAAAACATTCGCTGAATCCCAAAAAAAAGTTAAAAAGGTAAACTACAGCCATTATCAATCTATAGCAGGATGGAAGCCTCCTCAACGATTCATGTTGAGGGAAATGGATCATAATCTGCCAGGCTGGTCGTGTAGGTTGGCAGATCGACTGTATTTAGCAGTCAGGAGACTTGAACCCTGGTCTACTCAAAGAGTGTGCTACTGCACTCCTGCTCCTGACCACTCAGCTAACCTGACTAAGTGCCAACCAACAAAAAAGAACAAAAAATCAAAAACAAGCTCCTTCTGGACCAAAATAAAACATCCACTGAAGCCCAACAGCTTAAAAACATTAAGATCCACAAATCTAATTGCATCCATCATCAGTATTAGGTATCACACAGGAAAATTTTTCAAATTGGATTGTAAAAATTTCGACAAAAATAGTGCCAAAAATTTTCAGAACTGCCAAAAGTACAGTCGCTTAACTGAGAAACTGAATACAATATATCACATGGCAATAGGTTTTCTTTCAAGATCAGGTCTGTGTTCACCTGTATATCTCTTTCAGATGCAGAATCTTGCCAGAAGGAAATAACTGACAGAGAGACCCGCTTAAGTTATACCCAGACTTCTCCTTGTCCCTGATATATTGGCTCTTCTAGATCTTTCTGTATAAGTCATTTTTCTTTCAAAGAATTCTTTTTTATAATCAAAAATCTGGACTCAAAATGGGAAATCCCTTATATTCATTACTAGCAGAGATTTTCACAGAAATTTGAGACAGATCTTTGAAAAGACCATCATGCCTCCTAAATTCTGGTGCAGATATATTGACAATATCCTCACTGTATAGAACCACAACAAAATTTTTCAAAAATTCTTTCAGCTCATTAATTGTCCAGGAAAGATTTCAACAATATTACCAATAAATAAATATATAGGAAACCTTTAGATACTGGTATCATCTTAAACTGCAAATTATCTCATGCCCATTCACAGAAGTTTTTAGAGCACTAAATTACTCTAAGAACCAAGTCTATGACAGGAACTCAAAACTATCAACTATCCTAACCAAAAAGAGGAAGCCAAATACTGTCTTTACAAACAAAAGAACAAGATGATTACCATATCCTGTATTCCAGTATTTAGGTAAAAAGTAGACAGAATAGCAATGGTTACAAATCTGGAGGTCCAAATTATAAACTATCTTGCTAGTGCAGCTAAATATGGCATTGAAGAATTGTATCATCATTTGAACAAGACAACAGAGGAGTGCAAAAAAAGATATTCAGGTTGGAAGAGAAAAGAAGTCCAACCCAGCATTACATGCTTTAGAATTTAGACACACCTTTTCTGTTGATGGTGCAATAATACCAGCAATGAAAAAGGTGTTAGTTCTAACATGAATACTTGCACCTGTTCAAAGACTAAATTTTAAACAGCACCAACAAAAAAAAAAAAAAAAACATACCACAGAAAAAGTCCTCCAGAGCAAAGCAATTCAAGAATCTCAACCTTAAAAGGTCCTTGAAATTTGAAAGGAAACCGCCTGGTCAAGAAGAACCAGCAGACAAAGATAATGTGCTACATGCTAAGGAACAGAAGGTAGCCTGAGCTCTTTGGCAAAATGAAATTAAGTTCCTTACCAAAAGCTCTCTCTCTCTCTCTTTTTTTTTTTTTTAACAGTAACATTGTAGCATTGTTTATTTAATTAACATAATTCAAAAATTTAATGTTATCATGTACAGACTGGTGACAAAATGTTAGCATATTTGCACCATCAATTGAAATTAAACCAAATTTTGTTGAAAGTTGGTAGCAGTTTCAGTAGTTTCTG
This sequence comes from Mastigoproctus giganteus, assembly GCF_048544385.1. NCBI lineage: Eukaryota > Metazoa > Arthropoda > Arachnida > Uropygi > Thelyphonidae > Mastigoproctus > Mastigoproctus giganteus. The sequence goes on along the minus strand of NC_143584.1, from coordinate 158,367,473 downwards.
GAAAATTCATGTGAGAGCAGCATTAAGTCACAGCACTTTGTGCTCGTGAATCCCACAAGCTCAATCAGCAAGCATAGTGGTCTTTGAACAGGAAGCTGAAGGGTTCCCCCCCCCCCCCAGAACTAAGAGTGTAACTGCTATGCAGAAAAGAATTTTGGTTTGGACACCTGCAAGAAACATGATACTTTGTTTATTCCAACAGTTTGAAGAGGAAAGTTAAATAAAGGAAAGAAAATTACCTCACATGCCCAGAAAATGTCAAAATCCTCTGCACTGGCATACAGTGCAATCCAAAAAAGTCAAAATGAGCAACTCATAAACTTTAAACACCTTGGAATTCTGTTCAATGAATCAGATTAGAAATTCAATTATATTTAAAAATGTTCTCACACATGATTAGAGTGCTGCATAATCTTTCCAGAAATAAGCAGGGAAGACTTCGATTCACTACATAGGCAGAGGGGGAAAATGCAGTGTTACAAGTATACACAAAGCATACGCACATGTGAAGTTAGCTACCCACTTGTCAAGAACATTGTTCTCATTGTGAATTCCAATCAGTTTTATTTCATTCCATAGCAAAGATTAAGATGTGCTTTTTGCACCAGGGTGCAAAAACCACATCTTACTGTCCATTGTTAAGGTACAGTACCTTAACAATGGACAGTAAGCAAAAAAATTAAGTATTAAGAATAAAATGGATTTATTAGAGAAATAAGAAACAGGCAGAAGAAATGTATTGCAGTTCATCAATTAAATTAACTCAACAGTGCATACATTTTGGAATTCAAAGCAAAACATTTATCAAGACGTGAAAAGAATCATAGCAAAATGAAATGTAAAGGATTGAAAATATCATGGCAAGTGGTCCAATTTTATTTGGAATTCAGAACTGTGTTCCAGTGGTTTATAGATCAATTTAAGTTGCATCACAATGTGTTCTGGAAAAAGTTACAGGTGAAGCAAAAGATGTGAACAATACAACCATTCTAGAGTGATTAAATTTGGTGGCTCATAGTGCATGAAGGATATATAGATAGACATTTTTAATGTAGATTAGACAGGACTCCTTTTTAAATTAACTCCTGACAAAACATTAAAATTCAAGGATAAAAAGTGTAGTGTATAGGTGGTGAACTGTCAACACATCATTTATACTAATTTGAATGGGGAAAGAAAAAAAAAAAAAAATGTTTGTCATAGGAAATTTAAAAATCGATGATTTTTCAAAAATATTAAAAAGTTACACTGATTTATAGAGCACAAATAAAACAGCTTGGATGACATTAGCTTTGTTTTAATCTCATCTGCTTCATTGGGATCATGAATTATGGGGACGTGATCAAAAATTTTACTTCTTTTGGTGAACTGAATGGTGATTGTTCAAAAGAAATACACACTGTACAAAATACGCATTTTATATACAGTATGCATTATCTACAAAAGTAAAACAGTAGTTTGCATACTTGGAGTCATAAACATGTGTAGTATGTATGCATTTTATTTCTGGTAATTAAATTCCTATTCATTTCTATTAGAAATTAATAAATGAGGTTGAGATTTAATTAATTTCTATTAAATGTCAACCTCAGTTACAATGAACGTATGACACTCAATGTCAAGAATATTGGCAACCCCTCAAATGATAACCAAGTTTGACTGTAATTGGATAATTTTTTTTCACATAAGAATTCTTGTTTGACTGTTTCATCATATTTTCCCATTTAATTGCCTTAACTGCAAATCAGCTTATTTGATTTTTTGTGGAGGTGCTATTGTCAGCCAAGGTTAACGTTATTGCCTGATGGTCCATTCCTCATGGCCTTCCCACTTTCAAATTTGTTGGTGCATTGAAGTGTTATTATTGTCCGGTCATGTTTCACTCATCATTAACTATGATGAATGTCATGGAATTTTCTAGTTCATTTAATAAGACCAGATGTTTGCAATTATAAAATCTTCTACCTTCCTACCATTTTTAGTTGTCCATTGATTATGCCATAGTGTTGACTTTGCATTCAAATTTATCATGATGATTACATTGTTAAGTCCAAGCAAGTTTAATCAGTGACACCTTAAAAACAAAGCTTGATCAGTGTGTTGATGTCATCATAATTAGGCTATAAGAAGTACATAAAGCTACATGGAAAGCTAATTTATGATGCAAGGGACAATACAATACAATACAAAAAAAAATAAATAAAATAATAATAATAAATAAAAAATTAGTTTTGATACTTAAGTGTGATAATTTTTTTTAATCATAACGTTCTGAAAAAATGAAGGCAACACATTTTATAGTTAACAATTTTATTACATTTTTGAATGTTTTACATGTAATTTGTAATCCAACTAATATAGACATTTATTCATTAAATTTAATAATTTGATTACTATAGTTGAACAGAAATTATTTTACTTTAATCAGTGCCACCTTAAAAACAAAGCTTGAGCTCATTTTCGATGTTTGAAGTTTATGTTTATGTGTTGCTTTCGATACATCATTTTTCTTTTTACAATAATTGTTCAGCAAAATATTGATAATGGTATTAATTAGCAAATTTAAAATTATTTGTTGAAAATTACCATTTTTGCAAACATCATTCAAAGAAAATCAACCAGTAATCAATAAGGTTTCTGACGAATTTCATCAATCATTAAACTAATTTTGCATTCTAAAGAATTTAAAAAGGCCAATTTCTGTTTAGCACGCATCAGAAAATAATTCTCTTTGCTGGTCATCTGGAATTTTTGCATTTAGAGAGGAGCTGAGTCTACAAAAAGTACTTGGATGAGGGAGAAGTAGGAATGCAGGAGAAATCTGTAGGCATGTGGAAATATCGAAAACACCACAGATGAAAATATTAATACTTTGGTGGAATATCTGCATGCATTCTTTTCACACTGTAACAAATGTAACTGTTCACATATGAATTTAAACACATAAATCAAGAAACAACAGAATAGCACAAATTCACTTATCCACCATGATATATTACCTTCTTATTGGTAAACTGCTTATAATATTCTTAATAAGTTTACTCCCATGAGACAAGTAGGAAGCCGAATTATCTAACTCCACAAAAAAAGCAATTATTCATTTATGTAACTTTGTAAATAAAAATTAATGAATTTAATTTTGATTAATATCACAAATTAAATTCCTTGCCTAGATCTGAATCATATGGGACCATCTTGATCACTGTACCTGCTGAATTTGAAAACCCCTATAACCGTTTCCTGTGGGGATTCTCCAAAGAACTCTTCAACTTTTCATTTCACAATGAAAAACTGAAGAGTTGAACTGAAAGGTGAAATTACAACTGCTGTGGTGGTAACCTCTGAAGAAACACTGATTGCGGTTAGAGTAAAATCTCATGTGTAAATCTAAATGTGCCTACAAATCTACAGATTTGTAGGCACATTGTTTTTGTGTGTTTTAGCACATCTGTGACTTAGGCCATATTGTACCATTATGAGTATAACAAAAATAACAAATTCCCATATCATACATATTTAATGATACTAAATTCATCAATGCCAAGCACCCACCAAAAAGGCATTAATGAATTCGATACCATTTGAAGCTTTTGATTAAGGAAAAATAAGAAAAATTCATACTTCTGTCTTTTTAGCTTTTCCTGTTTTCTTATAACAATGTTTAGAGAATTTATAACCTAAAAGGCTTCTAATTATCCAAATAACAATTACAAATGAGAAAAACCTTCTTCACAAAGATAATTCACCTTGAGACAAGTTACCTGCAAGTATGTAGAGATGTCTATCTCATTTGATTACAATAGTGTTTTTTCTTATAAACTAACCTCAATGATTTCGAAAAGCATCTTAGCTTCATTTCCATAATCTATTTTGCTGTCATATCTATTCATCTGTAAATTGCACCTTTTATTCTGCTTGCTATCAGTCTTCTGAAGTCTAAAAATATAAAATTTAGCAAATAAATAGATAATCTAAACTAAATAAAAAGCTACATTAACTCAGTAGTTACCATTCTAAAATTACAAATCAAATAGCTTAATTTAAGAATCAGAATTGTTATCATTTCAACTTGGTTCAAATGGAGACCAGACTGGAAACATTCAAAGATACTGTTTGCTTATTTCACAAACCTCAGTGTACTGCAGTTAAGTATCTGAAATTGTTACATTCTCTAATTTTAAGATTCTGCATATTTACATGAAAAATAAATTACAATTAGTAAATATGAACTTTCTGCAAATTGGAATAGAACAGCAACATTAAATATTAAAACAGATATTTTTTTTTATTCTCATAAAAATCATATCTTATATTTCCATAGAACATTTCATATAATAAACAAAACTAAATAAGTATGTGTTTTAATTTAATTTTAAAATATACAATCCACTGACAGTAGGACTAATGTTGAGATTTACTGCTTGAGTTTCTGCCAACTTCTACAGATCAGCAATATATGACATAAAATATCACCAATGGATTGGCACTGATGAAATTCATGTTGGTATCATTAATCAGATGAAATCAGAAGGTTAATCTGTTAATCAGAATAGTAGAGTTCGCAGTTGATAATCTCTATTATTTTGAAAGGGATTCTGGTGTATACAACAGGATAATAGAAAGGAGGGTTCCGTCGCTCTTCTTAGGATCTAATGCAGAAGGAGAAACATCAGTGGAAAAAGAGAGTAAAAAATGTAACACAAAATGCGTTAACTCTTGAATAGAGGTTTTAAGAATAAAAATATCATCAGGACCTGGAGACTTCAGGGACTTCTTTGTATATAGATTGGTTAGGATTCTTCTAATCTCTTTCTGTCATATAATGAACAAAATCATTGATTGGTATGACAGGAGATTTGGATGGCCAATGGTACTGGTAAGAGACCAGAAAGCTCAATTACCATTTTGACTAAAGGCAAGCTGCCTACTCTTCTTTTGCCAACTTTTCAAAATTGAATTTGGATTAATTAATTAGAACAGTTCTTGTTATAAGTAAAATATGAAAATGGAAATTTTGGCACAGCCAACAATGCTTATTCTGAACAGTCTTGGTACTTTTTTTTTTTTTTTTGGAAAATCAGGCTTAAATAAAAGATAAAAGCTCAAGATTAAATGGAAATAAAGTATTTCATTCTTATAAAAATAATTTTACTGACAGTCTGATCACATATTAAGATCAGGAAATTTAAAACAACAGTTCAACAAAGGAAAAGAAATTACAGGTCATTCTATTTGGCACTGTTATAACAGTAAACAACAGAGGGTTAAGAATAGCCACAAATGGTTTGTTCTCCATGCATTGGAGAACAAACCATTACCAAATTGTGATCTGACATATATAAAGAATAACTAACATTGTGCACTACAAAGCATTGCAGACGTGGAATGAGTACAGGGAAACCCCTGCCAATAATATCAAATAGAGAACTTTTCCAGTTTCAGTATTGAGAATAAAAATAAATTCACTGCAATTTAATCTTTATCTTCTTAAAAGAAATTTTTATTAACCTTGAACTATTTGAACATGTTGCCCAGAAAGGGGATGTTCCAAACATTAAAAAGCTTGAACACTATAAATACTAAAATATAGACGTAGCAGTTCCATAAAATGAAGTACATTCAAAAAGTTCTTTTCGATTTTTTTATTACATTACTGGTGGTAATAGTAATATCTGTGAAAATCCAACTATTGTTGCTGCTTTTCAATGCACCAGCAATGGCTACCACCACACATTTCCTCCAATGTTCTGCCCACTGTAGACTGCTGAAGTCAACACAGATATTGCTGTAAATCTACATCCATGGAAATGATTTTCCAGTTCTCCACCGAATTAGAAACCACTTAGAGCTAAATTATGAGAGTATGAAGCATGAGGTAAGAATTCAAACCTGTTGTCTAGGGAAAACAATATCACTATACATGACAAGTATATCAGTGTTGTCAGGATAAAAGATGACCCTGTTCTGGAGCACATTTGACCTCATCAGTTGCAGAGTTACCGGAAAAAATTTCTTCTGGACCTGGCATGTAATTTCTGCCAAAATTCCATATAAATTCAGAGCACAAAGCTTCAGGCTATGGAAAAGCATACAACTAATGTGCTGATAGTACTTTATTATCCTTTGCTAATGCACTACAATTATATCAGTATATTGTATCGAACTCCAAAATAATTCATTGTGAGTCTCAGAAAATGTTTTGTACAAAGGGAATATGCTTTGTAAAAAAGATAGGTGGAACAGGACCAGGGTATGTCTGCCAGGGGCAAAGGTTGATGACGTTGTAGAGCGAATATCATCTTTTAAGGGCACAAAAGGTGATATAGTTGTACACGTTGGCACTAATAATATTAAGAGTAGGAGACTGGCAGAATTACTTAACAAGTACAGGTCACTGTTGAACAAAAGCCGTGAATTAGGGTTGAATTTGAAAGTGTCTGCAATTCTGCCCAGACACGATAGGAGGGAGTATATGATGAGAGCCTTGTCGATCAATTCGGCCCTGGAAAGATTGTGCAAGGCTCAAGGGGTAGAATTTTTTTCAGCCTGGACTGTACTTGTTGACAGGAGAGATTGCTTCTACAGGGATGGGATACACTTAAATAGAAAGGGTGCAAGAATATTTGCTGATGCTATCGAGGCAGCGTTAGGTGGGTCGGAAAACTGCTAGCTTGGGGGGAGACAAAGACCAATAGATTGACAGTAGCCACTGGCAGAGGTGAAAGAGATTCTTGCACTGCTTCTATTAGAATGAGCAGAAGCCTGAAAAACAAGATGCATGGTATTTCAGAGACTGCTGGGAGCCATTGCGGTACAAGTAAACACATGGGTTGTGTTAGGGTAGCTAAGAATAGAAACAGGTGCAGGTATACTTGCGTGTACACCAATGCTAGGAGTTTAGTAAATAAATTTGATGAATTTGAGGTATTGCTCAAAACATCAAAGGCAGATATTGTTGGGATATCAGAGATGTGGTGTCACACAGATATAAGGGATGCAGAACTGCAATTTGGGGAGTACAACGTCTACAGAAAGGATAGACAGGATAGGAAGGGGGGAGGGGTTATGCTATTAGTTAAGAAACACATAAAAACCAAGGAAGTGAAGCCAGTCGACATCGCTGGACAGTGCAGTGTTGAGTCAGTTTGGTGTGACATAAGCATTGGGAGATCAAAATTGAGAGTAGGAGTGTGCTATAGGCCTAACGACTCTGATGAGTATAATAAGGAACTGTACAGGGAAATAGAGTGGGCCAGTAAATCTGAGAGTCTTATAATGGGAGATTTTAATTTCCCAGATATTGACTGGAATTTGGGGGCTGGTTACTCACACACTAGCAGGGCTTTTGTGGATTTATTGGATGATTGTTTTCTACATCAGCATGTTCGGGAGGCAACTAGAGGGAGTAATACTCTTGATTTGATTATCAGCAGTGATTCTTCATGCATTAAGAATCTGCAGATAAATGAACCACTAGGTGGCAGTGATCACAGTGTGCTGAAGTGGGATTTACTCAAAGAGGTAACTACCATTAGGGGTAAAGGGAAGGGTTATTGCTTCCGTAAAGGCGACTACGATGGACTGAGACAGTATTTAAATTCTATACAGTGGGACCAACTGATGATGTTACCAACAGCAAATTCAAAATGGGAAGCATTCAAAGAACTTATCTTGGAAGCTACTAGGCTTTACATACCAACTAAGAAATATTGTTCAAGGTTTAGGCCAAAATGGATGTCAGATGAACTAATGAGGCATATGGCAGAGAAGAAAAATGCATGGGATACTTACAAATTAACACATGACACAGAAGCCTATGATAGATACAAGTTGATATGCAACCAATTTACAAAGGAGGTTAGGCAGGCGAAGGCAGATTACGAGAAATCCTTGGCAGGGGATGCAAAGAAAAACAGCAATGAGTTCTTTACTTATGTAAACTCTAGAAGGAAGGGGATGAATCAGATTGGTCCACTTGATATTGATGGGTCAACTGTTGATGATCCTGCTCAGGTAGCTAACAAACTAAATGAATATTTTGCATCGACATTCACACATGAGGAGTTATTCAGCAAGGGGAATGCCAGAGGTGTATTCAACTCTAGCAGTAAGCTACAGAATCTTGAAATAACTGGGAGTAAAGTGGAGGAGAAACTGTTGAAGATAAACACAAGAAAGGCACCCGGGGTGGATGGGATCTATCCAGTTATATTAAAGGAGGCAGCAAAGGAAGTAAGCAAACCCTTAGCCATAGTTATGAGAGCTTCCTTGGACTCAGGGGAGGTACCCATGGACTGGAAATGTGCAAATGTGACCCCAATTCACAAAGGAGGATCAAAGGCTGAAACAAGTAATTATAGACCTGTGAGCTTAACTTCTGTTCCAGGAAAATTAATGGAGGCACTGGTTAAAGAAGCACTGCAGGATCATTTAGACAAGACTTCAGTTATAGCTCAGACACAGCATGGTTTTGTTAAGGGGAAGTCTTGCCTGACCAACTTGATTGGATACTATGATGCAGTCACAAAAGAGCTGGATGCAGGGAATAACTTTGATATTATATACTTGGATCTTAGAAAGGCTTTTGATACTGTTGCACATGGAAGACTGCTACACAAATTGGAGCAGTGTGACATTGGAGGCAAATTGCTGCTATGGATAAAGGGGTGGTTGAGGGGGAGAAGACAGAGAGTGGTAATCAATGGACACTGCTCATCGTGGACTGATGTTATTAGTGGAGTCCCTCAGGGCTCAGTGTTGGGTCCATTATTGTTTTCTGTATTTATAAATGATATTGATGATGGTATATCAAGCTTAATGTCCAAGTTTGCAGATGATACAAAGGTTGGCAGGGTTGTCAAGGACACTACTGACACTATGCTACTGCAACAGGATCTGGAAAGGTTGAGCAGATGGGCTGAGAGGTGGCAAATGAAGTTTAACATTGACAAATGTAAAGTACTACACATGGGAAACAGCAACCCCAGAGCAACGTATCAACTCTGTGGTACTACACTGACAGTGGTAGAGAATGAAAGGAACTTGGGGGTGATTGTGCAGGCAGATATGAAGTTCTCTGAGCAGTGCAGACGGGCTGCAAGAGTAGCTCATGGAGTATTGTCAATGATATACAGGAATTTTTCCAGCAGGGATAAGGAGGTGATTATTCCATTGTATAAGGCAATGGTCAGGCCACACCTAGAGTACTGTATACAGGTCTGGAGGCCTCATTTCAAGAAGGATGTAGAGCTGCTGGAACGAGTACAGAGAAGGGCAACAAGATTAGTGAATGGAACAAAGGGGTGCTCTTACGAAGAAAGGCTTAAGTTTTGCAAATTACAGTGTCTGGAGACTAGGCACCAGCGAGGTGATCTGATAGAGGTGTATAAAGCCTTGAATGGTTTAAGCATGCTCAATGCTGATGGGATTCTTCCTCTAGCTCAGAAAAATCACCTGAGAGGGCATAAATTCAAATTGAGGAAAGACAGATGTAGGATAGACGTGCGGAAATTTGCCTTTAGCCAGCGGGTGGTTGGTTGGTGGAACAGACTTCCATCCCTTGTGGTGGAGGTTGATAGCCTAAATAAGTTTAAGGCTCAGCTGGACAGGTATTTTGAACGAACAGAGGGGTGAAGTGGAAGTGGGTTTTTTTTTTTTTTTTTGTTTTTTGGCTGATGCTGCATAAGCTTGCTTTCTTGCATCAAATGCCTCTACTAATGCTAATGTTATACAGAACCATCTGAGAAACTGCCACCTGGAATTTTTATGGCAGAGAATCTGCATGTTTCCTTTATGCAGGTGTTTATTTCTAGGTTAAACAATGGAAACCATGATTTATACATTGCTATGACCTGCCAGATGAATCCTGGGCCTCCACATCCATGGCAGATCATCATGTTGGTCTGCCATGGATGTGGAAATCCTCACCCTAGTTTGCATCTGATCTGTAGTGAGACAGATATGTTATCTCATGCAGAAGAAATGCATTCCTAGTATTAACGGTGATTTTTATGTATAATAAGTTTGGATTAATTTCTTCCATGAGAACAAAAATGGTGAAGGCCATTGTCATATAATGTAAATGATTACTAAGTCGTATTTTGAAAAGTTAATTTTGAAGCTGCTATTTTGTCATAAATAACAATGTTAATATATAAAGGAAATAAATGTCATACTTAAAATTTTTGTTAACAAAGGTTAAATGATCCCTCTTCTGAAAATTTTATTGCTGTAAAATTATAGTGCATTTTTGTGAGTAGAAAATATGCTCCTGGCACCGAAATGTTAGCTGTGAGAGAGAGTGAGTTCACGTGATTACTGGTAGCGTGAGAGCATGGTTCGTGTGATTACTGGTAGCATGAGAGCATGGTTCACATGATGATGTAATGGAACATTACAATACGATAAGAGAGGAGAACCCAATTATGGAGTAATATAAAATAGGTGTAATCATTGTAAAATGTTTTATCATAATGAAGTGAATTGAAGTCCAATAGCTGGTTATTATTGATTAATGTTTGAGTTAACATTTCCAAGCTTTTTCATTATACACACTCTGTTTATATCTAAAGAATGAATAATAAAGAAAAACAGTATGCAAACTTTCTCTAATATTTTGAGAAAAATATTTTCCACAAATTGATATCAATTTGTGGAAAATCATTACTTCTTGTCAGTGACTGTTGAAAGTTCCAGGAAATTTTGGCAATCTTCAGTTTGTAAAACTAATGCTAGTTGAGAGCCCATATTCTTTGTAGTTATATATGATAGATATTGTGATGCTGGTTTGTTATATAATTGTCCAGAGTTCTCAGAAGTTCCTTCTGTGATTATGTTATTCTAATAATTCTGTCTCGAGTAGATAAAACCTAAAGAAAATATTAGTCATTTGAAAAAGCTTCTTAATTTTAATAAATTGTCATTTATTCTCCTGAAGAAACTGCCTTTCAGAGGTGTGTTATTTACATGTCAGAACCTGAATAATGGATAATAAACCAATGGGTTTCATAAGATATGCATATTCCTTGTTCAGAGTTATAATCTAAGAGTAAGTTGGAGAACACAAATAACATACGTATACACATAATTGGCGCAAGCTGACAGGATATTATGGCATAGGTAAACTGCATAAAATTGAAAATTTTTATGACAAGTCCTGAAAGACAATTTGCTATTGTTAAAAAGATACTGCTTTTTATTTTTATATGAACTGATAGTTAATCTGACATGCTGGCATTAACTTGACTAGAACTGCAGTACTTCCATTGGAAACAGAAAATGTAGTCTGCTGGTGACATAAATATAATTTCAAATAATATAAGCGAAGCTCAGACTTGTTCAAATGCTATTAATGAAAACCAGTTATAACCACAGTTAAGTCTAGGTGCTTTGATTCAAGCATTCAATGGTGAAAATGTAGAATATCCCATACCTTTATTTATTTCTTATGTAAAGACTGAGACATATTGGAAACTGAAACACATACAGTTGCAATTATTTATCCTATATTGCAGAGTAGGGCCTGTCTCTTTGTTCTAGCCAGGAGAGGGGTACCTTTTTACATTGGAAGGCAATATATTTTATTTAACCAAGATACTATTAGGCCGCATGCTGAGAATTTAATAAATATAAAAAAAAATTATATTTTTTCAGGCATATTTAGAATTTTAATTACAGCCTGTTATTGTATGAGGAATTTAAACAAAAAAATTAGTGAAGACTTATTAGTGAAGAATTATTTGCTTAGCAAAGATGATAACAAAACTAAAAATGGAAGAATTTAAACGACAAACCATTTAATGACTTTTTGTGACCGCTTAATGCCAGATAGTAGTCTGATATTTGGTTCCAGCATCATTCAGCATAGTTTTAATTGGTCCTCCAATTGAATATCCGTCATCTGAGATCTCAAGCTTGTTTTAATTTGTGTTATATATGAAAATGTTGATTGACAACAGTAGGTTGTGCCAAAAAAAAAGATAGCATTCAACAAGCATGTTGACATAGATGTGAGTATTCAACAGCATTTTTCTGTATTTGACGAGGATCCTTCTTCGTGTCAAATAGACTTCAGAATATTATCTTCTGAGAGCTCAATCAGGTGCTTTGGAGATATCAATCATGTGGTTAAAAAGCTAGTTTCAGTATGAAATCATATTTCTCAAAATCAGAACCTTTCAGTGTATTCTTCAATCAGGGAGTCTAGAATAGCTGTGTATTCTTTCATGTTGCATTTCCTTAATGATTTATTTGTATCCTGTTCATTAATTACTTTTCTCAGTTCAGGAAAGTGTTCAGCTGAAAGTTCTGATTGGGTAAGCAGGGTTTTGAAAAAAGTCAGCTTTTTCCGAAATGCCTGTGTTTTAAGCAACATATTATATATAGATTTGGTTTTACCTTGCAAAAAAATATTTAGATCATTTTGCTTTGACATATCTCTATATGACATATGCCATATCTCTGCAGAATTCCACTTTTGACAATTCACAATGTTGATTCAAACATTGTGAATTGTCACTCAAAAATAAAAGTTTGACAAGTATCTGTCCTTGGGACAACCAGCACACTTTAGAATGATACGGCAGATTCGCACTGACTGTTTCATCATCAAGTCGAAGCATGTTGCAAAACTGGCAATGTTGTGGTGTATTTGCTCGAATGTAGTTTACAATACCTACAACTTTATTTAATGTGTCAGTTAAAACAGTAGATTTGGCACACAGATTCTGCTGATGAAGAATACAGTGAAAGGAAATCAAAGTATCTGGATCTGGCAATTCTTTCTGTGGTAATGCAACAAATCCTTCATGTTTTCCTCTCGTGGAAGGTTTGTTGTTTGTTTGTTATTTGGTTTTTAGGAGCATTAGCAACTAAGGCCATATTGCTCCGGGGATATGCGGTGGTCATTCCCTGACCTTTCCGCATCCTCTGTATTTGGTGGTGACGGGCTCAAACCCCAGTTTAATCAAGAAGCGTGTGCTACGCACTGCTGCTCCTTCCCACCTGGCTATGGAGGCGCCTCATGGAAGGTGCACCATCTGCACATACACTTATTAAATTACATAAATTCAGTTTTGCTTCATGGCATTTTTATTTGAAGATGATGAAGATGTCAATTCCACATGTCCTGGCAGAGTAAGGGTACCTAAAGCCAGTAACTCCTCATGACAATGAAAACCTGCAGTTATAACACAAACAAAAAATAACACCTGTGCTGAGTCAGTAATGTCAGTGGATTCATTCAAGCCAATCAAATAATAAAGGTCTTCAATTCGGCATATTGCATGAAGCTGTTCTGTTATATTACAGACTAATTCATGTTGCTGATCAGTTATGGTCCTCCTTGAAAGAGGTAGTTGTTTGTGTTTATTAGCCTTAGCTGAATCTAAACAACCCACAACTTCCAACAATGCATTCTTTTATGATTTCCACATCGCTAAATGGCTTACCTCTTCTTCTAAGTATATATGCTACTTTATATGTCACTTCAATGATGTCAGTCCCTTGTCCTGACATAGTTTTGAATACTTGTTCTATAGAATACTTTTCTATCTTTCATTTTCTTAAGTGCAGACTTTCGAGGTTCTCCATCTAGTTTAGCATATTTATTGTCCTTATGAGTCGCATAATGCTGATATGCATTATATTTCTTCACTGTTGCCAATATGGCATTGCAGAGTAACATTTTCTCTTTCACTGCAACAACATAATACTGCAATTCCCATTCTTCATTGAATAGTCTTTTCTTCCTCTAATGTTCTTTTCTTATTTCTTGACATAATCGGGTTACCAGTAAAAATTAAAAATGAAATACACAGATTGACTGAAGATTCAATTTTAAAGGAAACAAGCACTGGAAACCGATGGCACTGGGGAGAATGACCGGAATGTCAAATGATACTGTTAGCAGTCTGGGAGATGGGTTATTGCTAAATGAAGTTCAGCTTCAAGTGGAAGTGATGCCATATCGTCTATATGGGAAACAATAATATTCTGTAAAGATTAGTGAATTAGAATAAATGCTTTATTTTGTATTTACTTTAAATATATAATTGATTATTTTCCTTAACTAGAAAAGGCAATGCATACATTTTATATAACACATACATTTTCTTTACACGTTACTGTTCTTTCTTAAGAAGCTCTCAGGCCTGTGACGTGAATCACTGGGTGGTTGCCAGTTCACCAATTACCAAGTTGCCACTGACAGGCCTCTCGCTAACCACACAGTTATTGATATAAATAATTTTATCTCTTCACTTTGTTTTATCCTCTATTGATCTATCCAATAGTTTTATGCCTTTTATGTTTCTTTTGGTAATGTACGGCATAACTGTAAACTAAATTATATAAGGAGAATAACGATATATAAAAAAGGGAATAGATAAAATTTAACTTAAAAATATTTTGAGTTTGGTGTTATGTCACGAAATAAAAGACAGATTTTGCATTTGAGAGAGATAAAAGGCTGCAGGTTCCCCACCCATATTCTAAGCACTTGGCATATGAGAAAAACAACTCATATGAGATGAAACAAGCTCTGTTGGTTGAACTGCTTATAAGCAAAAGATCACATTTGCTTTTCCTCTGTTGCTCTCATCTCACAAAAACCTGAAGAGACAACCTCAATATGTAAACAGAATGTCCACATTAATAGAGAGAATAAATATCAATCAGATAAACAAGATTAAATTTCTTTTTTGCTGCTAAGTACGGTATCTGTTAATAGACTGAAATAAGTGTGCAAAGTTAGCTAGGTTTCCACGTTACATTGCACTGCAGCTTTGATCATTTCAAACAAATGAAGTAAAAAAAAAAAAAAAAAAGATTAAGCACGAAACCATTTAAAATATTCTTCAGATACAAAGTCTTCTCTAATATTCCTTGCTCTGAGTTATAACAATTTTTTTGTGCATCAGAAAAGAACTGTGTACATTTTTTAAGAAAATATATAGCCTAAAGTTGTATCATCTTATCAACAACTGCTGAAAAAATATAAACAAACCTTTGTTTACAATTATCACAGCACTGTACTGTTCCTCCAATGTTTTTGATCTGCATACCTTCTAAATAAGTCAGAAGTGTTTGCCGACGACAATCAGTAGTATGAAGAAATTTCTGCATTTTCCTGATCATATCCATTTTATACTGAAGAAACTTGGGATTCCTAATATCTTTCAAAAAATGCCTATTATGGGGAGAAAAAAAAAAAAAAAAGACCACACATAAGCTCTTAACTACTAATTTAAAAATTGTACACTATTAAAAATTAGTTGAAATCAGTATGCTATACAACATACCAAATGCTTTATAAATTTTTTCCCCTCATTTTTATAATACAGCATTTGCATCTATCATATCTGGTGAGTATGGGCTTGGCACACCCAGGGTCCTGAGCTGGATATCATCATTCTTCTCTTTCATGGTGATTCCCTTCTACTCTTCTATTCGGGATTTTTTTTTTTTTTTTTTGGCTGGTGCAGCATAAGCCTCAGGCTTCCTTGCACCATATAGCTAATAATAATAATAATAATAATCTACTGCAAATACATTTATTGATGTGAGAATCAGCAGAAATCAATACTATATATACAGTAGACTCTCGATTTTCTGGGATAGATGGTAAAATAAAAATCCCGGATAATCGATTTCCCGGTTAATCCAAAAATACAGTAACTCCCCGACATATGTTCCAGGACTTGTTACATAAGTCGAGTTTTATGTAACTAGGGAATGACTAATAAAATATTGTTCTTATATCCAAAATTACAAAAATCACATAATATCCTCAAAAGAATGAAGAAAAATAGTTATATATTTTTAATTAGTTCAATAAAAAACTTTTATCTTTTTTTTTTTTTTTTTTTTTTATGTGAACCCCAAACACGAGAGGTATTAGAACCTATAGTACTTAGTACCGTGCTTGGATTGGAGGTTGAGAAGACGAGAGAAGATATTTGTTGACATTGGACTTGAACTTCTGTAGATTGTAATTTTCAGGAAATACATATGAAGGAAGGTTGTTCCAAAAAATGGCAGTTGAATGAATAAATGAGGAAGATGAAAAGTTGGTTCTGTGGGTTTCAAGTTGGACAGTAAATGGATGTTGGCTGGTGGTGGCACGGGTTCGGACTGTTTTGAATGAGAGAGAGCAGGAATTAAAGAAGCCAATTCAGAAGAACAGTGCCCATGGAAGTATCTGTAGAAGAGGCATGCAGCAGAAACAGTACATCTATGAGAAAGCGAGTGGAGAGACTCTGTTAGAGATGAATCATTAATTAACCTAACTGCCCTCTTCTAAATGGAATCAAGAAGCCTGAGACAGGTTTTGGGAGCACCACGCCAGATGTGGGAACAATATTCCATGGCAGGGCGGATTTGCGATTTATACAGAGTGAGCATCTGTTTGGAAGAACAGTAACGCAAAGAGTGAAAGCGAAAACCAAGTTTTTTAGATGCTGCAGAGAAAGCAATATTTGTAATGTGCTTGTGCCAAGAGAGGTTAGAAGTCAGAGTAATCCCCAAAAGAGATATATCATTTTGCCTAGAAATCGGGGTGTCACCAAAGATAAGCATAGGAGCAGAAGAATCCTTTTTGGAGATATAAGACAAGACTGAGTTTTAGAAGGGTTGGAATCAACTAAGTTGTCTTTGCCCCACTGGAGAATTACCTGAAGATTGGCATTTAAGGAATTGGTAGCAGATTTTCGAGAAGTTGAAGCTGATTGAGCAGGGCAAGGTTTCTCAAAATGGAAAGTGGAAGGCAATGTGCTATCATCAGCAAAACTATGGATAGGATTTCCAGTCAATGGAAGAAGGTCATTAATATAAAAGAGGAAAAGAGTGGGGGAAAGAACTGAACCTTGGGGGACACCGGCATTAGTGAAGAAGTTAGAAGACAGAGAGCCAACCATCACCCTCAGTGAGCGATCAGAGAGAAAACTGGATAACCAATTACTAAAAACAGTTGGCAAACCGTAAGATGGAAGCTTGTTTAGAAGACCTTTATGCCAAACACGATCAAAAGCCTTTGAGATGTCAAGAGCAACTACTTGTGTTTCACCGAACCTTTCCATTGAATTAGTCCATAAATGGGTAACATAAGCCAGAATATCACCAGTGGATCGACACTGACGGAATCCACACTGGCGATTTTTGATCAGACGGAAGGTTTCTAGGTAGTTTAAGAGTTGGCGGTTAATTGATTTCTCCATTACTTTAGAAAGAGTAGAAGTAATTGCAATGGGACGATAATTGGATGGGAGGGATTTGTCACTCTTTTTAGGAACTGGCTGGATATTTGTTTGTTATTTAGTTTTTAGGAGCATTAGCAACTAAGGCCATATTGCTCGGGGAATATGCGGTGGTCATTCCCTGACCTTTCCACATCCTCCGTATTTGGTGGTGACGGGCTCGAACCCCGGTCTAATCAAGAAGAGTGTGCTACGCACTGCTGCTCCTTCCCACCTGGCTACGGAGGCGGCCTCTGGCTGGATATGAGCAAATTTCCAAGCAGAAGGAAAAACACCTTTGGAATAAGAAAGTGAAAAAAGGTGGCAAAGAATAGGAGTAAGTTCAGGAGCACAAGTTTTGAGAACAAGTGGAGAAATACCATCAGGACCTGGAGCTTTCTTAGCATCAAGATTCATCAAAATCCTTCTGATATCCTTTTGACGGAAGACCACAGGAGGCATTGAATGCAGCGTGTTGGGAATGGTGGGAGGTGTTTTACCAAGATCATTAATACATGAGCTGGAAGAAAAATGGGATGCTAGCAGGTCAGCTTTATCCTTGGCTGAAGTGACAATAGAACCATCTGGTTTGGACAGAGGTGGGAGCAGAGATGGGCAAAAGTTTCGGCCAACAGCTTTGGCAAGAGACCAGAATGCTCGGCTACCATTAGGGCAAGAAGCAAGTTTTCTACTCTTAGCCTGTTCAAACTCTAGTTTGGACTGATTAATAACTGCTTTACAATTGTTGCGGGCTTTGGTGTAGGCAGAAAATGAAACTGAAGAATTATAAACAAGTCAATTACGATATGCAACATTACGATAGCATCAAGATTCATCAAAATCCTTCTGATATCCTTTTGACGGAAGACCACAGGAGGCATTGAATGCAGCGTGTTGGGAATGGTGGGAGGTGTTTTACCAAGATCATTAATACATGAGGTGGAAGAAAAATGGGATGCTAGCAGGTCAGCTTTATCCTTGGCTGAAGTGACAATAGAACCATCTGGTTTGGACAGAGGTGGGAGCAGAGATGGGCAAAAGTTGCGGCCAACAGCTTTGGCAAGAGACCAGAATGCTCGGCTACCATTAGGGCAAAAAGCAAGTTTTCTACTCTTAGCCTGTTCAAACTCTAGTTTGGACTGATTAATAACTGCTTTACAATTGTTGCGGGCTTTGGTGTAGGCAGAAAATGAAACTGAAGAATTATAAACAAGTCAATTACGATATGCAACATTCTTCTCTTTAACAGCCTTAGCACATTTATTGGAAAACCAAGGTTTAGATAAAGCACGAGATTTTAAAGTGGAGTGTGGGATAAAGGATTCTATTCCTGCAAGAATAATTTCACTGACACGATCTGAGCAAACGTTGACATCAGAAGTTTTGAAACAGTAATCTGACAAAGGGAAGGAAGAAAAGAAGTCTCGCAGGTCATCCCATTTTGCATTCTTGTAATGCCAAACAATACGAGGTTGGGAATAGCCATGTGATAAAGGTTCCATTGGAGAAGAGACAGTCACCAAGTTGGGATCTGAAGTGCCTAAAGGACCTGTCACTTCGACCGTGTACTTAGAAGGGTTGTTTGTGAGAAAAAGATCAACCGTATTGGCTGTATGATTAGGATTGTCCGGTATTCTTGTAGGTAAATGAACAATCTGTGCTAGGTCATTAGTAATTGCAAAAGCCTCAGCATCTCGACCTGCTGGGTCGGTGTGACTAGAAAACGGAAGCCAGCTGGAGTTGTGAACATTAAAATCTCCAAGGAAAATTACCTCACTGTTAGGAAAGTTGGACTGGAGAAAGTCAAATTGCAAAGAGAGGAAGTCAAAGAGCTCCAAGTGATTAGTGGAGTTGGAAGAACGGTAGAGACAACAGATGAATTTGACACAATGAGGTAGAGAGATTTTAAGCCAGAGAAGATCAAAGAGAGGAGATTCCAAATTTCCAAGTCTCTGACAGGGAATATCAGAACGGACATATTGAAAGTTATTCAGTAGCTTTCACCTTAATACTCTTATCAGTACTCTCATGACATTGCTTGTGACCTGATATAATCAAAATCATTTTGGACTGACTTTTAGAAAATAGAGAACTTAACTTGTTTGCAACTAAAAAATTGTAGACTTAATGAAACCACTAAGACTGATTGTATTATTTTGAGTGACAAAGCTGTATACTGTTTACACTGTAAGAAAACTAACAATGTTAACTATAAATGTTGTTTTATTCTGTGGAAACTGTTAGGAATTTGTTTAAATGCAACTGTTTGGGTGTTTTTATCAGTTATATTTTCAGACTAAATGATCTTTGAGCTCTGTAAATTTTTATTTCAATAAACTAAAAGTACTTAAAAAGTTTAATAACTTAGTGTCTATTTAATTTCAAACAATTATGATCTCTTGACATTTAAGCTGAAGCTTACAGCTTCAAACCTGTGTAGACTTCAGGGAACCCATGCAGTCACCGAAACAGTTAAACTGATTCATATGTGTTACAGGGAACACAATTATCATACTGTTATATCTCACTAATAATATAATGGTGTGGTCACGTGTTAATTTAATGTTTAATAGTTTATTTACTGCAGAAGAACTGTAAGAATTCTACCAATAACAGTGGCCAGCATGATTTTTACGTGTAGATTTTGAAAATAATTCTTAAAATTACACATCACTTCACAATTTCTACATAGAAGGTTTTTGTGTTTACCCATAATATGTATATCTTACTACAATTTAGGGAAGTAGATCTGTTGTATTACTTGTAAATAATAATGTCTGCATATGATAATAGATTGCATTAATATTGGGAAGGGTTAACACATTCAACCTAATATGTTTGCTTCCTACCTCACTCCCAGTAACAAGTTGCAGTGTGAATAGGTGTACAGTTTACTTGTGTATTTATTACATATTTTTCCACATAAAGAAGACCTGCAACACCAGATTCCCAAAATTATGAGAAAGGAAGCAGTGATGAATATGGTGAAGATTCTTTTGTTGCAGACTTTGGACTGTTCAAATGATCTGGACTACCAACCAGAAACCAACATGCCACACTTAATTAATCAAGATGAGTTGAATGCCTTATTTCTAGATTACAAATGCAGAAGTTATTGGAGGTAAGAACTAAAATTGGAGCAAATACTGAAAATGTAAAGATGAACCAAATGAGGAGCCGAGATGCTTCATCACCAGAAATGGCAATGGCATGGTTTGAGAAGATGGATCCTAACAGCGAACGATTCTTAAACGTTAACAGAGGGGTAAATGATATGCTTGCTTGCTGCAAAGAACTCTATGATGAAAAGAAAAAAGCCACCGTCCAGTCATACATTAATAAGTTCTTTTGTAAGGTTGAAGGGCTGACCCCTTCTAAATCTCCACAGTGGCATACTTATCAGCCAAAGACATTGATTCTGGCAATGATGCTTGAGAGGTAAAATTTACTGACGTTATGCCTGTCTCCTCTCTTTTTTTTTTTTTTTTTATAATTTTGAAATGTTTTTAAATTGCACGCTTTTGTAATTTTTCCTGCACATGAGATAAAAAATTGAATAAATACAATAAATAATTCTATTCACATGTTCGTCAAACATTTCTTTTTTGATTCAATCAATTCAGTGAGCACAGTTGCAAGTGCTGCACAAGCATGGGGGAAATTCCGAGATGTAGAGTTCCGCAGAACGCAACCCATACGTTAAGTGGGAGTGGCTGTAGTCGTTTCAGTTTTAAGGGGAGTGGCTGTAGTCGTTTCAGTTTTAAGACATGAATAAAGAAATGAGATTATTATAGGGCATTAAAAATAAAAATGTTTAGATATTTGTAGTTTGAATAGCATGAGCATTTTGGAATCTGAGGACCATTTATATCTACCCTATAGTCTCTCACTGGCTGTCAAGGGTGATTCTCAAATTATTATATTCATTTGTATTATGTAAAAAAAATTATCATGTATTTTAATTTCCTTGTCCTACCTTCACTGCCATTTCACATAAAGGTGTGGAATTAAAATACAGGCTCTGCTTACTGATCCAATTACTCCACACCATCAGGCATCTCTCATATTGTGGATTTATACTTCGCAACTGGGTTGTCATCATTACAACACCAGGGTACTTGCCCACCCACTGATGAGCCAATAAGCTTTGAAACAGTGCCATATGGGTGATGGTATCCGCTGAGAATAAGTAACAATAGTCTTCTCCTATGGTGAAGCGTTACTTATTCGAGGTAGTGCAATATCATGGCAACTCATTGTGAATGTATTCACAATATGAGATATACTTAATGATGCCAATTTATAACTACTTATGTAGTTGGCTATGTACAGAAATGATGCAAATGCACTAACTTGTACATTAGTTAAACTACGTAATCTGAGGCTTTAGCCCTAAACTATACCATGATCCAATATTATTAAGAACTAAATTTGTAAATATAGAAATTTAATCATTAATGAAGTACACTTACTTAGCAGTAATAAAGTCTGCATTTGAGAAGAAGACTTGACAAACACTAGACAAACCATCTCTGCCAGCACGTCCAATTTCTTGATAATAGGATTCAATGTCTTTTGGTGCTGTTTAAAAAGTATTTTAAATTCAAGTGATATAAAAACAGAAACTAAGATATACAAGGTAGGTACATACTAAAAAAAGTTGTAACATACTTAAAAAAAAAAAAAAAAAAGCATTGAGTGAATAATAAAATCAAGTATACCTTTTTAGGATTCCATTTTTTATCCCTGTCAAATACAAAGGGTACTAGGAAAGTTTTGCAATATGACGCAACAATGAATCACAGGAAGCTGCTTGTTGCTGCATGTTGAGACATGTTCATACGTGCATAGTAGCCGCCGCGCCAAGTCGATGGGCTCAGTTATTCATTAGTAGTGAGAGTGTAAAGTGCTTGCGATGGCATCGTGGTCACGAAATGAGATAAGGACAGTTTTGCGGTATAATTTCGTGCGTGGTTTAACCATAGACCAGTGCTTAGAAGAAATGACTCTTGCACTAGATGATGATTGTCCACATCGTACAACGATATTCAGGTGGTATAGAGAATTCCAAAGGGGAAATTTCACTCTGGAGGATTCTGAGAGGCCGGGAAGGCCACGAACATCAGTTACGGAGGAAAAAGTTACTGCTGTGACGAAAACAGGCGAGTGACCTACCAACAGATAGAGGACACTTTGGGCCTAAATGCACCAGCAATTCGTTCGATTCTGCAAGATCATTTGCACGTGAAGAAACTTTGTTCTCTCTGGGTGCCGCATCAACTGACTGAAGAGCAGATGACACGACGTGTGACTTGGTGCCGGGAGATGTTAAAAAAGTTTGATAAGGGACAATCTCGGTATGTGAACAACATCGTGACAGGTGACGAGACTTGGCTGTACTATTAGGATCTGCCGACCAAGGCTCAAAACAAAGTTTGGGTCTTTGATGATGACGACACACCCGTAATTGTCAGAAAATCCCGATCTGTAAAGAAGAAAATGATAGCTGTATTTTTCAAATCGAGTGGAATTGTAGAACGTGTCGTTTTGGACACGCAGAAGACAGTCACAGCTAAGTGGTATACTGAACAATGCCTGCCTAAAGTCATTGGATCTATGAAGAACCTGCGGCCAAAGTCAAGAATGGACACCTGGTACCTCCATCACGATAATGCTGCAGCTCACCGCACCAAAGCCTGCACCGAATATTTGACCACGACAGGACTGAAACTTCTCGAGCACCCTCCCTACAGTCCAGACCTTGCTCCCTGCGACTTTGCACTGTTCCCGCATGTGAAAATGAAGCTAAAAGGGAGGCGGTTTTCCAGTGACGAGGACCTTCTACGGGCTTGGGACAACGAGTGTGCTTTACTCCCTAGTGAAACTTGGCAGAACTGGTTTAAAGATTGGTTTCGGAGGATGGAAGGTGTATTGAATGTAGAGGAAATTACTTTGAAAAAAATTAAATAAACAAAGCTGTATTGCAAAACTTTCCTAGTACCCTTTGTATATGCCTTGAAACAATATACTTTAGTAAGTACAGCATTTGTGCTACTGCCAGAAACTTCTTTCAAATACATTCTTTGGTTCAGTATGTAATCATTTTGCCACATTCACTTGAACATCTGATATTCCCAGTTCTTTTGAAATAATTATATATTTCCATATTCAAAGCAATGATGGAAATATGTAATTATTTCTGAAAGCATTGTGATAAATTATTGCTTTCTCAACAACAGTGTAATTTGTGTTACTTCCTATCAACACTTATTTTAGATTCTATCAGTAATGTCTTTGCATAATTATGACTGATTCTTCAAATCCGCCTCTTCAACAGCTTCAACATTACATCTCAGAAACAAACAAATCTACAGGGACTACATCAGGTAAACTGGAAAAAAGTTCAGTGCTGACTTGTTTTTTTGGTAAGAACCCACACAATCAAACTGCATGTGTAAGCACATTTTAATGTATAAGCCAGTTCCCATTAAAATATTTGGTTGCATGTTGAATTCTTGCCAATAGCTGTATCATAACCTTACAAAAAGGTGGGAAGTAACAGAAGTCTACATATTTCTTATGAATGATCTCTTCACCATCAATCCACTGTTATTATTTGTTTCATGATAAAGGTCTAACAACACTTCTGCACAGGAGGCACAAAAGGGAAAAAAAAAAAAAAAAAAACACATACTATCTAACTTAACTTCATACTAAATCATAAATCCAGTTCTGGAACTTGTAGACTTATCTTGCATATATAGTGAGTCTGCTATAAAAAGCTGAGAACATCTGAAAAATATTTCTAACAATGAATTCTTGTTACAGCCATATTACAGAAAAATTACATAAGAAAAACAAGAAACTGAAAAAAGCTGAAATTATATATTCACACTCCTTTCCTTCAAAATAATAAGTCTTACTGTAATCAAATGACTTAGTGTAGTCCCCTTTGCTTTCATAAAGGTGACTACAGGCGTCTCAGTAGAACAGTGCCTATGGAAGTATCTGTAGAAAAGGCATGCAGCAGAAACAGAACGTCTATGAGACAGAGAGTGGAGAGACTCTGTTAGAGATGAATCATTAATTAACCTAACTGAACAAACTAACTAACTGACATTCTTTTGATGGAAGACCACAGGAGGCATTGAATGGAGCGTGCTGGGAATGGTGGAAGGTGTTTTACCAAGATCATTAATACATGAGTTGGAAGAAAAATGGGATGCTAGCAGGTCAGCTTTATCCTTGGGTGAAGTGACAACAGAACCATCTGGTTTTGACAGAGGTGAGAGCAGAGATCGGCAAAAGTTGCGGCCAATAGCTTTGGCAAGAGACAAGGATGCTCGGCTACCATAAGGGTAAGAAGCAAGCTTTATACTATTAGCCTGTTCAAAATCTAGTTTGGACTGATTAATAACTGCTTTACAATTGTTGCGAGCTTTGGTGTAGGCAGAAAATGAAACTGAATAATTGGAAACAAGCCAATTACGATATGCAATGTTCTTCTTTTGAACAGCATTAGCACATTTATTGGAAAACCAAGGTTTAGATAAAGGACGAGATTTTAAAGTGGAGTGTGGAATAAAGGATTTCATTCCTACAAGAATAATTTCACTGACATGATGTGTGCAAACGTTGACATCAGAAATTTTGAAACAGTAATCCGACCAAGGAAAAGAAGAAAAGAAATCTCACAGGTCATCCCATTTTGCATTCTTGTAATGCCAAACACCACAAGGTTGGGAATAGCCATGAGATAAAGGCTCCATTGGAGAAAAGACAATCACCAAGGTGCCGGCACATACTTACACACCTACATACATACACTTGCCAGCCTTGGCAGATGCTACAGCGACATATAGGGGAACCATGGAGACTGCAATTAAAACAAACACACCATGACATTCCCGCAAAATCTAAGCTTCCCTTTATTTTTTTACGATGTCATGTATGGTTTGGCGTATGGTATGTTGCAGACTGGCTATAAGATTTATCGTGGAAACCCCTGTGGGCTGGAGACCGATGGAGGCAGGTGTGATTTTGGCCATAAACAATATGGTCACAAACACTAGAATGGGCCTGCTATAAGTATTTCCCCGTAAGAGTTTTTGACTCAGTCTACCTCTGGTCACCAGCACTGAAGTTTTAAACGATGCACTATTTCAAACTTTTGAATAATTTCAAGTTTTTTTTCAATTGAAAGCACCACTCTTTTGCTTTTACCCACCATTTTCGTGATTTCTAAACAAAAACTATTTGCTATAAAAATATTGACACTCCTGACATAAATAACGAGACAAAATGTCTTTTTGCAGTGCGATGGAACATAATCTATGCAACACACTAGGACAAACTAAATTTTTGTTCTCTATTTTAGCCAGAGGGATAATAGGTACATTCATCTCCTGATCACGACTTATAATGCCTGTTTCTTGTTGCTTATTTACAACTTGCAAAACATCTGTTTATACCTATTCTATTTATTACTTGAATTTTATGATTTCCGGTGGATACATTTTTTTTTACTTTGGAGTCTTGAAGTGTCCCGGTTAATCCGATCCCAGTAAATCAAGACTCTGCTGTATATATTTTTTTTCTGCTCAGAAGATAATACACTACTATCTTCAAGCAATTAAGTTTAGTTAAGTTACATATTTAATCCTGCATTTTTTTTCAAGTTTGCTAGATAATTAGCAGTTTTCTCAATTTCAAAACTACTTTTCAAGAAAATTTTTTTTCTTGAAAGTATTATGAACTGAAGCTGGGGCCAAGGGGTTGAAAAGGTGCAAAAGAGGTAATAAAAAATTGCTAGGAGGCTGCTCTAAATAACCCCATGTGCTTGACTAGAGGCTAAGGTTGAAAAAAAAACATGTAATATGTATGGGTATAATTCAAAGAATTAAAAAAAATAATGTAACCACAATACTTAACCTCCATAATGAATGATACGCCGCACATCTGGTTTGTCAATTCCCATACCAAAGGCAACTGTAGCTACCATGACCTAGAAAAATATAATAAAAATAAACAATTTATTTTAACAGAAGTGTGAAATATTTTTTAACTAAATAAAATTAAGTCAAGAATAATGCACAATAATTCAGATATAGCGGAGAACCCGAAAGTTTTTTTTTTTTTTTGACAAGCATGTTTTTTTCTATAAAAAGAGCTTATTGCTTAATTAATTACAGTACTCTCGATTTTCCAGGATAGATGGTAAAATAAAATCCCAGTTAACCCAAAAATATTGAAAAATGTTCAGTAACGTACCTAAAATAACATGGTGATAGATAAAAAAAAAAAAAACTTGCCACGCACTACTTGTGGGTCCAATATGATGCTTGCATAGTTATAAAAACATACCTATAGGTATAATGATGTATGTTTGCTTGGGTTGGCCAGCAAAGGCTGCTGGCCGATGCAGGGGGGGGGATAAATTTTACAGTATATTTTTACAAGTTTTGTTTTAACTTAAAAAGTCTACTGATATTTTTAAAACATGTTGTTTTTAACATAATATTTCATATTTTAATTTTATGAAAATAGGACAGATATGCAAAAATTGATTCACTTAGAAAAATATGAAAGTATAGAAAATTGTTTTTTTTTTGTTTTTTTTGCAATTTTTTTGAAGAATGGCACTTTGAATATTTCTTAAAACCATTTTTTCCAACAGAACACTACTGTCTACTGTCTTGCTGCTTCAGGTAGTCAAGAAGTGCTTCTGCATGGTTTAAAGCAACACTATATCAACTCTTCTTCAGGTTCACCATCATTATTTAGTGGCGGTGTAGTAGTTGTTACATGATGCAAAATTTCTTCATCATTTAGTACTTCATGGGCAACTAAATCTTTGTCAGAATTAAGCCAATCATGAACTGATTGCTCATCGACATTACCCCCCTACAATTTGTTGCAAATTCGTAACATTTCTGGTACCAGATCTTCGCAGTTTTTTTCAAATACTAGGAATCCATCGTTTCCAGGTAAAATTTTACGTAAAGACCTCTTTAGGGTTGTGCTTTTTATCGATTCCATGCTGCTGAAACTTCATAAATAGCATCCAATACAGTCAGGTTTTTCCAAAATGTCAATAAATCACAATCACTTTCTTCCACTAACTTGAGAGATAAATTTCAGTGATAAATTGTTGGATATCACCCCGATCCATAGGTTGTATTAAAGCTGTAACATTGGGGGGCTATATTTGACAAAAATATTTCCATTGTCTCATTTTAGAATTTCCTCCTTAGGATGACTTGGTGTGTTGTCGAATAGGAGGATAGCTTTATGTTGTAAGTCCAGTGATGCGAGATGTTGATGCACTGAAGGCAAAAGTTTAGTTCTAAACCAAATGGAAAATATCTCCCTGTCTATCCATGCTGATTATTATTGTAATAATCAAGAGGTAAATTTGATATTGAAATACTTGAGAAAGAACATGGTTTTTTTTTGCCGTTCCAATTATGCAGTCTCAAAGAATGAGACCCAGCAGCATTAGCACAGCAAGGAACTGTCAATCTTTGCTTTCGCATTTTATGTCCTGGAACTTTTACCTGTTTCGTAAGCCAAAGTTTTTGACAGAAGACATTTCCGGTACAATCTTGTTTAATTGGCATTGTAATGCTCCAGCACAAATTCGTTGGTTTCAATAAATTTTTGAAACTCAATGATGAATTCTTGGGCAGGTGGTGCATCACTACTTAGTTTTTCACCTTCAACGGCAATCTGACAAATGCTGTGCCTCTGTTTAAACTGCGTCAACCACCCGAAGATGCATTAAAATCATCCCAACTTTAATTCGTTGAAAAAATATTTTGCCTTGTCTGCACAAACTGTCCCAGAAACTGGAATGCCTTTTGCTCTTTGTTGCCTAAACCACAACACCATTGTCTTGTTGAAGACTGTTACGTAGACTGTTTCATCGTTTTTCTGATAGTCATGCCTTTAACACTATCGGATGTACCCGCAAAATCTAATAGCTTCCCTTTATTTTTTACAATGTCATGTATGGTTTGGTCACCAAAATTATAATGGTTCATTAAAGATTTAACGGATGCACTGTTTTCAAATTTTTGAATAATTTCAAGTGTTTGTTCAATTGAAAGCACAACTCTTTTGTGTTAATCCATCATTTCGCAATTTCTAAACAAAACAATATTTGCTATAAAAAAAACTGGCACTCTTGACATAACGAAACAATGTCTTTTTTTTTCGGTCTGTTGGAACACAACAATTCACACAATGCACTGAAACAAACTAAACATTTGTTCTCTTTCTATTGTTTTTTTGAGTGGCTGGTGTGAAGGGTTGTGGGATAAAGGTACATTCATCTCCCAATCACAACTTATAATGCCGCTTCTTGTTGCTTATTTATGACTTGCAAAACATCTGTTTATACCTATTCTATTACTTGAATTTTATGATTCCCGGTGGATATATATATATATATATATATATATATATATATATATATATATTTTTTTTTTTTTTAATTGGAGTCTTGAAATATCTCAGTTAATCCAATCCCGGAAAATCGAGAGTCTGTTGTATACAATTAATTATAAGCAATTTCTTATCCCGTCTTTATGCAAAGAATTTTAGCAAAGGCTCTTTATGCAAAGGCTGTCATGCAAAGAATTTTAGAGTCCAAATTTCACTTTATCAGTGTTTCAGAGAGTTTTACAATTTCAACTGACTGGTTAAAATAAAACTTGCTCTGTATAATCCTATCTCAGCATAATCTTTACAGGACCCCACTTTTTGTGTTAACCCAACCTGAAGGGTAACCATTAATCACAACCCTCTGACCTGCAACTACCATCATCTATCTAATGATCTCCCCTATAACCTCAACATGTCTCAGTTTACACAGTAACCTCTTGTGCAGGACCTAATCAAATGCTTTGCTAAAATCCAAATAAACAATGTCAAAATATCAAATTGGCTAACTAGGTTAGGTAAACAAATTTCCCTTCACAAACCCATGCTGTTTCCTTCATAATACCATTTATACCTAATATAAATGGTATTCTTTTTTACCATTTCTATTTTTTTGTTCCAGTACTGCATTCTGAATCATTGTTACCATGATTTTTTCTATCAATGAAGTCAGACTGACTGATATGTAGTTACTAACAATGCTCTTTGACTGACTAATGGATTGGGGGTATGTTGGTGCTTCTATACTCCTCATAATCTTAATGGTTCAGTGGAATCTGGAGCTGCCTTTTTTAAAATTAAAGGGTATACGGCATCAATGCTAGAAATATAGGAAGGTCTAAGATAAACCAGTTAATACTGCTAATGAATTGAACCGGCAGTTTACACTGATTTTTACAGGGAAAAAAAAAGACCCTTCACAACAAAGCAAAACTGTTTGAGTGAAACCGAGCAGTATTAAATTAGAAATACGGAAATTACCAAAGATTGGCAATTAGAAAAAAAAAAAAAAAAAAAAACTTGCTTGCAAACTGGCAACCATCTTTATTGAGAATGTGTTTGGATGAAGTTCTAGGATTTAAGTGCAAGAAATTAATCATTTTTAAAAAAATTAAGTGCTTTAAGTATTAATAATTCCCCTCTTTCCTGTGCCTATACTACCAAAATAATGTTAAATTACTAAGTATACGCAAAAAATAATAACAGTTGAAAATAACTTGCCTATAAAAAGATTAACATTTTTGCATGGAAAATTGCACATTTTACTGTGTTGACTAATTACAAATGAGTATATAAAAAATTACAAATTATATATAAATGCTTATTTTTGATAAATATTTAATTTTTTCTTTTCTTTTCTTATGGCCTCCAACTTTTGTATAAAAAACATACAAAGGTGTCCATCCAACCAAAAGGATTACACAGTATTGCATCATGCAAGAGTCTGATCTGATTCAATCTATTCTTTGTTCACATATGTGAAAAACTCCTTGTCCCCAATCTTTGCTGTCTTAGCCAGCAAAGAATGGGGGAGAAGGAGATAATCAACTTTCTGTGGTACTATTACAGATAAACTAACAGATGCTGTAAGCATCAGTATTTTCAACACTCTTAAATTAACTCAACCATTGCCATATTTTTCTGCTCTATTAAACTGGCCAGCTCGTTATTCACATGGGCATTCTTCTTGTGACGTATTTTCTAAATGGCATACAGCACATAGTGCTATAATGCACCATCTTACAATGTGTGTTTCAAGTTATGCACATATTTATTTGATAACTAATCTGCCATTACATGCATGAAAATGAATCTATCATTTGTTTATAGTTGACTGGGAGCATGTTGCATAATTTCATCTATTATGCATTTTGTGCATAAAAATGTACATACATACAATTCCTATGCTGTATGTATATATTCTTACTGCTACTGTAAATAATGACTGTGAAAAACATTAAATATTGAAAGGAAAATAAAACTTTTTAAAGGTTTGGACAAAATGGTTTCTGACATTGGTGATCTGATAAGCAGCAAGATATTTATTTTAAATGAGGAAAAAAAAAACAAGGCAGGCAACTGGCTGTACAGTATTTAAAAAAAAACGGACCCAATTAAAGAAAATTAGCCATCAAAAATGAAATAATACTGCTCATGTATCTTTTATTTCAATAAACTTTTATTTAATAACATCTGGGTTTTAATATGTTACACCAATCATAGTATAATATTAGCATTAGGAGAGGCATATGATGCAAGAAAGCAAGCTTATGCGGCATCAGCCAAAAAAAAAACCGCTACGATTTCACCCCTCCATTCATTCCAAATACCTGTCCAGCTCAGCCTTAAATTTATTTAGGCTATCAACTTCCACAACAAAAGATGGAAGTCTGTTCCACCAATCAACTACCCGCCAGCTAAAGGCAAACTTCCGCACATCTATTATTATTAGCCATATGATGCAAGGAAGCCTGAGGCTTATGCTGCACCAGCCAAAAAAAAAATGTCTGAACTACCCAGAGAGAGAGAGAGAGAGAGAGAGAGAGAGAGAGAGAGAGAGAGAGAGAGAGAGAGAGAGAGAGAGAGAGAGAGAGAGAGAGAGAGAGAGAGAGAGAGAGATAAAAGGGAATCACCAAGGAATTCTACAACTGTCTTTCCTCAATTTGAATTTATGTACTCTCAGGTGATTATTCTGAGCAAGAGGAAAAAACCCATCAGCAATGAGCATGATCAAACCATTCAAGGCTTTATACATTCAGATCTCCTTGCAGGTGCCTAGTCTCCAAACACCGTAATTTGCAAAACTTGAGCCTTTCTTTGTAAGAGCAACCCTTTGTTCCATTCACTAATCTTGTTGCCCTTCTCTGTACTCGTTCCAACAACTCTACATGCTTCTTAAAATGAGGCCTCCAGACCGGTATACGGTACTCAAGGTGTAGCCTAACCATTGCCTTATACAAGGTGATAATCACCTCCTTATTCCTGCTAGAAATATTCCTGTATATCAATGACAAGACACCATGAGCTACTCTTGCAAACCATCTGCACTGCTCATAAAACCTCATATCTGCCTGCACAATTACCCCTAGGTCCTTTTCATTCTCTGCCACTGTCAGTGTAGTACCACAGAGTTTATACGTTACTCGGAGGTTACTGCTTCCCATATGTAATACTTTACATTTGTCAATGTTAAACATCATTTGCCACTTCTCAGTCCATCTGCTCAACTTTTCTAGATCCTGTTGCAGCAGCCTACTGTCATTAGTGTCATTAACAACCCTGCCACCTTCGTATCATCTGCAAACTTGGACATTAAGCCTGATATACCATCATCAATATCATTTATAAATACAGAAAACAACAATGGACCCAACACTGAACCCTGAGGGACTCCACTAATAACATTAGTCCACAAAGAGCAGTGTCCATTGATTACCACTCTCTGTCTTTTCCCACTCGACCATCCCTTTTTCCATAGCAGCAATTTGCCTCCAGTGCCGCACTGCTCCAATTTATGCAGCAGTCTTCCATGTGCAACAGTATCAAAAGCCTTTCTAAGATCCAAATATATGATATCAAAGTTATTCCCTGCATCCAGTTTTTTTGTGACCACATCATAGTATCCAATCCAATTGGTCAGACAAGACTTCCCCTTAACAAAACCATGCTGTGTCCGAGCCATAATTGAAGTCTTGTCTAGATGACCCTTCAGTGCTTCTTTCACCAGTACCTCCATTAATTTCCTTGGAACAGAAGTTAAACTAACAGGTCTATAATTAGTTGTGTCGTCCTTTGATCCTCCTTTGTGAATTGGGGTCACATCTGCATATCTCCAGTCCATGGGTACCTCCCGTGAGTCCAAGGAAGCTCTCATAATTATGGCTAAGGGTTTGCTTACTTCCTTTGCTGCCTCCTTTAATATAACTGGATATATCCCATCCACCCCAGGTGCCTTTCTTATGTTTATCTTCAATAATTTCTCCTCCACTTTCCTCTCAGTCATTACAAAATCATTTAGCTCACTGCCAGAGTTTAGTTCACCTCTGGCATTCCCCTTCCTGAATAACTCCTCATGTGTGAATGTAGATGCAAAATACTCACTTAGTTTGTTAGCCACCTGAACAGGATTATCAATAGTCGACCCATCGATATCCAGTGGACCAACCTGATTCATCCCCATCCTTCTACAGTTTACATAGGTAAAGAACTCTTTGTTGTTTTTCTTTGCATCCTTTGTCAAAGATTTCTCATAATCTGCCTTATCTTGCCTAATGTCCTTTGTGACTTGGTTACAGACCAGCTTATATCTATCGTAGGTGTCCATGTCACCCATTAATTTATATGTATCCCATGCATTTTTCTTCTCTGCCACATGTCTCATTAGTTCATCTGACATCCATTTAGGCCTAAACCTTGAACAACATTTCTTAGTTGGTATGTAAAGCCTAACAGCTTCCAAGATTAATTCTTTGAATGCTTTCCATTTTGAATTTGCTGTTGGTAATGTCATTAGATGGTCCCACCTTATAGAATTTAAATACTGTCTCAAACTTCCCTAGTCACCTTTACGAAAGCAAAAACCCTTCCCTTTACCCTTGATGGTAGTTACCTCTTTGAGTAAATCCCACTTCAGCACACTGTGATCACTGCCACCTGGTGGTTCCTTTATCTGCAGATTCTTAATGCATGAAGAATCACTACTTATAATCAGATCAAGAGTATTATTCCCTCTAGTTGCCTCCCAAACATGTTGATGTAGAAAACAATCATCCAATAAATTCAAAAAAGCCTTGCTAGTGTGTGAGTGACCAACCCACAAATTCCAGGAAATCAAAATCCCCCATTATAAGAATCTCTCATTTACTGGCCCACACTATTTCCCTGTACAGTTTTTTTTTATTATACTCAGCAAAATCATTAGGCCTATAACACACTCCTACTCTCAATTTTGATTTCCCAGTGCTTATGTCACACCAAGCTGACTAGACACTGCACTGTACAGCAATGTTGACTGGCTGCACCTCCTTCGATTTTGTGTTTCTTAACTAATAGCATAACCCCTCCTCCCTTTCTACCCTGTCTATCCTTCCTGTACACATCGTACTCCCCAAATTCCAGTTCTGCATTTCTTATATCTGTGTGACACCACATCTCTGATATCCCAACAATATCTGCCTTTGATGTTTTGACCAACGCCTGAAATTCATCAAATTTATTTACCAAACTCCTAGCATTGGTGTACACGCAAGTATACATGCACCTGTTCCTATTCTTAGCAACCCTAATGCAACCCATGTGTTTACTTGTATCGCAATGACTCCCAGCAGTCTCTGAAATCTCCTGCATCTTGTTTTCCAGGTTGCTGCTCATTCCAATAGAAGCAGTGCAAGAATCACTTTCACCTCTGCCAGCAGCTACTGTTAATCTAATAGTCCTTGTATCTCCCCAATCAACCAATATGTATTGTATTGAAAAAAATCAGTTTTAAAATGGGGGTAATTAATAACAATTTATAGCTTTTATGGAATCTATTCTGTCATAGTCCTTTTTCCTGAAATTAAAACCCATGCCTTTATCTTTCATAACAACAGCCTCTCTTTTCACTTCCAATAACGGTGAGTGATCACATGATTTCTTATGTCCAAAATATTTCCTGTTCTGTCAATCCTACTTGCTCCAATTAATAAGGGGAAAATTTAAATTGCCACATTTTTCAAATCTTGCAGTCTAGGAAATCCCACTCTCATTTTGTCTTGTCTTCCAACTACCTCATAGCACACAGATTCTATGCTGGTATGCATAAATTCGAAAAATGGAAAAAATTTGTGTTCAGCTACTTCTCATAACAAGTATCATTGCCATCCCCTTCTATACTTGATTAGACCGGGGTTCGAGCCCGTCGCCACCAAATACAGAGGATGTGGAAAGGTCAGGGAATGACCACCGCATATCCCGGAGCAATATGGCCTTAGTTGCTAATGCTCCTAAAAACCAAATAACTAACTAACTAACCCTTCTATACTTCCTAAAAGCATTATACATGCCTGTTAAACATCATTGTTCCCTATTTATGGATGACACTAAGTTTCTGTTAGCTCTTTAATTTATGGTTTTTGGTTGTTCTAACTATTTAAAACTGGCTCATTTTATTGACAACTCCTGGCATTATTATAGACACAGTAAAGATCAAGTGTTCCTCTACTGTTTACTACCCTGAAAAACTCATTCAATTACTTAAGCTTGTTTCCCTAACATTGGCTTACATTCACTTAAAACATCGATGCCCTTACACGTCTTTCCAATACTGGCTTATGTGGCCTCATACAATAACTACTGAGATGAATGCAAGGATTGCTTTGACCCATTGCTTATTGCAATTTAGTACTACAAGGCAGCAGCAAATGATGCATTTCCTTTTTCAGTTAGAGCTCTGTTCAGACATTCCATTCCAATTGTTGCTGGGTATCAGCTGTGATCGTCTGCTTTGATCCAAGCATACCTCGAAGTAAACTTGCTGAATATTTTATATTCCACAAAATATGCAGCAAGCCCATTTTAGGGGTCACACTTGATTTTGGTGCATTAAATGCCATCTACATAGAGAAAGCCACTGATTCTCTCTCATATATCCTGTAATGTACAGAACTCATTTTTAATCTCCAGCAACAATTCAATAAATAAATAGTTCCTTCTCATATTTCTTCAACAAAATGTTACAGGCACTGTAACAGGGCACTGTTTTCAGCTCACAGTTCATGTGAGATCCAAATCCCTTGTTTGTTGATCTTCCAAATTTGCTGAAAAAGCTCCAGTACAGTACACTACAATGTACTGTACTGTACTGTACTGTACTGTACTGGAGTACAGTGAGTGAATCAGACAGTTAACAAAAAAATGAATGTTTTTTTTTTTTTTTTTTTTGTTAACTGTCTGATGGTGCAATGAGGATCTGCCTCGGCAGCTGAGTACAGCCAGTCACTGTCTTTCTTCATTGACCTACCTAAATAAAAGACACTGGAAAAGTTAAAATTGCCAGATTGGAATTCAATGAAACCAATGCTGGAATTAGGACAAAAGCTGCAAATCTCTTTGGTGCTGCTGTTGCACCATTACTCTATTGTATGAATTGAAATTCATACAAGATACAAGGGTGATCTAAAAGGTAAGGGACAAGTAATACAGGTATTTGTGAGAAGACCCATTACACCATTATTAAATGACATGATTAATGAGGTATGTTTATGAAAACTGCAATTATATGGTGCTGCTGTTCACTGTTTGCACATGTAAAGCAAAATGCCAGTGCCATAGTTCCCTGCAAAATGTGTGGATACTGGGTACCCAAACAGTTGATTGAACAGCACAAAACAGCATATATGGGGGTGAGCCTTAAGTCGTTCACTCATTAGTATATGAAGGTGATGAGTTTCTAAAAAGGATTGCAATGGAAGACAAGGTGTGGATGCATCATCACACAAGAAATGAAATGAGATGAGATTTTATGACATAGAAGCATTCTGGATATTCTGTACCCAAAACAATTCAAGACCACATGACTACAATGAAAGTGTCTTGAATATTTTGGTTTAGGTGAGGAACTGTGTATTTTGGGATGGTGGAGGCATCTTTATTCAGTGAATCTGTGGAAAATTAATAGCTTCACTGTATCAATAAAGCGAGAAATATTTTTACAAATTTCCTAACCTGTAGAGTATTAAAACTAATGTGGCAACATTATCAAATTTATCTGTTTCTAGGGTCATCTGGATATCAATACAGAAAGGTCTGAAAGTGGTTCTCAATTATGTGAATGATGAACAGTATAACTTTTTGGAATACATTGACTGTGGTTGACACATGCGACAGGCACTTTAAAGCAGAGTGAGTGATGTAGCATGCAGTAAAAATACTGGTCATCACAATGGCCAAATAAATTCAAGGCTTTCAAAAGCAATGGGAAGTTATACTCATGGTGCTCTATGCCTCACAGGCTTGGTGGCTTCCTTCACTTCAGAATCTGATGGAAATGTTATCCTACCAGAGTCATTTTTCATGTAATTTTTGGTGCCTACACCAAAACTGATATCCAGCTTTCTGATCACATTGTCATAATTATTCATGATGCTGTCTACCAAGACACATTCTTCAGTGACAAATGTATGAACCTGTTCTCAGTAAGTGTCATCTTCCTGGGTTTCTCTTTCTTCACAAAATCAATTTGTCCATTTTTGGATATCATTGCCATATACTGTCAAATTTCTGCAGAATGTTCTCTGCTGTAGGATACTGATTAACACTGCATTGTTCTAGACTGGATGCACCACCTCTTAATGCCATATTGTCTCTGCTGTTTTGCATAAGTTCCCATGAATACAGGAGAGCCAACATGTCCTAGGGTTGGGTATGTTTGCATATGCATATATATATGTTTGTTTGTTATTTGGTTTTTAGGAGCATTAGCAACTAAGGCCATATTGCTCCGGGATATGCGGTGGTCATTCCCTGACCTTTCCGCATCCTCCGTATTTGGTGGTGACGGGCTCGAACCCCGGTCTAATCAAGAAGCGTGTGTTATGCACTGCTGCTCCTTCCCACCTGGCTACGGAGGCGCCCGCATATATATACAGGATGTCTCAAAAATACACGGCATAACTTCAGGAATGAGTTCCTCATATGTAGACAATAAAAATATTTTATATCAACATAGTTCTGGAAATGCTTGGTTCCCGAGTTATTAACCGGAATGTCTTATCTCCCGCAGGTGATTTCCTTTATCACAAGGTACTGACAGAATCTGGTGGTTTTCCATTCCGACCATGTACTCAAATCACGAGCAAGTGGATATGCACTTTATGTACAGTTTGATGGACGGCAATGCTCTGGAGGCTCGTCGTTTGTACCATGAAAGATTCCCAGAACAAAGATGTCTAGACAGGAAAACCTTTGAAGATATCCATCGTCGGTTTTGTGAACATGGGACCTTTACACCTCGTGCTGCCAACAGAGGACGACCAAGATCTACGACTCCTGAAGTATAGGAGGAGATTTTGGATGTTGTGCATGCCACTCATGGAATCAGCACACGCAGAATAGCAATGCAACTGGCTGTTCAACGTTCAACAATTTGGAGAATGTTGCGAGAACACCACCATCTGCAACAGATACAGGCCTTGTCACCAGCAAATTACCCTGCGCGAGTAATGTTCTGCCAGTGGTTCTTGCAGCAGTGTGGTACAACTCCTCACTTTCCTGCCTTAGTGATATTCACAGATGAAGCACAGTTCACACAAGACGAAATCCAAAACTTTCACAATCAGCATGTATGGACTGAGGAAAACCCACGTGCAATTCTTCCATCACATCACCAACAGCGGTTCAGCCTCAACATCTGGGCAGGTGTTTTTGGTGATGTTATTTGGGCCCCATGTACTTCCAAACAAACTCACAGGGCAGGCGTACAGAAAATTTCTGGAAAACAACATGCTTGATTTCTTGGACGACATGCCATTGACCATTCGTCAACAAGCACACTTCATGCACGATGGCGCTCCTGCACATTTCAGCCACCTAGCCCATAATTACCTGAATCGAAGGTTTCCTGGTCGGTGGATAGGTAGAGGTGGACCAACTGCCTGGCCTCCACGCTCACTGATTTAAACCCACTAGATTTCATCTTGTGGGGCCATTTAAAGTCATTGGTGTATTCGACTCTGGTAGCTGATGTGGAAACTCTCCGCAATCGAATTGTGATTGTGGCAGGTTGTGAGACAATACGAAACGAGCCATGAATTTGGCATCGTCTTCGCAAGTCCATGAGATGTCGATGTGAGGCCTGTATTCAGGCAGAAGGTGGACATTTTGAACAATTACTATAAGGTGATGTGAACAGTTAAGTGTCACAGACAGACCTTCAAAACTCGGAAACCAAGCATTTCCGGAACTATGTTGATGCAAAATATTTTTATTGTCTATATATGAGGAACTCATTCCTGAAGTTATGCAGTGTATTTTTATATATATGTGTGTGTCTACTGTCTTCATCATGTCCATCTTCCTGTACAATACAATTTGATTTGGATATTTTAAGGTAATTTAATTCATAAAAGAATTTTATGATTTACAGGGTCCTAGGTCCACAATTAAATTTTTTAATATAGTTAAATGTTAACTTTCATAACTCTTTTGTTTGATAAACAGTAGTAGTAGTAGTAGTAGTAGTGGCACTTGATGCAAGAAAGCAAGTGTAGGAGCTTATGCAGCATCAGCCAAAAAAAAAAAAAAAAAAAAAATCACACCATACCCTCCAATTGCCTGTCCAGTTCCTCCTTAAATTTATTTAACCTATCAACTTCCACAATGACAGATGGAAGTTTGTTCCAGCAATTAACCACCCGCTGGCTAAAGGCAAATTTCCGCACATCTATTCTACATCTATCCTTTCTTAATTTGAACTTATGTCCCCGTAGGTTCGTATTCTGAACAATTATAATTATAAGCAATTTTGATTATAAGTAGTCATTTGTTTTTGACATTTCTATTTACATCAATGTTTAAATACTTTTCTATATGAGTCACACATTTCTACTATAACAACACAACTGAAAGCTATATAGAGTTATTTTTCTCTGAGCAATTTAGACAGAATGCACTATGTTTATTGTTTGGTTTTTATGAGCATTAGCAACTAAGGCCATATTGCTCGGGGGATATGAGGTGGTCATTCCCTGACCTTTCAGCATACTCTGTATTTGGTGGTCATGGGCTCGAACCCCGGTCTAATCAAGAAGCGTGTGCTACGCACTGCTGCTCCTGTCCACCTGGCTACAGAGGCACTGCTATGTGCTATGAGAAAAAAAAGCAAAACAGTCCTGTCTCTTACTCACTATTCAGTTAACGAGGCAGAAAATGTACTGAAATCATTTCAAACTGAAAAAATCCAACAAGGAAGTACAACCAAGACTGTGGACATTATCTTGAGGATTGGATACATGTTTACTTTTGTGGTAGGTTCAGCTGTTACAGTGGAATGAAACACCATAATTTCTAAAGGAACTACACAGCTCTCACCTGATACTGACCAATTTGGTCAAGGTGGGGGGGGGGGTGGAGTCTGTAAAAGTCCTTATGTCTCAAGGAAGTCAAATCTAAGCTTTTCATATGCAGTGTAAGAAAGCAGTGATGCTGTCCACTGAATCAACTCTCCCAGAGAGATTTTGCAGTCACTCATTCTTTTGTTATAACTGTTAAACAATTTAACAAAAGTCTGGATGCAGTTATATACATACACTATTGAAAAGATCAAGGAAAACTCTGCACTGAAAGGGAAAAAAAAAAAAAAAAAAAAATTGTGTAATATAATTACCATACACCCATAAAAGAATCATACCCTTAATTTCACAATTCAATACAGATGAAAAGAAACAACAGACCAAAGGTCGCTTACACAAACCAGTTACACACAATCAGGGGCCAGGTTTAATTACAAAAGGAAGAGATTAGGCTATGAACAACAGAGAAACCATTAAGAGTATGGAATAAAACTGAATGAAAGTGGCTGTATTCCAAGATCAGACAATTTCATCTCCATTAAGGATTACCGTATAAAGAAAATCTTGGATTATAAAGCCTTGCTCAAATAGAAAATATAAAAATAAAAATCTAATTAAGGTAAATAGAGGACTACCCACATACTGTATTGCAGTGTTTCTCAACCTTTTTGATGTTGCGGCACACTTTTCAAGATGCTAAAATTTTGAGTCACATTACAATCACTATTATACTCATGTATATTATATACACATATATATAATATATATGTATAATATACAGTGGCAGACAAAAAAACTGCATTACCTTAAAAAAAGTAGTAGTGGCATGTGATGCAAGAAAGCAAGTATATGAGCTTATGCAGCATCAGCCGAAAAAAAAAAAAAAAAAAATCACACCATTCCCTCCAAATGCCTGTCCAGTTCCTCCTTAAATTTATTCAACCTATCAACTTCCACAACGACAGATGGAAGTTTGTTCCAGCAATTAACCACCCGCTGGCTAAAGGCAAATTTCCGCACATCTATTCTACATCTGTCTTTTCTTAATTTGAATTTATGCCCCCTTAGGTTCATAATCTGAACAAGTGGAAGGATCCCATCAGAATTCAGCGTGCTCAACCCATTCAAGGCCTTATATACCTCAATCAGATCACCGCGCAGGTGCCTAGTCTCTAGCCACTGCAATTTGCAGAACTTAAGCCTCTCTTGGTAAGAGGATCCCTTCATTCCCCTCACCAATCTTGTTGCCCTTCTCTGTACACGCTCAAGTAAATCTACATCCTTCCTAAAATGAGGCCTCCAGACCTGTACGCAGTACTCAAGGCGTGGCCTGACCATTGCCTTATACAGAGGGATAATCACCTCCTTTTCCCTGCTAGCAAAATTCCTATATATCATTGACAAAACCCCATGACCTGCCCTGGCAGCCTGTCTGCATTGCTCAGAAAACTTCATATCTGCCTGCACAATTACTCCCAGGTCTTTTTCATTTTCTACCACCTTAAGTGTAGTACCACACAGTTGGTACGTTTCTCTGGGGTTACTTCTACCCATATGCAGTACTTTGCATTTGTCAAGGTTAAACTTCAGTTGCCACTTCTTAGCCCATCTGCCCAAATTATCCAGATCCTGTTGCAGTAGCACACTGCCATTACTGTCATTAACAACCCTGCCAACCTTTGTATCATCTGCAAACTTCGACATTAAGCCTGATATACCTTCATCAATATCATTAATAAATATACAAAACAACAGTGGACCTAATACCGAACCCTGTGGGACCCCACTAATAACATTAGTCCAAGAAGAGCAGCAACCATTGATTACCACCCTCTGTCTTCTCCCACTTAACCATCCTTTTATCCATTGTAGCAACTTACCCTTAATACCATTCTGCTCCAATTTGTACAATAATCTTCCATGCGCAACAGTGTCAAAAGCTTTCCTGAAATCCAAATATATGATATCAAAATTATTTTTTGCATCCAGTTCCTTTGTAACCACATCATAATATCCTATCAAATTTGTCAGACAAGACTTTCCCTTAACAAACCCATGTTGTGTCTGAATTATTGCTGCAGTCTTGTCTAGATGATCCTGCAATGCATCTTTAACCAGTGACTCCATTATTTTACCAGGAACAGAAGTTAAACTAACTGGTCTGTAATTACTCATGTCACCCTTCGATCCCCCTTTGTGAATTGGGGATACATTTGCACATCTCCAGTCCGTGGGAACCTCCCCTGAGTCCAAGGATGCTCTCATAATTATGGCTAAGGGTTTGCTAAGTTGCTTTGCCGCCTCCTTTAATATAACTGGATAGATCCCATCCACCCCAGGTGCTTTTCTTATGTTTAACTTCAACAATTTCTCCTCCACTTTGCTTTCAGCTATTACAAAATCATTAAGTATCCTGCTACAATTTGATAACCTTCTGTCATTTTCAAACCTTAATAATTCCTCACGTGTGAATATAGATGCAAAATACTCATTCAGTTTGTTTGCTATCTGAGCAGGATCATCAACAGTCGAACCATCGATTGACATCGATGGTTCGACAATCAGATTCATCCCCTTCCTTTTAGAGTTTATATAAGTAAAGAAATCCTTGCTGTTTATCTTAGCATCTTTTGCCAAGGATTTCTCATAATCTGCCTTCGCCTGCCGAACCTCCTTTGTGACCTGATTACAGATGAACTTATATCTGCCATAGGCTTCTGAGTCGCTTGATAATTTATATGCATCCCATGCATTTTTCTTCTCTGTTACGAGTCTCATTAGTTCATTTGACAACCATTTAGGCCTAA
Source organism: Mastigoproctus giganteus (assembly GCF_048544385.1). NCBI lineage: Eukaryota > Metazoa > Arthropoda > Arachnida > Uropygi > Thelyphonidae > Mastigoproctus > Mastigoproctus giganteus. Next base: position 158,324,945 of record NC_143584.1, on the reverse strand, counting down.
ACCTTGAACAATATTTCTTAATAGGTATGAACCTTTTAGTAGCTTCCACGATTAATTCCTTGAATGCTTCCCACTTAGAATTTACTGTTGATAACATCGTCAGTTGATCCCACTGTACAGAATTTAAAAACTGTCGGAGACCACTGTACTCGCCTTTACGGAAGCAAAAACCCTTTCCTTTACCCCTGATGGTAATTAAATCGCACGTCAGTACACTGTGATCACTGCCACCTAGTGGTTCTTTTATCTGCAAATTCCTAATACATGAATGATCACTGCTGATAACCAGATCAAGAGTATTACTTTCTCTGGTTGCCTCTCGAACATGCTGCTGCAAAAAACAATCATCCAATAAATCCACAAAAGTCTGACTAGTGTGTGAGTGACCAACCCACAAGTTCCAGTCAATATCTGGGAAGTTAAAATCCCCCATTATAAGACATTCCGATTTACTAGCCCACTCTATTTCTCTGTAAAATTATTCATTGTACTCATTCGTCATTAGGCCTATAACACACTCCTACTCTTATTTTTGCTTTTGCAGTGCTTATCTCACACCAAACTGACTCAACAGTGTACTGTTCATCTATATCAACTGGATGCACTTCTTTTGATTTTATGTTTTTCTTAATTAACAGCATAACACCTCCTCCCTTCCTATCCTGTCTATCCTTTCTGTACACATTGTACTCCCCAAATTCCAGTTCGGCATTCCTTATATCTGTGTGACACCACGTCTCTGTTATCCCAACAATATCCGCCTTTGATGTCTTGACCAACACTTCAAATTCATCAAATTTATTTACTATACTTCTAGCATTGGTATACATGCAAGTATACATGCACCTATTCTTATTTTTAGTTACTCTAACACATCCCATATACCCACCTGTTTCACGATGACTGCCACGTATAAGATATTGTTTGATTACAGTCATTTTGTTTGTTGCAAAGCAAAGGTACTGCATCAGGTAACACCTCTGTTGTATCAGACAGTAATTGCAAGGTATTGCACCAGCCACTTCTATAAATACGGCGTTGGAAGGGTATACATGCTCATTGGTATCCTGTTTTGCAGAGGTGTAAGTATGGCTCCATATGTTCAGTTGACACCAAGAAAAAAAAAAAAGTGTAGCTGTTGCTCTGTCCCAGGAAGGGCTTTCTACACGTGCTATCGCTGATAGAATAGGTTGCCACCAGTCAACAATATCCCGGGTGCTGAAATTAAAGCGTGAAACCAGTGATGTGAAGAGAAGACCTGGATCAGGCCGCAAGAGAGTGACTACGTTGAAACAAGCGCACTAACTATCCAAAGACAGCTTTTGGAATGTGGTCTGCATGCCTAATGGCCAAAGAAGAAGCCTTTGTCGACCCAACAAATGAGGAAGAAGTGACTTGCTTGGGCTAAAACGCATGTTTCATGAACAAAAGAGCAATGGGATACTGTCGTCTTTTCTGACGAATCGAAATTCAACCTGCATGGCTCGGATGGGAAGCGATATGTCAGAAGACGAAAATCGGAGGCATACCATCCTGACTGCATAACACTGGCTGTAAAGTTCCCAGATGGTCTGGGGATGCATAACAACCAAAGGGGTGAGGCAAATTAAGTTTATTAACGGAACGGTGAATGCAGAAACCTACACTGCTATCGTGGAGGAGTGCCTGAAACCCATTATTAGGGATTACCACACAGACGTCCAAAACTATTTTTCGACAGGACTCAGCACTGTGTCCAAACAGCAAAATTGGCAAGTTTCATGCTATTTAGATTTAATGATGATTTAGATTTCTTGTCTCACAAGGCTAAAAATATACTTACACCAATGTTTTCCCTCATTTTTCTTCCTTAAGGTGCTACAGTCACACCTCAGAAATGGTGGCATTACAGTGTTGGACTGAACTAGCAACAGTGCGGATTTGAACACTATAGAAAATTGCTGGTACATAATGTCATCTAAAATTGCTCAGAAGAAGCCAACAAGTAAGATTCAGCTGCAGGAGAGAATTGTAAGAGTGTGGTACCACGAATATTTTGGCAACCATATATCCAGAAGTTGATTAACTCTATGCCAGATCGTTGCAAGGCTGTAATTGCAGCTCGAGGAGGAACAACAAAATATTGAGGATTTATTTTGCTGATTTACAGTACATAATACTATTATGTTAACTTGTCATTTCAGTTTGCACACGTAAATGCAATAAAATGTATGTTTGGTTGTCGTGATTGCCATTTGCATGATTTCTCATATTTCCATTAATTACACATTTTACCCTTTGGGAAGATATTTATGGCAATTAGGTATATCAGGTGGTCTTTTTATTGAATTTCATTCACAGAGATATATATATCCCATCTTACAAATGCATTGCAAACCACATTATTTGCAAAATTCACAAGTGATGAGGTTTTTTTGTCTGTCACTGTGTATATATATATATATATATATAAAATATTGCCTATTGGGTGTATTTAATAATAAGTGTATTATTAAATACACCCAAATGGAGGTTATTTCTGTTGGGTGTATTTAATATTACACTTTATTATTTATTTTAAATGCTTTTTTTTTTTTTTTTAATGTCTCTTTTTTTGAACATACACGAATTGCATGAAATTTAAAAGAGCATACATGAAATTTAAAAGAAAAGAAATTATTTAAAAGAGAATACATGAAATTTAAAAGAAAAGAAATTATTTAAAAGAGAATACATGAAATTTAAAAGAAAATATATAAAAAATAACATAATTACACAACAAAAAAATATACAAGTATAACATCTTAATCAGTGAGACAGTTGGGTTTGATGGGAGGCGCACAGTTTTTTTTTGGACAAGGATTTATTGTGGATAGGCTCAGCCCCTCTTCTACTGACTTTAGTCTCTCCCTCTTTTTTTGTTTAATCTTGTTTAAAGCAGAAAACCCTATTTTGCACAAGCAGGAAGTGGAAAACGACAATAAAATTCTAATTGCCTTTTCCAAAATTAGTGGAAATTCATTTTGAATTTTGATCCAAAATTTGCTAATTAAAGTGAATTTCCAGTGACTGGTCATTACGGATCTCAGCTAATTCTTCTTCCTCTTGTAAATTAACTTGTCCGTGTATAAAACAGCGTGTTATAATAATATCTGAATTGTCGTTTTACTAAGTTTACAAATCCTTTTAGTGCTCCTGTCGTCGTGGGATCACTATCAGTACAAATGCCAATGCACAACTTCCATAATATATCACACTTTTGTAAATAATTATTAATTATTTCAATAATATCTTGGCCGGTTGTTCTTTCAGTAAGTTCTTTACAACAACAACAACAACAACAGAAAAAAAAAAAAAAAATTTAATGATTGTCTCCTTTTCGATGAACCTGACAAATGCTATTAATTGGGCTTTCCTACTAATATCTGTAGATTCATCTACTTGCAATGCAAACAGTCGCCCAAAATCATTAATATGTTGAACAACATGTTTTCGATATCATCGGACATTTCTTTTATGAGTCTGCTAATTGTGCTGTTCAAAAGTAGTACTGTCATTTTTTTTCCCCAGCTTCCTCTCGCAAAATACTTTTCATGATTACTCGACATGCTGGTAAACCAGACTTTCTGCAATCAGGTGAAATTTCTTTTCTTTTCTTTATTTTTTTTTTTGTCAACAGTTCGGCTTCGGCTATATAGTAGCCAATTGAGATTTATTAGATATTTTAGCCATACTATAAAATTCTGTACCTTGTTTTCTAGTAGAGGCCTGCAGTCTTTTAAAATACTCCACAGTTTTCGACATAAATTCTGTTTTGTAGAAAAATGACGCTGCAATTTACTCGGCACCATTGATTCATTCGACAATTTTAAAACACATAGCACACATAAAGGTAGAGGATAATCTTGGGTACCAGTATACAAAAATCCTATCGCCAAATAATCATCATCATATTTAAGACATGTTTTCTTCCTTTTTTGATGTTGATGGTTGCTCGTTTTTGTCGTTTTCTCCAAGCTCGTTGTTATCAAGTTGCCTCTTCTGATTTTCTTTCACTAAATATTTAACCATCACTAATAATTTCTATAAAAAAAATTAAAGTTACTTCTAGAAACTAATACAGTTAATTGAAAATACTTGTTCTATACGAATTAATTGAATATGATGTTTTAGAGATAAAAACACAAAAAGTAATTTTAAAACACAAAGGAAATTCCTTGCTATGCTGCTTACAAATTGCATTTAATTTATAGTCCTATGCTTTACGCACACACATATATATAGAACTGCAAAATGCACTGCTGGGTGCCTGGGAGAGACCCTCAAGTTATAACAATGCCCAAATAAAGGTGTGAACAATTCCAGTACTAGTACTAGGAATTAAATGCGACGTCACATTGACCTCTGGAAGGAACTCGGATCGGCGCAGCATAAATAAACAAATTTTTTATTTGAATTAATTTTTATTATAAAACTTGGATTTATTAATTTTTTTTTATTTGCATTTTCTGCGGCGCACTTGAAGCATACTTACGGCACACCAATATGGCACGGCACACAGATTGAGAAACTGCTGTATTGTACTGCAATATTTGTGAGGCTAAGTAGTTTAGATAGTTAGCATTGGTAAATGATGCAAGAAAGCAAGCTTATATAGCATCCGGGGGGGAGAGACACCTCCCATTTCCCTCCAATAGTTTGTCTAGTTCTTGAATTTATTTAAACTATGAACTTCCCCAACAACAGATGGAAGTTTGTTACAACAATCAACCACCTGTTGGCTAAAGGCAAACTTCTGCCCATCTACTCTGCAACTGTCCTTCCTCAATTTGAATTTATGCCCCCTCATGTGTGTGGTCTGAACAAGAGGAAGCATTCCATCAGCATTCAGCTGGCTCAATCCATTCAAAGCCTTAAACACCTCAACAGATGCCTATTTCCCAGACGCTGCAATTTTCAGAACTAGTTAATTAATAAAAAAACACTTGAATGTTACAAATCACTTCAAATATCTCCCACTGTTTCAACAAAGATTAAAAAAAAAAAAAAAAACAACTATACACATATTACTTGCCTGAGTACGATCATAAACAAAGTTATAATGGGCATGTTTTCGTTCTTCAGCAGACATATCAGCATGGTACATATCACAAGATATATTCATATCTGTAAAAATTATTTGAACATAGAATAACATACATTAAAAGTTTTAAAACGTATACTATAATGCAAAATTAAATTAAATTAAATTAAATTTTCTGTTTATACTCCGGGATGACCAAACGGTCAGAGGAGTTCAATTCTAAACTGATACATACAATAAATGTGTTAAAATATGGCTAATGCTATAATGTACTATTTATTAGAAAATGGAATTCCTACAATATCTGTGTGCAGTAATATAAATAACAACTGCACAATTTTTCTACTTAGCTGGCAATTTCATCCTTCTTTATGTAGCTATGTAGCCACTTTCTAAGAGATATACAATATTCCCATCCATGAATGGGTTTTTCAGACCACTGGAACAGAACTTCATTTTGAGCAGAAAACCAGGTTTCCACTTCATTAATTACCCTTGTGAGTTGAAATCAACAGTCCCATAATGGTTTCTTCATTTTAGGGGAAAGAAAAAAGTGTAAAGGTGAGAGGTTGGGAAAATAAGGTGAGCACTGCACATTATTAAAGCCACACCTGATTGCAAAGTCCACTGCAAGAGCAGCCTTATGAGCAGAGCACTGGCGGCTAGGAGGTGGACACCACTAGATAGCCTCCCACATATTTTTAACTCAGTAGTCTTTCTTAACTTTCCAAGAAGGAGGTTTCTGCAGTACTCCTCTGTGATGCTTCTAGAGTCCCAGAAGACTAACATGACCTTGTTGACAGACAATTGAACCTTGGCTTTTTAGGGGTTAGTGAGGATGAATGTTTCCAATGTTTGCTCATCTGTTTTGTTTCTGGGTTCGGGTTAAAATTGAAAGTGTCTGCAATCCTGCCCAGTCATGATAGGAGGGAGTATATGATGAGAGCCTTGTCAATCAATTCGGCAAGGCTAATGGGGTAGAATTTTTCTCAGCGTGGTCTGTGCTTGTTAACAGGAGAGACTGCTTCTACAGGGATGGTATACACTTAAATAGAAAGGGTGCAAGAATATTTGCTGATGCTTTCAAGGTTAAGTGTTAAGTGGGCTGGAAAAGTGTTAGCTTGGGTGGATTCACAGACTAATAGATTAACAGTAGCTGCAGGCAGAGGTTTAAGTGAGTCTTGCACTGCTTCTATTTGAGTGACCAGCAGCCTGGAAAACAAGTTTCTGGGGATTTCAAGAAGTGCTGGAAGTCATCATGGAACATACATGGGCTCTGTTAGGGTAACTAAAAGTAAGAACAGGTGCATGTACACCAATGCTAGGAGTATAGTAAATAAATCTAATGATTTTGAAGTGCTGGTCAAGATATCAAAGACAAATATTGTTGGGATAGAGACGTGGTGTCACACAGATATAAATCTGTGTGACATCTGAGAATTATCTTAATTCCTTTAAGAAATTTCACTCTTCACAAAACATATTTTGCAGTTTTTCCTAACCTTCTTCAGGTCAGGAAAAACTGCAAGAAAAAAAAACTCAGTTCACATTTCACAGGTATTAACTACTATCTATCTATCTGAATTCTACACACAATGGAATCAGATACAGAGTTCCAGGCAATTACACCTGTAAATGCAATTAGAATCTGGGAAACACAAAATTTTCCCACCTCTTGTTATACACAAATTTTTATACAATTTATTGGAAGATGAAATAATAACAAGTTCTAGCCACTGAAAAACACTGTCACCCATGGTGGGCTGTCTTATGAAGAATCAGATAGTGTTACTAATTTCGCATTCTTCAGTAACTGGATGTGAATATCTAGACACATTATTATGACATAAGGATGAAGCCATCCCTACAAAAGACAGCCAGCTTAATTTCTGAGCAATTAATTAACTTTATCAGCATACTTCAGATTCCTAAGTATCATATTACACATCCATCTACCAAATATAGTAATTTGCCAATTTCTACTGTGCTGCTCAGAGACTATAAAAAAATACAAAAGCTTGAATTGATGTCCTTGAAACAAAATATTAAAAAAGCCTACTTTTTTTTTGCAATAATTCTTGAAAAATACACACTTATATTTAATAAATATTTCATTTATCTTCATAAGATCACAATTTGACCAAGAAAACATCCAAATACTGTCATATAAAAAATTATAAATTGACATTTGTCATACAGTTTTAACATTAAGTTTAACTTGTTCTTTTCAAGTAAGACAATATTTACCTTGTAACTTCTTATATACACTCTTAGCTGCCTTTTTGGTGGGACAGTAGATAATGGTTGAGCCTTCAAAGTTAAAGTCATCTCTATTTTGAAATTCCATTATGGAAAGCAGGTCATTTTCTACTGAATGACTTTTCATATGTACCTCTAAATAGAGATTTGGTCTTCCATTTATAAAAAAATAAGAACATGAAATGTTTATTAAATGAATAACAAGAACTAGGTTATTATTACATCAAAACACACATGCAAATGATAGAAGAATTACTGTGTTATTTTTTAAATTAAACACAGAATATTTTTATTTTAAATTAAAAAACAGAATATTTGTGCATTTAAATAACAATAAAAAAAAAGTGCCTACAAATTTCCAACATGAATGAATAACTTCAATTATAGATAAAAAATATAAATAAAAAATAGAAGTAAAATAAGCACCTGTCAAAACTGGAACAAGTAATAGTTGGCGATTTCAAATTCAAGTTATTAATAATGTCTGACTTGACTGCTGGTGTAGCAGTAGCTGTTAAAGCCATGAAGGGTACCTAAAATAGTGAAGGGACATTTATACAGATTATATCAATATTTGACAAAATATAATATTTTGCTAAACCTTGTAGTTAAAAGAAGGTATGTGAATTCTTATTATGACTTGTTTATTATTTAATGAAATAATTTTTAATTTTTATTAACATAATTATTCTATATAAAATATTAGGTTTATTCGAACACTATGCATGAGAAAAACCATGTTTTACATGGCCAGGGTTACCTGACAATTGGCAAAAAGAGGACAGGGCCTTTTTTCCCTGTCATCTCCTCTGTCTGGTAGGCATTTTAAATAAAACCAATTTTGTTGGGCTTTTACCCACCCCCTCTCCAAGAAGTGTATACAAATTTTCTTTATGACACAGCCCTTTCAATGAAAGCATCAGTGTTCATCATTCATGTCAATGTTCAGAGTTGCATATGGATTGGGGGAGTCCAAATTACACTGAACAACAAATTTTGGGTCATATCTCGTTAAGAGTATGAAAGTAATTTACTTTATAGATTTTGGGGTGCTAAACACAGAAACAGTGCTTAAAATGGCAGATTGGCACTTTTTTTCGAAAAAAAGTAGTTTTTTTTTTTTATGCAAGAAATGCATCTTCAGTGACATGTTGCTCCCCAGTTTTCAGTAAGAAGAAATGAGATCTTCCACAAGCTGTCTGTAGTTGCTGACTTTAACATTTCCTAGAAAACCAGTCGAAACATTTCGAAAGGCTTTCCATGCTGATTTTTCACCATCACTAAGGGCACATTTGAACTGCTCATTTTGAAAAGTTGCCTTATTTGTGAACCAATGAAAATGCCTGCCTTAATCTTCTCTGTACTAAGTCTTGGGAATTTCTCTTGCAAGTATGTGAATACAGTCCTGCATTCACATACTTGCAAGAGAAATTCCCTTCCAAACCTTTCACGAAATTTTTCACGAGCCCCAGTTTCATGTGGAGTGGTGGAAGCAAAACTTTATTTGGATCTACCAGAGGTTCAAATGCTACGTTCTTCATTCCAGGTGTTAATGATCTTTGTTAAGGCCAACTCCTCTTCTCATAGTGCATATCATTGACACAACTATTCCACTTGCAGAGAAAGCAACAATATTTAGTGTAATGTAACTCTTTTGTAGTCCTAATAAAATGGCAATTACCTTTAAATCACCACAAATCTGCCACTCATACTTCTGATAGCATACAACTAAGAGGATGTTCTCCATGTTTGTGCAGGTTTCTTTTTTGTAGATGGCATATGCAAGAGGTATTGAAGGCAGCATATTGTCTTACACAGCCTTAAGGCTAACCTTAGAAGCATCTATAAATAGTTACCATTCTTCAGGAAAGTGCCTCATGTTCATCGCTGCCATTAGACCAGTAACATCCTTACAAACAGTGATTTCACCTGCTGTTTGATAGAATTTATCATAGCCTTTACTGCTGTGTTTACAAGAAACTGATTTTTTTTTTTTTATAATGGCAATGAAATTAAAGAAAGTTGAGAAATTCCTGATGAAGAACTTTGTTGATGGAGGAACACATGCAGAATTTAGCTAATTAATCTCAAAAATCAAGTTATATTCCTAATAGCACTAAGTTGCGAAATAGAAACTACACATTTCTGTTTATTAATGTACTATTTCAAAAATACTTGCATGACTAAACTCTCCTTTTAATTTTCCTAGCAGTCTGTAGCTATGCCTAAAATCATGTCCCCACTGTGAGACACAGTGTGCTTCATCAACTGCAAACAGCACAATTCCTAACAGAAAAGAAAAGAAAAAAAAAAAGAAAAAAAAGCTAACTCATCATAATTATTAAAGTTCAATAATGCTCTATTTGAAATACAAATTCCTTACATAAAGGAATGGATTTTGCATTAATTAATAAAATTAATAAAACTCCTTTTAAGATAAATTTATAAAGACAAACTAGCTGATTAAATGTCTTAAGATACTGGATGCAAAAGAATGCCCAGATCACACAAAAAGTTCTTACTGCCAACAATTCTAACGTTTCAAAATTATATTACAATCTCCTCTACACAGCAGTAAGTATTCACAGTTTGAGTATTCATCATATCACTGAAGTTTATTTATTGATTGTTTGTTTGTTATTTTGGTTTTTAGGAGCATTAGCAACTAAGGCCATATTGCTCCAGGGATATGTGGAGGTCATTCCCTGACCTTTCCGCATCCCCCGTATTTGGTGATCACGGGCTCGAACCCAGGTCTAATCAAGAAGCGCGTGCTATGCACTGCTGCTCCTGCCCATCTGGCTACGGAGGCACCCTTTATTTATTGAAACTCATTCTTTAAAATTGTTTTCAAGGTATCTGAAGAATATGAAAGTATTCTTGCCTATAACAAAAACTACATAACAAATACAGACTCAAAAATTGCAAACAGAAAAGAGTTCTCCAGCTATGGCAAATGTACAATTAACAGTACGTATGCTGTTGAAAAGTGGCAAGTGGGGGGGGGGGAGACTATAATAAAAACATACCACTACTTTTCAAATAAAGATCATTTTGGTTCCTACAGGGCTAATCATTACTTGTATGATAAAACTCATGACCATTAACATTTCTTCAACATCATGTATTCCCTCTAATTTGCAATAGCCATTCTATTTACTTCCAAAGCCTGTTGATACAAAGACCTATTCTCCAAATAGGCCTCTGGGGATGGGTATGTTCATGATATAATTTTAAGTATTTTTCACCAACCGTGTGTTGAAATGACAAAATAAAACGAAAGCCAAAATTTTGATAACTTTATAATTAAGCTTACAATAAATTACTATTTACAGTGGATATAAAACAAATAAAATATCATAAAATACAATAAAATATACCAGGTTAAAAGAAATAAAATATCTGAAGCTTTCGAAGGCTCTGCCTTCTTTCTCAACAGTACGTTTTTTTACTTTACAGTGCAACTTTAAATACCTGCAGGTTCACGGCACATGTCACGTGATTCGATGGCACGCACATGTTGGAACCGGAAGTGGCTCGGGAGCGCGTCAGGTGGAATTGTTCATCCCCCTCTATGGATCACTGCCTCAAAGAGGGGATGAATACCCATACCCCTGTCTCTATTAATATTGTTCTCAATGGAACTAATCCGCAAGCTCTCGAGCCACTTGCGGTCCCAAAACCTATGCGCCCAGTCAATGATAACTGCTTCGTCCAGGGAGATATGGTGCTGCTTCTCCCAAAAGTGTTCAGCCATGGCGGATTTTCCATAGTCTGCATTCCTTATCACCTTTGTGTGCTCTCCCAGATGATCCTTGAGACGTCGCTTTGTTTCCCCCACATAACATTCCCCACAATCCGGGCACTTAATGCTAGAGACGACCCCACTTGTATTTTCGTTTGAAATGGGGTCTTTCACCTGTGACACAACTGTGTGCAGCTTCCGACCTGGAAGCTGCACACAACGCGTCTGGTAGTTTCGTAATGCCTGAGCTACACGCTCGGTTAAACCGGGATAATAGGGAATGTATGCGGTGGCTATCGGCATAAAAGACTCACCTCTCCTCTGTTCTCCTCTAATATATTTCTCTATGATCCTCTGGGGGTAGCCACACTTCAGGAGATCCACCGTGACGCGGTCATACTCTTTCTTTCTATCCTCGGCCAACCATCACACTATTCTTGTGATGGTTGGCCTGAGCTGAATTATAATGTGAATATTGGCCTTTAAACATGGATTTTCTATAAACTTTGGTCTTTAGACACGGGCCTTCTCTGTAGACCAACACATCCAAGAACGGCAAAACCCCTCCTTCTTCTACCTCCGAGGTGAATTGTATGAACGGGGAGAAGCCATTAAGAAAATTTAACACATCATCTTCCTTCCCCTTTCGAATAACTGAGAACACATCATCCACGTATCTCTTCCATGGACGCACAGGGAGAACCATGTCACTAAATAATCTAACCTCGAGCTCCTCCATAGCCAGATTAGCTATAATTGCACTAATGGGGGAGTCCATAGCTGCACCGTGAACCTGCTTATACATAGTGTCACAAAACACCATAGTGGTGCTTGAGAGACATAATTCTATGCCCTTACAAATATCTTCCAAACTTAGTTGTGTCCTACTGCTTAAGGTGGTATCTCTCTGTAGGGCCATGTGTGCACATCGCACACCATGGTCAATTGGAATACATGTAAACAGAGATGTCACATCAAAAGATGTCATAATTTCATTTTCTTCTATACGCTGCTCTCTTATAAAATGTACAAAATCCTTGCTGTCCCTGACATTAAACTCAGAAAGTCCTATTAACGATGACAACAATTTGGCCAGGAAACTGGATAGCGCATATGTGGAACTGCCTATAATCGAAATTATGGGCCTGAGTGGAACACCCACTTTGTGTGTTTTGGGCAGGCCATAGAATCTCGGTATTTGGCTTCCCGTCACATGTAACGACCAATACTGCTCCTTAGAAATCTTATTAGTCTTTAACCAGCCCTGTACCATTCTATTAACCTGACGTTCTAGGTTCAGCAATGGATTTTTGTGAATAATCTTATAAGTTGCTCGATCATTCAACAAGTCTAATGCTTTGCCTAAATATACCTCCTTATTCAGAACCACCATTACCCTGCCTTTATCTGCCGGTAGGACCACAATACTATCACCTAGCTTGAGACCCTTAAGTGTACTGTTGAGAAAGGAGGCAGAGCCTTCTTTCTCAACAGTACACTTTTTTACTTTACAGTGCAACTTTAAATACCCGCAAGTTCACAGCACATGTCACGTGATTCGATGGCACGTGCACTGTTCTCGTGCGTGTCGGAACCGGAAGTGGCTCGAGAGCTTGCGGATTAGTTCCATTGAGAACAATATTAATAGCGACAGGGGTATGCATATTCATCCCCTCTTTGAGGCAGTGATCCTTAGAAGGGATGAACGATTCCACCTGACATGCTCCCAAGCCACTTCCGGTTCCGGTTCCGACAAGCATGAGAACAGTGCACGTGCCATTGAATCACGTGACGTGTGCCGTGAACCTGCAGGTATTTAAAGTTGCACTGTAAAGTAAAAAAGCGTACTGTTGAGAAAGAAGGCAGAGCCTTCGAAAGCTTCAGATATTTTATCGCTTTTAACCTGGTATATTTTATTGTATTTTATGATATTTTATTTGTTTTATATCCACCGTAAATAGTAATTTATTGTGAGCTTAATTATGAAGTTATCAATATTTTGGCTTTCGTTTTATTTTGTCATTTCAACATACGGTTGGTGAAAAATACTTAAAATTATATCATGATACAAAGACCTATTGATAAAAATATTGCATATTACCACCATATAAACTTTTATGCTTTACTACATTCAATTTTGTTCGTGGGATATTTGTTTCCACTGAACACCATGACAGAATACTCAACCAGAAGGTTTGGGCTTATGTTTAACTTAGAGATAAATACCATTATGCTTGGTCTTCAGTGGAAAAAAAATTATTTCCTGAGTCACTATGAAGAGTTAATCTTCATATCCAGAAAATCTTTTATGATTTTTTATTTGCCCATATTGAATAGCATAAATCTGATTATTCTATGCACAGTTATTCTATGCTAATATATTTGAAAAAAATCATTACTTGATAACATCATGCCTTTTTGCACATTTATCTATAATACACCAGCAACTGATGATACTATTTATACTTAATTAATGGCAAACCTTGTATCCATTTGACATAATGAGTTGACATAAAACAAGTAGTAAGAAACCAACACAACCTCCACACAGTTCTCTCCCCATCAGGCTAGAAAATCACAAATAGTTGAATGTTTTTTAATTGGGGGGGGAGCACGTGTAGATACTTTCCATATATAACACAACACCTACATATCAACAAAGAGCTGGAATTTAAAATAAAACACCATAAAATTGAAATGCAGCCATTTCTCATAAAATATAAAATACCTATACAAAAAAAAAAAAAAAAAAAGTTTTAAAAAATGCAGGGAGCATTAAACAGTCTCTTCTGCAGTAATTAGTACTTGCAGCACTCATACAATAAAGATAATGATATGATTCCATCATTATTAATCCACTGGTGATATCTTGACCTACACTACTTATCTTTGGACAAATTTGATGGAAAAGTACAGATAAACTCCAGCAGTTGCTCCCAGCACTTCCAAGGCTTTTAATCGTGCCTGGCATAAGTCTTCTCCGCCCCCCCTCATTTCAATCATGTGGTCAGTTTTCTGTCAGATGGCTCAATGTGAGTGATAGTTCCTTAAATTCTGGTCTGCAAGTAATTCTCCAGTGGAGAAAAGAAAAATTAACTTCAATCTTAAAACTCAGTACAGTCTAATTTCTTGCAAGGAAAAAAAAAAAAAAAAAAGTTGCTGCTTTTGTGTCCACCTTCATAACATTCAAATTTCTAATCCCCAACAAAGATATGAGATAAAGTCATATCTTTACTTGGGATAACCTTGGTATAAATGTACCACAAATATTAATTTCTGTTCATTGAAAAAACTAGCCTTGGAATACTGTTCCCATGAAAAAACAAAATATTGCTAACAAAATGCAAGGAATGGGAAGATGTGAATCTAAAAAGCTTGTTGCATTAACAGAAACTAGGTTAGCCAGAAAGCAAGTTGATGCTCTGGAGTAAAAATGAACTGCAGACTCTAGTATCTGGTGATATACCAGATATGCACCCCAGATATGGATCTTCATGAACAAACTGTTTTGGTTAAGCAGGAGGCAGTTTTAATTAGGAAGTATAGGTGAAACATCTATGAAAACTACAGCAAACTGCTTTACTTTAAATGCTCAGTGATCTAACACACCGTGTCAATCAGTTTATCATCTGTTCCTGCACACTCAATCAGTGGGTTGCATAATCTTTATTTGCTTTTCTGATATAGGATGTTAATTTATGTTGCCAATCAGTGATTTATATAAATTACTGAGACAAGCTATTTGATTTGCTGTTGGGTCTTTCCTCATTTGAAGAAATGAGTAAAAGTCCCAAATTTCTGTTCACACATTCCCATTTGTTAGCTAGTTATATTGGCCAGTGAACACTGTCATGTGTTATCCAAGACGATATCTAGTTTTTAACTGTTGTTCCTCTCTGCAAGATATTCCCTTTGGCCATTGTCATAAAATTCCAAAGCATTAAATTACTTTCTAATTTTAATTTGAACTTTTTTACATGAGAAAATTGGGAGTAATGCTGTCAAATTTGAATCAATAGCATAACAGGATATCTAGTTTTTAACTTTTGTTCTTCTTCTATGTGGTATATCCCACATAGCTTGTTAAGCTTGCTTTCTTGCATCACGTGCCCTTGCTAATGCTAATCCCTATTAGACTACTGTTAAAAAATTTCCAAGTACAGTCAGTCCTCGTATAACACGTGTTTACACTACACGAATTCGATCATACACGATTTATAAATAGGGGAGCGATATCTTATATAACACGAACCGAATTCGCTTATGCACGATTCGCCTTTGTGTTTACAAGAAATGGCAGTCGAACGCAACACGATAGGAATGAAGAGAAGATTCAGAAAATGTATTTATGTTTTTTTTATCAATGAAGGGGAAACACATTTCACCATAATAACATAAAAACCCACACAATTCCAGCTATCGGTTTATCGCAAATGCAATTAGATCGAGTTTACTACCAGTGTATAACAGATTCCACTAGCAGAAACGCAACTGGAAATTGTTTTTAATGTTTTATGGTAGTAACCCCCAGAAATGTGCTTTAGTAAAATGTGAAGTGTTAATAGTGTATCTCTGCCTTTACGGTGTTGTTTATTCAGTTGCTACACGCGCACAGCTTTGTTTATGTGTATCAAGGGTGCCTCCTCGTTTTGTAATTGTGCTTTATTCCCTAAAAATGAGTAAAATACTTAAAAGGTGTGAAAAGGAAGCATCCTGGTGAAGACACTGCAGATTCAGAGAGAAAAAGAAAAGCAATATCGATAAACAGAGGCGGACTGGGTCAAAAATTCTTACCCGGGAAAATTTGTAGTGGCCTCATACTATGGTTTATGGCCAAAATCCAACCGGCCTCCGGCCCACCGGGGTTTCCCCGGTAAGGATTATGGCCAGTCCGCCTCTGTCGATAGAGAAAAAATATGAAATTGTGAAACGCTTTGAGCGATATGAAAGACCATGTGATATTGCACGTGCTACAGACCTAAATGAGGCAACTCCGAGAATTACAAAGAATGCAGAGAAAATAAAAACAACTTTCATAGCAGGAACAACTCAAAGTGTAATTAAAATCCATTAGATTAAAACACGCAGATTTGGAAGAGATGGAATGGCTGTCATCTGTTTGGATAGAAAATCAAACAAAAAACAAGTTTGCTTACGATAGAAGAAAAAGCGTTAGCAATATTTTATTACGTAATAGTCGTAATAAAATACGTAAGTATTTTTTTATGATTATTTATTGTGTTTGGTAATGTTTTGGTTACAAATGTGTGTTCAATCTTGGGTGGTCGGCACCTAACCCTATTTTTCCCATAGGGCCTGTTGTTTATATTGCACGATTTTGCATTACACGAGTGTTTCTAGGAACACAACTATCGTGCTATACGAGGACTGACTGTAACCCATGACATTCAATTTTGATCTCCTGAACTGTTGCCATTTTAATACTGTATTGCTACAATATTTGCTGGGATCTAGGCTGCCAATCACATGAGGAAAAACTATTGAGATGCTCTGATAACTGCAAACCTTTTAAGATATGTAAAATTTTAATCAACCTTCATAATCAGGTGAATAATTTATACTGTACTGCAACAGCAGGGTATTGCCATTCAAGGTCTTTTCAGTGTGATGATGCCCCTAAGCATCAGCATTCCATTGTAATATCAAGATTTTTCACCTAAAATGATGCCCCCTCATCACCTCAAGAGCAGGGAATCACTGCGACATTTAGACAGGATACTAGGGCAACATAAGAGGATAGCGGAGTAATATTAAAAATCTTGGGAAATAATATGAAATTTTAAAAACTGCAAATAAAATTGGTGCTGCTTGAAATGAAATTGTACCTACAGTTTATAATTGACTTCATGGGATTTGAAATAAGTGTATAGACACTGACATTCTTTTGTAGGCAAATGAATTCAGAAATATGAATCTGACATTCAAGAATTTACTGATGGCCACAAAAAGAGCTTATCAATCAACAACTTATGGAACTTCTGCCAAGAACAATAAAAAGATGGATGTCAGGTGGAAGAGGTAATCGAAAGCCCAAAGGATTCAACTGCAGTTTTAGCTTTTTTGAGGAGACTGTTTGTCATTTAGAAGTTAATGATGAACATTTATTCAGTTTTGCAGATATTCATGCTATTCTTAACTGCTACAGGGTCATTTCCTTTCTTCTTCTTGGAAATTTGTTCATATCTAGCCAGTTCCTAAAAAGGACGACAAATCCCTTCCATCCAAATATTGTCCCATTGCACTTACTTCTACTCTTTCCAAAGTAATGGAGAAATCTATTAATCCGAACTCCTAAATTATCTAAAACCTTCCAGCTAATCAATGGTCGCCAGTACAGATTCCGTCAGTGTTGATCCACTGATATGCTGGCTTATGTTGTACATCTATGAAGAAAATCTCTCTTCCAACCAGCCAGCCTCCTTTTACTGTCCAACTTCAAACTCACAGAACCACCTTTTCTTCTTCCTCATTTATTCCTTCAACTTGCATTTTTTGAAACAACCTCCTCTCAAATATATTTCCTGAAAATTACAATATACAGAAATTCAAGTCTAATGTCAACAAGTATTTTCTTTCATCTTCTCAACCTTCAACCCATGCATGGTATTAAGTACTAATAAAAAAGAAAAAAAAAAAAAAAAAAATATATATATATATATATACACAGTCAATTCCGGTTATTTGGTACACATCGGGACTAGTGCATTTTTGCCCGATTAAGTGGCTGTCCCAATTATCCGAAGTTTCACGTAAATAGTTAAAAATACAATGTACCCCCCCTTTACAATTAGTTCACTATACAATCAAATCACGTTATGACGAACTCACCATAGTAAAGTACCATTCACTATACGATGTGCAGTAAGCGCCGGTCATTGTGATCACGATTGTGAATTGAATTTTAATTCTATTAAACAGCGATTCTAATTAGCGAAAATAGGAGGAATATTATCCACAGGCTATAAAGGTAAAGATATATTAAGCACAAATTTACCCTTTATTACCTTACCAATTAAAAAATTAAATGATACGTGAAATTGGGAAGAATATATGTGATAATGGGAATAATTAATACATACTTAATATGTACATACGAACTAAACTAGTTGACATTTCTGTTCACTGACATTTTTGGGTGGGGGTTAAAATTTAAAACAGTAAAAAAATAAGCAATCAATAACAAAAAACACGGCACACACAAATTACAAATAACACAATATGTGCAAATGGGAACGGAGTAACGAGTTACAAAGCTTTAAAAATAGGAATGAAGAGAAGATTCCATGGAAGTGTGAAGACATTTTACCATAATAACCCACAGAATTCCAGCTGTCAGTATTATCGCAAATCGAGTTTACTATCCGTTTATGATACATTGCACTAACAGAAAAGCCCAATAAACATGTGACTGCTAATTGTTTTATGGTTGTTACCTCCAGAATTTCAACCGAACCACGTGGTACCGTCGGAGACAATCGTAGAGTAATCTCAAGTGCTGTGGTCTCCTGCTCCGATTAAACGGCATTTTGTCCTAATTAAGCGAAGTAAACCCTGGCTATTTTGTCGATTGGGTCTGATTTTTAAGATTTGTCCCAAATAAACGGCTGCCCCGATTAACCGGTGGCCCAAATAACCGGAATCCACTGTATATATATATAAAAAACTGATATTAAATCAAAACTAACATACATCGGGCATCATGTGGAGGAATGTGCATTTTGCTGCCTCTAATGATAGCTTTATATTTATTTTCTTCATTTTCGTATTATATTTTTTACTATTTTTCTTAACTACTTCATTATATATATATAAAAATTTATATTAATACAGTTGTGCCCCCATTACCTGCAGTTAAACACGAAAAAAAAAACGAAAAAACTTAACAAGTACTACTCGCGTGTCCAATACGATGCTTCCCTTTATTTTTTATGATGTTGATTTTAAATCAAATAGCTTCCCTTTATTTTTTCGATGTCGCATATGGTTTGGTCGCCAACATTATAATGGTTCTTTAGAGATTTAATGGATGCACCATTTTCAGATTTTTGAATAATTTCAAGTTTTTGTTTAATTTGAAAGCACAACTCTTGCATTTGTC
The DNA here is from genome assembly GCF_048544385.1 of Mastigoproctus giganteus. NCBI lineage: Eukaryota > Metazoa > Arthropoda > Arachnida > Uropygi > Thelyphonidae > Mastigoproctus > Mastigoproctus giganteus. The sequence continues at coordinate 158,305,760 of NC_143584.1, read as the reverse complement.
TATTATTTTTAAGATTTCTAAACAAAAACAAAAACAAAAAAAAATAGTTACTATAAAAAAAAATTCCTACATCCCTGACATAAAAAACGAAACCAAATTTGTCCTTTTGGGTGCAACAGAACATAACAATCGATACGACGCACTAAATCAAACTAACATTTGGTCTCCTTTTTTTTCCTTCTTTGTTTTGAGAGGTAGGTGTGAAGACAGTGGCGGTTGCAAGATAATAGGTGCACTAATCTCCCAATGCCACCTAATAACGCTGGTTCTTGTCACTTATTTACGACTTGCAAAATATCTGTTTATACCTATTCCAGTTATTACTTGAATTTTAACAATTTCTGGTTGATTTTTTTTTTTTTATTTGTAGTCTTGAAGTGTCCCGGTTAATAAATCAATCCCAGTAAATCGAGAGTCTGCTGCACTTTATTATTACCGTATTTAATGTTGGTAATGTCCTACTGTGTGTTTAATTTATCAATTAACTTTATTATACGTATGTATGTACAAGAAAATCACATTATATATGGGGGTTAGCAGGCGTTTGCTTATAACTGTGGTCTTACTGTATATTGATTAAAGTATGCATAAATGGATGTGAAAGTTACACAAAGTGCCAGTAACTAGAAGGGTTTGGAAAATAGAAAAGGAAGTGTAGTAGATTTGTGAAAGGTGAAAGAATGTTAATATCCCAAAGGTTAGGTTGAATTAATAGAATTATGGAATTGGGACTACCTTGTCCATACTGTATTAGAATGTGCTAATTTCCGAAAATGAAATTATTGTATAATTTCTGAATAATGAAATCATTTCATTGCTTTTTGGCCTATTACTTTTCTTCTACTGCTATGGACAAGTATAGAAATGCAGTTCCTGATACGTGGTCAGGTGTAGTCCCCTGATGAAATATCTGATCACGTATCAATATTTATTTCAGCTGACATCAGATCAAGCATATTTGCCTTACCTATATCCAACCATTTTCTAAATGTGTTTCCCCCATATCTGATGACAGCTATAACACTATCATTTTATTTGCATTTTTTATTTTTATTTTATTAGTATTTTGATGTACTAATTTTACTTTACAGTTCTCCCACTTTCTATTGGCTTGGTAATTCAGCCCATAATTCTATTAATTCATCTTAACCTTTAGGATATTAACATTCATTCACCTTTCACAAATCTACTACACTTCTTTTTCTACTTCCCACACCCTTCTAGTTATTGGCACTTTGTGTAGCTGTTTGTTTGTTATTTGGTTTTTAGGAGCATTAGCAACTAAGGCCATATTGCTCCGGGATATACGGTGGTCATTCCATGACCTTTCCGCATTCTCCATATTTGGTGGTGACGGGCTCGAACCCCGGTCTAATCAAGAAGCGTGTGCTACGCACTGCTGCTCCTTCCCACCTGGCTACGGAGGCGCCTCTTTGTGTAGCTTTCACATCCATTTATGCATACTTTATCAATATAGTAATATAAACTTATATATACTCTTGCATCCTTTAATGCTGCTTTTCACTTTTAGGTGCATCTATCATACCTGATTTATTAATCTTTTTTTCATCGAAACCATTTCATCAACAGAATATCTCTTCCTCATTTCCTTCCTTTAATATGCATTTATATATATATATATATATATATATATAAGAGGAGAAAAAGAAGACAACTGTTCAGCATCCCATGATAAAAATAGAAGTAGAGCCTGCAAAATCAGTACATCTATATCAGATTGGATACTACTAATTTTAAAGCCATTACCATTTTTAAAGCCCAGAAAGTTTTCTCAGACCCCGATAATTATCACTTTCCTCTTTTAATTAAAGATTACTCATCTTCAAAGAACATCGGCACCAAGCAAGCAAGACATCATTAACATGAAAATAGTTTATTCACAATTGTTAAAAGTTAATAACTTATCAAGTCGTTTTACTTCCCACATCATGGAATTTATATAGATAGTTCAATTTTACGAGTTAATTCGTTACTAGCGCGTGCTCATAAAGCGGGAATTTATTTCCCATAGACATAAGGTTAAAAATAAGAGTTACATTATCAACAATGAAATTAGTTAGCTAATTAGTTTATGTTTAAACAATGATTGATTTATCAAAAGAAATGAAAACGTAGCCTATAAAATCAAGCAAATTATAATAATAGAAAAGTTATTTACGACTTACAAATGTTAAAGAATGTTTATTCTTCATCATCATTGACTAAATGCACACTTGTTGATTGGCTCGGCACTTGTTGGTTTGTTGCACAAGGAGTTGTCTTCTTCAGAAATGTTTCAAGAGGCGTTTGTTTCCAAGATAATCTTCTCTTTTAATTATAAATTTCAAGATTGCATGCATAAGCATTTTTTAATGGAACGCACAAATTGCAACTAACACGATTTGCACGGAGTAACAAGTTTACAAAACTTAAAAAAAAAAAAAAAAAAAAAAAGGAATGAAGAGAATATTTTGAAAATTTATTTATGTTTTTTTTTTTTACAATTGAAGATTTCAGTAAAGGGGAAACACATTTCACCATAATAACGTAAAAAACCACACAATTCCAGCTATTGGTATTTTCGCAAATGCAATAAGATCGAGTTTACTAACCGTTTATAATTGCTTGCAGTAACAGAAAAGCCAATAAACCGGAAAGTGCAAATTGTTTTATGGTCGAGACCTCCAGAAACGTGCTTTAGAAAAATATCACAAAGGCGTTTAAAATTGATTCTTATAATGGAACATATGATAACGATGAAAGTGCATTTTAATGATTTGAATTGCAAACCACACTCATGACATTTTATATGGCCTTAAGGTCACAAATGTGACCTTAAAATGACATTTTAGAGAGATAAATAGCTTAGTTATACAGCGAAAATTTCAACTTCTGAGATCTTGAAACAAATTACCAAAAAACAAAATGTTATTGGGTTCACATTACGATACGATAGTGTCTCTGGAACTGATTAATATTGTAAAGCGGGTACACTGTATTGTATAGCTATGCAAGTGGTTTAGAATGCGGTATTTATGAATGTTTAACATTCATATTTTGCAATTAATGTTCATATTTTTGATTTTGTTGATACTTGATACTAGGGTGAAAAAAAAACTCGTAAACCCGGGAACTTGTGTGTGTGTGTGTGTGTGTGTGTGTGTTATGGAGGTTTAATGGGGCATAAGCTGCTGGGGCTATAGTGCGCCTATTCATAGTGAACTGCTAAAAACAAAATTTAGTTGTAATGACTTGATTTTTGTTACAGTCATCTTTCAGAATTTATGATAAAGTCCAATTTTTTTTCAGGAAAGAGAAAAATTCATTGATATTTGCTTCCTCGCCAATAATGTGCTTTAATGTCATCGGTTCTCGCAGATTTCGCAGGGAAGACAGGACGGACGTTCTGTCTTGTTGATAATGTGGGAAGTCAATTAGAATATGTTTCACTGATAACTGTGTTAAACAGTGTGGACACTGAGAAGGATCCTCTCCTGTGAGTAGATGAAGGTGAGCAAGATACGTATGTCCTATTCGTGCAAGTACCACTTCTTCTCTTTGCTGTTTTGGTGCTAGAGTGCCAAAGCTTTGGGTGCTGTTTCAACTGATAGAGTTTATTATTGGTTTGGGAGTGCTATAGATCTTTCCACTGCGGGAGACATGCTGTTTGTATGATGTGATTGCAGTCAGAGGCCAGAACATGGACGGAGGTTAAATCAAAAGTTGATGGATTTTTTGCAGTTTTGTCAGCGAGTTTGTTCCCCTTTATCCCCGAATGTGCTGGGATCCAGTAAAAGGTGACTGATTGATGACTTTCTTCTATTTGCAATAGGAGACTTCTGATTTGATCTAACACAGGGTGGAACTTGTAGGAGGAATTTTGCATTGCTGTAATTGAGCTGAGCGAGTCTGTGTATACTATGTATTTTACAGATGGGTAGTGATTCAGATTTTCTAAGGCTAATTTTATTGCATGGAGTTCTGCTGAGAAGTTGCTATACTGAGCTGGAAGAGCAGCCGAAATGATTGAAGATGGAAATACTGCCGCTGCTCCTACCACTGAATGTGATTTGGAGCCATCAGTATATATCGGTAAAAAAAATCAGCATATTTTTGAATCTGACTTGCATGGAGTTGTTTCACAGTGATTATTGGTACACGATTATTTCCCCATTTATGAAGATAAGTATCGCAGGTTAATTGTAGAGGGGGAGTCCAAGGTGGTTGAGAGTAATTCATTACTTGTTGCCTGTTGAAAATAGGAACATTCCAACTCTGTGTTATTTCAATTAGGCGTAAGCCTGCTGGTCTTATTTTAGTGGGTTTGTTTCTATAGAGATTTTGCAGTGGTGGATTGAAAAGGTATGGCTCAACAGGATGTGCCAGCAACTTTGTATTCGGGCTGCATATTTAAGAAACAGCATTTTTCTGTGGAGGTAGAGGTGGCTCATTAGCTTCAATATATAAACTATGAATAGGAGAGGTCCTGAAAGCACCAAGTACAATCAGCAATGCACTATGCTGTATAGGATCTAGCCATCGTAGTGTACTCTTACGGGCAGAATCATAGAGTGGAGCACCATAATCCAATCAGGATCTGATCAGTGCTCTATACAAGAGCAGCAAAGATGTACAGTCTGCTCCCCAAGACAAGGCAGAGAAAGCTCTTAGTATGTTTAGTTTTTTGAGGCAGGAAATACGTACAAATTTAATGTGCTCAAGGAAATTTAGTTTCCTGTCAAGGATTAATCCTAAGAATCTGATGTTGTTAGTCACTGGAATGGTAAAGTTTGATATATGAAGTTCAGGATCTGTATGCATTTTCCGTTGATTACAAAAATGGATTGCAACAGTCTTCTGCTGTGAGAGACAATAGCCATTTAACCTCGCCCACCTTTGGACTTTATTCAGGGATATCTGCAGTTGCCGTTCAATGGATCTGATGTTCTGAGAATGGCAAGAAATAGAGAGATCATCAGCATAAAGGTAGGTCTGAACAGTATTTGGAAGTTCTTTTGTGATGGAATCGATTCTAAGGGCGAAAAGGGTTGCACTCAGTACAGACCCTTGTGGCACTCCTTCTTCCTGTGAAAATGTCGCAGAAAGTGAGTTGTGATATCGAACTTGGAATGAACGATTCTGAAGAAAGTTCCTAATGAATATAGGCAGGTTGCCTCGTAAACCAAGAGCATAAAGGTCACTGAGAATGCCATGACACCAGGTAGTATAAAATGCCTTCTCTATGTCTATGGAAATCATAACAAGATGTTCATTTTTTCAAAGGCATTACAAATTGCAGACTCAGCTTTGATCATTAGATCTAAGGAGGACCTGTTCTTACGAAACCCATGTTGATGATTACTCATTAGGTGTTCTGTTTCGATGATCCAAACAAGTCGATTATGGATAATTTTTTTAAGTAATTTACCGAGGCAACTGGAGAGGGAATCATCATCAATCATTTTCAATCCACTGCAGGATGAAGGCCTCTCCAGCAACTTTCCAGTTCCTTCTGTTTTGAGCACTGGCCATCCATTTACTACCCAAAAACTCATGAATTTCATCTATCCATCTCCGCCTTTGTCTTCCAGGTTTTCTTCTAGCTCCTCTTGGGTACCATTCTGTTATTTTCTTAGTCCATCTGTCATCATGTCTTCCAGCTATGTGTCCTGCCCAAGACCATTTTAGTTCTTTAGTTTTGATAAGAATGTCCTTTACTTGAGTTTGCTGCCGAATCCATGTGTTTCTCTTCTTATCTAACAGTCTGATTCCCAGTATAATTCGTTCCATTCTTCGCTGTGTAGTTCTCAGCTTCTCTTCCAATCTTTTGGCGAGTGCCCAAGTTTCACTTCCATAAGTCATGGTGGGGAGTATACATTGATTCATTATTTTACGTTTCAGACAAACTGGGATATTGCTCTTCAGTATGTGACTATATTTCCTGAATGCTATCCATCCAAAATTTATTCTTCTCTTGACTTCCAGCCATTTATCATTATTACAGCTAATAACTTGTCCCAGATAAGTATATGACTCCACCTTTTCAATTACTGCTCCTTCAATCATTATTTCCCTTTCTGTGGCATACTTGTTCATCATTATTTTTGTTTTAACCATATTCATCTTTAATCCAAAATCCTTACTAACTGTTCATAACTGATTAAGATTTTCCTCTAATTCTTTGGGATCGTGGCTTATGACCACAATGTCATCTGCAAATCGTAAATGGTTTAGGTACTCCCCATTCACACTGACTCCTGGAGAGGGAAATTGGTCTGTAACTGTACGGACTGGTAGGATCTCTTCCAGGTTTCAAAAAGGCAAGAACTGCTGCATGATACCAAGAGCTGGGATAAATGTTTTCCAGAAATATTCAGTTATAGTAGATCAGCAATATTTCTAAGTTTTTGTCACCAAGGTTTTGTAACATGATATAAGATATTCCATCTGGCCCAGCGGCACTGTTGCGTGTTGTTTTAATGCCATGTAGAAGTTCAGAATATTGAAGAGGCTGGTTATACGGAAGGAAAACTGAGGTTCAAAAGTTGATGGCACGTTGTTCAGTCGTGGTCTTTATTTTCTGGAAATCCGGAGAATAATTTGATGCCGCAGAAACTTCGGCAAAGGTTTTGGCCAAGGCATTTACTATGTCTTCAGGAGCAGAGAGTTCTTGCCCATTCCACGAAAGAATTGGCGAAGGGGTGGTTGGAAATTTGCCAGAAATCTGCCTAATTTTCTTCCATATTAACCTGGAGTTAGTGTTCTATTTATGGTAGATGTAAACCGGATCCAAGAATTCTTCTTGGCTTGCCTCTGAATGAGATGTGCTTTTGCCCTTAATTTCTTGTAGTTGATAAGATTAGCTGTGGTTGGGGATTTACGAAATAAATTCCAAGCTTTATTTTTTAACTTCTTTGCTTTTGTGCATTCTTCATTCCACCAATAGTTAATGTGCCATCCGAACTGGGTATTCAACAATGGAATTGAACAGTTAGCTGCAGATAGTAGTTGTGAAGTAATATAATCTGTGGCTTCATCTATCGACTGTATTCTTATAAATTTCTCATCCAGATTGACAGCTGACTGAAATTTGGCCCAGTTGGCTCGAGAGAATTTCCATTTCTTGCAGGGTTTGGCTACCGGCGGTTGTGTAGTGAGCAAATCACAAATAATAGGAAAATGATCACTGCCCATGGGATCGTCCATAACAGACCATTCCATGATTGGATACAGAACAACGGAGCATATCGAGAGATCGATTGCAGAAGTTTGTCCAGTTGGTAATTGTATGTGAGTATAAGAACACAGTGCACCGGTATTAAGAATGGTAAGGTTTTGCTTATCTACAAAGGTTTCAATCAGTCAGCCATGCCTGTCCAATTTAGTAGATCCCCATAAGGGGTGGTGGCCATTGAAATCCCCCAGGAGACAGATAAGGGAAGGTAGCTGTATTAGCAGGTTTTCAAGATCTTGGTTATTTATTATTTTGTTATTTGGTTTTTTTTTTAGGAGCATTAGCAACTAAGGCCATATTGCTCCGTGATATGCGGTGGTCATTCCCTGACCTTTCCGCATCCTCCGTATTTGGTGGTGACGGGCTCGAACCCCGGTATAATCAAGAAGCGTGTGCTACGCACTGCTGCTCCTTCCCACCTGGCTATGGAGGCGCCCCAAGACCTTGGTAAGAGAAGGTATGACTTGGTGGGAGATAAATTGATACTAATGTTAACTCAATTTGGGTTACCAAACTTACAGCAATGACTTCAATTTCAGTTTTCAAAACAATTTGCTTGGTTGGGGTCTTTGAACTGACCAAGATGGCCACACCCCCACGAGCGGAAGTTGAAGTATTATGATCTTGTCGATAGATAGAATAGTTCTTTATGCTGGCAGAAATTTGGGAAGTTAAATAGGTTTCTTGTATACAGAAATCAACTGGAGAGTAGCGGTTAATTAAGTCTTGAATATCGTTAAAGTTGCTACAAAATTCTATACAATTCCATTGAAGAATATAAGGCATTATTGGTGTTTAGTAAAAGAAGCTGTATGTGACTGTTTTTTTGATGTGACTGTTTTATGGCGTTCAGGTTTGGGTTTGTCTTTTTTGAAGAATGGCCGACCGATGTCCATATCTTCTTCCACATGTATTTCTAAGACTGGGTCTTCCTGTGTGGATGAGTCGATTGTATCCATGGATGTGTCTTGAATATTCATTTTCGTGTTTGAACCTCGATTATTTGATGCAGCAGCAGCATTCATTGGAGGAGGAGGAGAAGGAGATTTCGCTGGTACTGTAAGAGCAGTACTGCTTGCCTGGTTCAACTGTTTCGGGATATTGGACTGTTGCTGGGAGAGAACAGTTCGTGCCCAGTCAGAGATTGAGTTGTTTGAAGGGACTGTAACATCAGTCTGGGTGGCTACTGATTGATATTTTTGTGTGGCACTGGCATATGTACGTTTTGTAATACTGGGAGCAATTAATTTTCTCGCTTCTTGAAAGCTTACTTTATTTTCAATTTTATACTTCACAATTTTCTTTTCAGTTTTCCACCTGTCGCATGTCCTAGAATAGGCAGGATGGTTTCCTTTACAGTTAGGATAGCTCATTTCTGTTGCTGAACAGTCATTTTGAGTATGATTGGTGGACCCACAGTTGGGACAGACTGGGTTTCCTCTACATGCCGTTTGAGAGTGGCCATACTTCTGGCACTTATAGCATCTCAATGGATTAGGGATATAGGGTCTAATGCGGCAAAGAAGATAACCTGCTTTTATGGAAGAAGGTGGGTTTGGGGTAGTAAAAGTGAGTATAATATTCCTTGTAGGTGCCAGTGTGTTGTCCTTTTTAATCATGATTCTTTTTACTGCAATTACATTTTGCTCTTGAAGTTCTTGACATATCTCCTCCTCCGAGACATTCAGTAGGTCCCAGCTGGATATAACACCCTTAGATGTGTTTAGGATACCACGGGGAGAAACTTTTACTGAAATTCCAGCAAAATTTGTAACTTTTAGTAGATGCTCCGAATGTTTCCTGCTGATTGTTTCTGTTAGTAGGTCTCCTGATTGCAGTCGCTTGACTGTTTTAGGAGATCCTGCAAGACTTTCGAGGTGTTTCTGAATAAGAAACGGAGACAATTTGGTGAGAGGCTGATCTGTAAGTGAACGCATTATGAGAAATGCAGGAAAATCTATGTTTGAAGAGTTGGTCTTAAACCTCTTCAGTTGAGACATGTCATGTTCATTTTCTATGTCTGGCCGAGAGCTTATCGGCTCTAGTGGAAGAAACTTATTGTGTTCCATAATTGCTCCTTTTGGGCCTTGGCAAATTAACTGTTCTGCCAAGATTTCTGGCCCCGCCACGGGGAGACAGGAGCAGTGCCTGGTGTGACCAAGCGAGAAGCAGTAGTTGTTAGTAATAAATATATAAGAAATAAAGAAAGGTGACTTTCCTTTCCTAATCTGTAAAGTACTTTTTTAACAAGAGCTGTTACTGAATAAATAAATTGTTTTAAGGACAGGAACATAAAAGAACTATAATATCACTTTTGGAAAATCACTCTTTAAGCACAGAGAATTTGCTCAGTCACAATCGCTTGGCACCCAGGGCCCCAGGAACTTGTAAAGTGAAAACTCGTAAAGTGAGAACTGCCTGTATGTATATATATATATATATATATCTGAACTCTCTTCAGGACTGCCAAAAATATAGTTTTGTAAAAGTTTGAATTACTATAAAACTACATATGTTAAACTACCTGTGATTGATTGCCACCATTTATATTGTTATTATCCTATGAAAGATCAATATACAACTAGGAGCAGTATGGTATTAAGGGTAAGTTGCTACAATGGATAAAAAGGTGGTTGAGTGGGAAAAGACAGAGTGGTAATCAATGGACGCTGCTCTTCACGGACTAATGTTATTAGTGGAGTCCCACAGGGTTCGGTGTTGGGCCCACCGCTGTTTTGTATATTTATCAATGATATTGATGAAGGTATATCAGATTTGATGTCGAAGTTTGCAGATGATACAAAAGTTGGCATGGTTATTAATGACAGTAATGGCAGTGTGCTACTGCAACAGGATCTAGAAAATATGGGCAGATGGGTTGAGAAGTAGCAACTGAAATTTAACTTTGACAAATGCAAAGTATGTTCATCTGGGGAACAAGAAGACCTTGTTCCTCTGGGCAACACAAAGAAAATGAAGACAACTGTTCAGCATCCCTTGATAAAAAAATAAAAATAGAGCCTACAAAATCAGTACATCTACATCAAGGTTGGATACTACTAATTTTAATGCCATTATCAGAAGCCAAGAAAGTTTTCTCAGACCCTGATAATCGTCACTTTCCTCTTTTAATTAAAAGTCAGAGAAGGGCAACAAAGATTGGTGAGGGAAACGAAGGGGTCTTAAGAGAGGCTTAAGTTCTGCAAATTGCAGCAACTGGAGACTAGGCACCTGTGAGGTTATCTGATTGAGGTGTATAAGGCTTTGAATGGGTTGAGCATGCTGATTTCTGATGGGATTCTTTCGCTTGCTCAGATTACGAACCTAAGGGGGCATAAATTCAAATTGAGGAAAGACAGTTGTAGAATAGATGTGCAGAAATTTGCTTTTAGCCAGCAGGTGATTAATTGCTGGAACAAACTTCCATCTGTCATTGCAGAAGTTGATAGCTTAATCAAATTCAAGGAGGAACTGGACAAACTTTTAGAATGGTTGTGTGAATTTTTTTTTTTGGCTAATGCTATATAAGCTCATATGCTTGCTTTCTTGCATCACATGCCTTTATTACTATTACTATAAATATATAGTAACAGAGAAGGAACAACAGTTCCATGAAAACAGAAACATTCACTATAGAGAAGGATTTATGGATCAGAAAAGGAAATCTGTTGTGTGCTCAGGTTGTTATAATATTGTTTTACAGTGGAAATACATGTATAGCTTAGTCTGTATATATTGAATGGTATTTGATAAATAATTCTTAATAAAGAAATGTTCTACTGCCATTTTTGAATAAAGAACCTGCTATTCAGCACCATTAGATACAGTACAAAATTTACTATAATAAAATATTTTTTCACAGGATGAAGAATCTTCCTTTTAAGAAAGCACAGCATGTTCAGAGCCATTATAAAGATAAACCAGGTATGAAAAATACAGTTATTTTCTAAAAAAATTGGGATCTAAAAACAAACAGAATCATTAGAAAGAACAGGCAGCCAATAAAAGAATTATATACATTAAGAGAAACTTTTAGAAAAAGCATTTCTCCATTTAAAACAAACTTATGTTGTTGTTGTTGTTATGTTATTTGGTTTTTAGGAGCATTAGCAACTAAGGCCATATTGCTCCGGGGATATGCGGTCATTCCCTGACCTTTCTGCATTCTCCGTATTTGGTGGGCATGGGCTCGAAACCCCGGTCTAATCAAGAAGCGTGTGCTACGCACTGCTGCTCCTGCCCACCTGGCTATGGAGGCGCCAAAAAAAAAAAAAAAAAAAAACAAACCAACTTATATACCTGAGTTTTAATGTTGCATTTTTAATGTTTAATACTGGATGGTTGTTAAAACAGTTGGCTATTATTATCATGGTGGCTACCAATCTAAAGCACTACATAATCTTCAGATATTTTTAAGATGCCAATTCCTTTGCTGTCATTGTTTGTTACTTTTCAGAAGCAACATATTTTCTTTTATTTTGCTAAGAACTGTCTTTGTGTCCATAACAAACACAACACACTATTCCTAAAATCTGTTCAGAAGTTAACACAAAACCTCAACTTGGCAAAATAGGGCAATTTGTATGTTTAGTAATATTAGAAATGTCCTATCTTTCAGTAAGAGTGCAGAAGGGGAAAGGCAATTGTCCTACATATCTGATTGCTAGCTGTTGGCTTTGTCTCAAATATTAAGGTTTCATTTTAGTAGACAAGAAAAGGTGCATGGTATAATACAACAAAGTACATTACATGGAGTCTGTTGTAAATCCAGAGTGATTACTTTTTAGTATGTTTTTATTCAAAAACAAATAGTATAATGTTTTGTGAAGAATCTGTGTGATGGAGAAAAATGGATATCGTTTGTTGTTGTTTGTTTGGTTTTTGGGAGAATTAGCAACTAAGGAGGATACCTTTCCGCATCCTCCGTATTTGGTGGTCACGGGCTCGAACCCCGGTCTAATCAAGAAGCGTGTGCTACGCACTGCTGCTCCTGCCCACCTGGCTACGGAGGTGCCAAATGGATATCATTGATGAACTCAGCATGTGTGAATTATGGAGATAGTACTAAATTGGCCAGATTCCAAAACCAATGTAAGTCACTGTTATATTGATTTATAACTGAATTACTCTTGTTAATAATGCAGTACACATAATATCTGTCAACACTGACAGGCCATACAAATCTATGTCCTGACTTCAAATCCTGAGTTTCTGATTCTGAATTGTGACTACTTTTTTTAAACTTCAGGTGTGCATGCAGACTGTTCAATGTTATACAACTGCAGTAGTCTAATTTCAGGAGCTCTAAGTCTCCAAAGGTGGAATATAAAATTTATAATTTTGCATGTAAACATACTTCGGTAAGCATTAAATATGCACAAACTTTCAGAAAAATAATATTTTTTGAAACATTTAATAATGATATTATTAAATGTAAATAATATTTAACATTCAGAAAAATAATTTATGAAATTTATAACAAATCTCAAATTATGATGATTTCACATGAAATGACCTATCAATTTTATATTTAGGATTCTTAAAATAATATGCAATATTTTTCACTATTTGCAAAATTTATAATATACACAAAACTAACCAACAGTTTTTTCCAATTTTTTTAGGAAGCTCATCCGTAATTCAGCATACTCTGGAGTAATATAAAGAACTCTGTAATGGCCACTGGAGAGAGAGAAGGGAATAAAAATATAAAAAAAAAACACTTAAAATAATTTAATGTGATAATAAAATGATAAACAAAGAAATTAGATTAAATTATGTATAGGATTTAATGGTAACAAAAAAAAAACAAAAAAACTGCATAACTAGTCTACATACTGTACAGTCATAATTGAGATTGAAAAGGATTGTTTAGTAACTTTTACTGAGGCAATTAAAGCAGTGATAAGCATCATGCTATCCTTGTAAATGTTGCATATTCTGTGGTTACTCTATTTTATGGGATAAAAATCTAGTGTTTCTGAAATAAAAAAAACTATGCAATCCTCACCGGATTGGTGAAGTAATTGCGTAAAAAGCCCATAAAAATTCCTCAATATCTCAACAACAAAATTATAATCATCATACAAGACATGAGGGTACCATAAATGACAATGATCATATATATATACATAATAGGAAGATAAATAAATTACAAACCTAAGATAACCTTGAAATGTGTAAATGAATTGCTAAAATAATCACAATCAATTTTCTTTTGCACAAATATGCAAAACATAGTTTATTCAAATGATATCACTGGCTTATGGCAGCTTTTTTCAAATCAACAAATCCAACTAGATTTCTTTTCCACCAGTAACAAACATTAATGCAACATAAAAAAAAAAAAAAAAAAAAAAAAGAAAAAGAAAAAAATGTGGTAATTTATCTTTATAAGCTATGATTTGCATAGGTTTTCTCTTAAAAAACTATGAAATAACCCCAACTACCTACCAGTAAATGGAAGAAAAGCTATACACATCTGTAAAGGATAGAATGATATTTGCATTATTAGGAAGAAAAGCCCATCATCCTATAAAATAGTCTATTCTGATTAAATCAATTATTATTCAATACAGTAAAAGATTTTACATAGTATAAACTATATTCCTACTCTTTTCCCTTTATGCTGAACCTATACGGTTGGGATATTTTTTAATTCATATTTATCTAAAAAGAACAGTATAATTAAAATCATCTTCTTTCTATATTTAACACAAAAGAAAAGGAGGAAGGGGGGGAATGAAGGTTGGGATAAACAGTAGTGACAACCAGGTAAAAATGGAAAGTATCATCATGCAGTTATTGATCATATTCCTTTAACAAAATCAGTGCCCCTATGTATGACCTTTTTCCATATCCATGGTAACAAAGGAATTTCATTTGCCATGTGGTGCTGTAGTAACTATATACAATCACACATTTCAGCTGTAAACTGCTGAACTGGTTTATCTGCTATAATCGAAAAGTATTATCATGTAGTTATTGATCATATTCCTTTAATATAATCACTGCCCCTCTGTATTAACCTTCTTCCATACCCATAACCATTAAGAAATTCCATCTGCCAAAAGGTCCCAGAAAAACAATATAGAAACATTTATTGCAAGATCAATGCATGTATGTTCCCCATATTCTCCCAAAAAAATTCCTGTACAGTCCAGTCCACTGTTGAACTGGCTTATCTGCTGCAATAAAATGGTATAATGATGTCAAACTCCACTGGCCGTGGTGGTCACAGAGCATAAGCAGAAATTTATTATTACTTTGGTTTTTATCAATATCTGGAGGAGATAAGTCTATGTACAAATGAAAATTGAACATCTGCTGTACTTCCCCAAAATGAAAGAAGTGAAAGACTTGTGGAATTTGCAGAATCTCAAGAAACAACTAATGAAGTTGACTTGATCTTCACTAACAGAAGATATATTGTGAATGATGTTACCATCCTGAACAAGGTAAATGTTGGAAGTAATAACAGAAGAGGAGAAAAAGCAGTATGTACTGGAACTTGAGAATAAGTTTGAGCTTCTGCAGACCTTTCAGGACCAAGATATCAACGAGGGATACAACTTTCTGAAAGTGATAAAGCCCGAGAAACCTATAGGTAAAAAGAACTGATTGACAGGATGAACCGATTCACAAGCTTGCGAATCGGTTCATCCTGTCATACTATTAACATTCCATTTCCGGTGCGCAAATAGAGAATTCTGACGATGTTCCTGGTGAGTCACATGAGTACCATGGGCCTGTTACTTAAGGATGTGTCATTGTAGCAACAGTACACTGTTGAGAAAGGAGACAGCTGTCTCCGAAAGCTATGGATTTCCGGTATTTTAACTTATTTTAACAATTTTAGCATTGTTAGTTTTTAACTGTTTTAACCAATTTTATTTCTTTTAGTACTTATTGTAATAGTCCAGTTTACTGTATCATCTTACTTTATTTTATTTTATTAAATATTTAATTACTTGGCTGGTGTTTGAGTATTAACTTTCTTGAATATGGAATTTCCCAGCCCCATAGGCCTGTTTGAGGATACTTTCTAGAGACAGTATCTGGATACATTTTTCGCTGTCTACGCATATGTATGGCTGTTGTTTTTTTGTTGTAGTATTCATTATCCATTGTTTTTTGCTCACAATTCTATTTTTTTTAAATTGCATCTTGTAATTGCCTTTCAATTATACTCATGTTTTGTGAATGGCATGTAATGGTAACATCATCTATAGAAAGGAACATTTCAACTGTGTTCGGTAAGTCTTTTGTAATAGAATTTATTTTGATCACAAACAAAGTAGCACTGAGTGCTGAACCTTGAGGAACTCCTTCTTAAAGATTTTTGCAATAGGTCATTTTGATATTTCACTTGGAAAGTTCTGGCATTTCAGAAAATTGTGTATTAAAATTGTTAAGTGTCCTTGCAAACCATAGTTATGAAGGTCATTCAGAATGCCACGTCATGTATCCTGTAGTAGCATGATTCAAAACAGTGTTGTATGTGGAAAGTAGTAACAAGAGGAGAGGACAGCAATTACAGTAGAGTTTTTTTTTGATAATTCGAAGCTGAGGGGGCATCAGAGTTGCAAATTATACAAACTTCAAATTAAGATAATTATTTTTTATAGAATAGGAAGTTCAACTGACAGAAAAATAATTTGAAATAACCGGTATTTCCAATTAAGCAATTTAAAATTATCCAAGCTCCACTGTATATGATTTCTGAATGAAAACAGGTGAAACAAAAGGAAATTAATCGTGGATTGTTAGTATGGCAAGAACTATTTATCACAAAGGAAAGCATATGAGTGCAGTTAAAATCTGCACACTGAAAGATTCTGCTTGACTTGGCCAGACTAATTGCATTATCATGAGGGGAAACATTTCTGCTGTCGAAAGGACTATTCCTGGAGACTAGCACACTAAGCTTAAAAATTAAAGTGAGGAACTAATTTAATATATAAGAACAAGATCTGCTCTTCACATTTTGCAGCAAGCTGGAATTTGGTCAAGTGAGTGCAAGATGGATTCCTTATCAATTAACAGATAACCTGAAAAACAACGAACTGATGCATGCTCCATGTTATTAGACTGGAATGATGTTGAAGGGAATGATTTCCTAGATTGTATAGTGACTACGGATGACTCACTGTTTAGCATGGTATGGTTACAAGCACCATCTGAAGCCTGCAATCCACACAATAATGCTCCTCCTGACAGTGCTGGTGTAACTGGTAATACTGTTTAAGATCAGCATTTTAAAGTACTACCACATCCTTCTTATTCCTTGGACAATTCAAAATGACTATCATCCTTCTCTGACAGTATCCATGTATTAGTCTGAAAATATATAAAAGTTGCAAAATATATAAAATGTTCTGCATAAAAAATACATCCAGTTTTTCTGTCAGAATGCACCAGATCAACATTATAGAATCTGTCTCCCAAATTAATTATAACATTGCTATATATAATTTTGCTGACAGAAAACTGTGAAGGTTCATTTCCCTGTCTCATAGGATTACCAAAAAATATATATATACAAAAATTTGTATATATATATTAATTTGCCACAGTATACTTAAATGATATACATTTGATAGTAAAAAACAGAACCATGATGCCCAATAAATCCTATGTTGATTTCAATATTTGTAGAAGAATAAGAGAAATTTACCTCAATATGCTACGTAGAACACTTCTGTATGATACTTTCCAGAAAGAAATTAAAAAGAATATAAGATTAATGCAAAACGATTACAGTAAAAAATCAACTGAAAACAAAAAAAATAATAATAAAATTTATTTAAAAGTTTAACGTAAATATTGAAAAATAATTTTCCTTCCCTAAGCTAACAGAGCTTTTCGACCATATGTCGTGATCACAGGAATGGAAACTATTGAGTATGTCCAAGCTTGAGTTTTAAATAGAGATTATTTGTCTTCACGCACACACATAAAAGACCATGAATCAGAGATTAGATATGGATGGTGAACATTAATAGAATTCTCACAAAATTTAATTTCGATGGGTTCTGCAATTAATAGTCTCATGTAATTACATTGGATACTAAGTATTTTGGCCTCATTAAATAAAAATGTATGGTTTATGTTAACGGCATGAAAGGCTAATTCTGACGCTGCCAAATGAGAAGCACGAACTGAGGTCACATACTGTTTTACTCGAACATTCAGCAGAAATCTCATTGAGCCTTGGTAAGCTGAATTTTAAATTATTTTCAATTGATTGTTTTCTGCAATCATTTTACGTTAATCATATTCTTTTTAATTTCTGGAGTGTATCATACAGAAATGTTCTATGTAGCATAGTGAGGCAAATTTCTCTTATTCTTCTACAAATATTAAATGATATACAGAATATATCACAAATTATATTAATGAAAGTGCTGTAAGTATTTCAATTGTTCATTTATTAGTAATGTGTTGCTGTTATTATTATTATTATCACTAATTTTTTTTTTTTCACATTGTTTCCCAATAACATACATGAATGGATTCAAGCTACACCTCTGGAAATATTACACTGAAATGAAATCAGACAGGGAAAAAAAAATAATAATAAAAAAGCACACTAATTTTTAAAATAAAACATAATTTTGGTGTTAGAGGTGACAATCAAGACATAACAAAGGTCCCATCTTATGCTACCATTCAGGCTGAAATTTTTAAATGTATTAGTGGAATAAATAAAATTTCTTGCACTTAGTATATTGTGGTGTGAGATAATTCCAGAAACCACACATCCAATTGAAATTTCTGTATATGCAATATCACAGGAAACAGGACCAAGAAAACAAAGATCCAATGTAATATCCAAATGTGCTATCAGCTGTTCATCCCATTCCCCACAGTGGAGAACATACCAGTTCCAGCAAAACCTAAAAACATTGATACTTCTAGTACACTCTAAGTATAGGCTATTTAAAAAAAAGTACTGGCAAAGTTTAAATCATACCAAAGATGACAAACTGCAAGGGATGAATCTACTAAACAAAATTCCCTTGCTTTCTATGTAAATAGGATAGCAGAGTTAAAGCTGATCACTGGATTAAAAAAAGATCTGACCAAAAAGGATTAATCTCACATTTACAAGAAAAATTATCATGAGCCACTTGTCTCTCACAGTAAACTGCTTCTGCTACCACCACAAAACTGGGATGAAACAGTTAAAGGCTGTAGATAAACAGGAAGGCTGTTCTCAGTATATCATTTCAAAATTTTCTGAAATGTATACAGAGTGGTGTTAACAATGGGCACTGCTCTCCTTGGACTAATGTTATTACTGGAGTCCCCCAGGGTTCAA
Organism: Mastigoproctus giganteus; assembly: GCF_048544385.1. NCBI lineage: Eukaryota > Metazoa > Arthropoda > Arachnida > Uropygi > Thelyphonidae > Mastigoproctus > Mastigoproctus giganteus. The sequence continues at coordinate 158,287,203 of NC_143584.1, read as the reverse complement.
TGTTGGGCCCACCATTGTTTTCTATATTTATTAATGATATTGATGAAGACATACCAGGTTTAATGTCAAAGTCTGCAGATCAATGTTCCACAACCTTTTCTCTTTGAGGCACACCTTAAGTTATCCATGACACAACATGGCACATCAAAATGTTAATCTCCCAAAAAGCACAGTTTACAGCAATGTTAATATAAATATGCCATAAGTCACAATAGAATCAATTATTATTGTTTCAACAATCCAACAGAAATTGGCTCATGCATATATTAACATTTTATGAATTTTTTTAAAATCACTGTACAAAAGCAAAATAAAGCCAAAAAAAAAAAAAAAAATTCTATTAGTATTAAACCAAATAACTATGCATACCTTCAATGTGATACTAGTGCCTGCTTTACTGAACACAGATGGCTGATGCATGGAGGAATCATTGAAAATGCAAGCCTCCTTTCTTCAGCAATGGATCTGAGTCTCTCCCTCTTTGATGTTTTAATTTCCATCAAGGTCGAAAAGCCCTGTTCACACAAATATGTAGTCAAAAATGGTAATTACACATTAATTGCCATCTCAGAACTAGCCGGGTATTCTTTCCTTATTGACAACCAAAATATGTTCGGCTGCACTTCATGATGTTTTAATCACAATATTCTGTCCGCCTCCAGATCTGTTAGTTCCTCTTGTACATTCATCGGAAGAGATTTTGCACCCGCAACAAATGGATCACGAACCCAGTCAAAATCTTCAATGCTTTCTCCAAAATAATCCTTGAGTTTCGGCTGCAAGTTAGCTAAATGTTTTTTAATGAAGTCCATCACCACTTTATTACCAGCAGCAAGCGGCCATACAGTTGGGAAACTGAAAGCAATAGATGTGGGACCAGTACTCTTTGAACAGAGGAAGGGGCACATCTATCGCTTTAAAATAGTCTTATAAAATAGGGTGGGTGCATCGGCACAGGAACAAAGTAATAAAGTTGAAGTAGCGCACACAAACAGGGACAAATATCAAAACAAGCCAATAAAATAATAAAAGTCAGGGATGTTTTGCTAATTTTAACAAGCACCATCTTATTTCAGTCAGTGCAGCAACAAAACGAGAAATATGGAAGGGCAAACACACAACTTTAGAAAGCCAGTGTTGGATATGCACGCAAAAAATAATTTACTGTCATCACATATGTATAACATTGTGTTTCAGTAAAAATGGTGTACAGTGTGATAAATATAACAATGAGTAGCATTATAAACATATATAAAAAATATAATTGGGAGTAAATAATGAACAGTTAATTTCTTACAATAGGTAAAAGGTTCTCATTTGTCAATTTCTAATCATAATATGTGTAGTATTATTTATTAGTAAATTAATAAGAGGAGTTTACCTCAATATAGTACGTGGAACACTTCCGTATGGTACCCTCCAGAAATTAAAACGGAAAAATTGAGTATTACAGCTCTGATTCATACTATCTAAGTAGTATTATTTATATAATATCAGTGTGTAGATACACCATAGACAACTCTTAAGAAACTACAAAGTAGTTGTTGTTGGCATCATTTGCTCTTTCTCATATTGTGCTCTGCCTTCACGACGAGTTGCCATGATATTGCACTATAAGTATTATTTATAGGTATACAGCTTCACAAAGTTTGCGGCACACCTGTCATCTTGTGGCAGCACACCGGTTACAGAACACTACTGTAGACCATAAATATTTAAGGGCAAAGGCCTCATGCTACGAGGTAGAATGACTAACATGTCAGTGCAAAAGCATCATTTTAACATAGCTATCTACCAAAGTAGTTAAATTAATTAATTAAATTGGCATCGTTTTAGTTATATCTCATATTGTGAATGCCTTCAACAACAAGTTGCCATGGTATTGTACTATCTTGAATAAATAACACTTCACCAGTGGAGAAGACTACTATTATTTATTCTCAGCGGATACCAACACCCATACAGCACCGTTTCAAAGTTTGTTGGCTTCTCTTTGGTGGGTGGGCAGGTAGCCTGGTGTTGCAATAATGACAACCCAGTTATTAAGTATAACTTCACAATACGAGAGATGCCTGATGGTGTGCAGTGATGTACACTATAAATATTTAAGGGCAAAGGCCTCATGCTAAGAGGTAGAATGATTAACATGTAGGTTAGTGCAAAAGCATCATTTAACATAGCTATCTACCAAAGTATCTGCAATAAGGCCTCTGAGGTTGGGATAATCCATACTACCAATTTTAAACACACCACCAACCGTTTATGACTGATTGAATAAAATAAAATAAAATGATAGAAAAGACTGTAAAATAATATTTACAAAAAACTTTTAATAATTTACAAAAAACTAAACTATAACAAAAGTAAAATAAGTAAATAAGTTAAAATGCATTAAAATATAAATATAAAAGCGATAAAAAACACTAGAGCTTTCGGAGGTGTCTTCCTCCTTCCTCAGTAATAGTGAGACTTAAATGACACATCCTTAAATACCAGGTTCACGGCACACGTGGATGACCAGGCGCATACTCAGCATCCCTTTCACTTGTACCAGAACCGGAAGTGGTCTGGACCCGTGGAAAATTAAAACGTTTGTCTCTTGTCAAAACCACCGCCTCAAAAAGGGGGTGAAGCCTAACTCCCCTGTCTCTATTTATACTATTGTTACCAGAGGACCCAATCCACAGACTTTCCAGCCACTTTCGGTCCCAGAATCTATGTGCCCGGTCAAGGATGACAGCGTTGTCGGGGGAGATCTGGTGTTGTTTTTCCCAATAGTGCTCGGCAATGGCGGATTTATTGAGCTCTGCGGTCCGTATCGCTCGTGAATGTTCTCCCAGACGGTCCTTAAATATAAATATAAAAGCGATAAAAAACACTAGAGCTTTCGGAGGTGTCTTCCTCCTTCCTCAGTAATAGTGAGACTTAAATGACACAGCCTTAAATACCAGGTTCACGGCACACGTGGATGACCAGGCGCATACTCAGCATCCCTTTCACTTGTACCAGAACCGGAAGTGGTCTGGACCCGTGGAAAATTAAAATGTTTGTTACGTGGGGGAGACAGGACGGCGTCTCAAGGACCGTCTGGGAGAACATTCACGAGCGATACGGACCGCAGAGCTCAATAAATCCGCCATTGCCGAGCACTATTGGGAAAAACAACACCAGATCTCCCCCGACAACGCTGTCATCCTTGACCGGGCACATAGATTCTGGGACCGAAAGTGGCTGGAAAGTCTGTGGATTGGGTCCTCTGGTAACAATAGTATAAATAGAGACAGGGGAGTTAGGCTTCACCCCCTTTTTGAGGCGGTGGTTTTGACAAGAGACAAACGTTTTAATTTTCCACGGGTCCAGACCACTTCCGGTTCTGGTACAAGTGAAAGGGATGCTGAGTATGCGCCTGGTCATCCACGTGTGCCGTGAACCTGGTATTTAAGGATGTGTCATTTAAGTCTCACTATTACTGAGGAAGGAGGAAGACACCTCCGAAAGCTCCAGTGTTTTTTATCGCTTTTATATTTATATTTTAATGCATTTTAACTTATTTACTTATTTTACTTTTGTTATAGTTTAGTTTTTTGTAAATTATTAAAAGTTTTTTGTAAATATTATTTTACAGTCTTTTCTATCATTTTATTTTATTTTATTCAATCAGTCATAAACGGTTGGTGGTGTGTTTAAAATTGGTAGTATCTACCAAAGTAGTTAAATTAATTAATTAAATTGGCATCATTTTGGTTATATCACATATTGTGAATACCTTCACAATGAGCTGCCATGGTATTGTACTACCTCGAATAAATAACACTTCACCAGTGGAGAAGACTACTGTTATTTATTCTCAGCAGATACCACCATCCAGACGGCACCGTTTCAAAGCTTGTTGGCTTCTCTTCGGTGGGTGTATGAAGTATAACTGGTTGCAGAACACTGCTGTAGATGATAGGAAGATTGGGACAGTGGTTAATGACAGTAATCAGGATATGCTACTGCAACAAGATCTAGAAAATTAGGCAGATGGGCTGAGAAGTAATAGTATTCACCATATAGTGCAAGAAAGCCACAGGCTTTTGCTGCATTGGCTGGGGGGGAAGCAAGCAGATAAGAAATACAAATATGCTTTCCTCCTCATACAGGCAACTATTCAGTTGACGTCTGAATTTATTCAAACTGTCAGCCTCAACTACCTGCAAAGGTAACTTGTTCCAGCAATCAATGACTCGATAACTAAAAGAACACATCCAACAATCTAATCTAAACCTCAACCTCTGAAATTTGAATTTGTGGCCCCAAGTTCTAGAATTCTTTATAACAATGAAGATTCCACCTTCATCCATTTTACTAACCCCTTTCAGAGTCTTATAAACCTCAATTAGGTCACCTCCGAGGTGTCTGGTTGCCAACTCTGTAACCCACATAATCAGTCTTTCCTTGTACTGTCATCACTTTGCTGATCTCACAATTCAAGTTACCTGTCTTTGGACCCGTTCAAGCAGCTCAATGTCTTTCTTCATATGAGATCTCTGTATTTGAACACAGTATTCTAAATGTGGTCTTACAATTGCCATATACAGTGGAACTGACCTCTCTCTATCTCTACAGGATAATGTTCGAAAAATCACTGATAGGACACCATGGGCTTTCCTGGTTGCCTGTCTACACTGCTCAGAAAACTTCATACCCGGATCCTTTTCTTTCTCCAGTTTTTAATTCAACCCCACCAAGTACATAATTTATTTTAGGATTGCAATTCCAAGTGTAAGACCTTGAATTTTGCTGCATTAAAACATAGCTGCCTTCTCTGATCATCTTTGAAGTCTGTTCAAGTCATCCTGAAGGAGCATTGCTTAGCACTGATTATTAACGACTCTGCCAATTTTGACATCACACCTTCTATCCCTTTGTCAATGTCATTTATGAAAATGAGAAACAACAGTGGCCCAAGAAACAATCCTTGGGTGCTCCCACTCCAGATGTTACACTAATCTGAGAGATAACCATTAATCATAACCTTCTGCCCTGCAGCAACCCAGTAATCCAACTTAGAATCTTTCCAGTAATTCCAACTTGTTCAAGCTTATACAGTAACCTCTTATGAGGAACCAAGTCAAATGTTTTGCTAAAATCCAAATAAACTATGAAAGTACATTGAAATTGTTCCTTACATCCAGATCATGAGAAACTATCAAAATAGCCTACTAAGTTAGTTAAACATGATTGGCCTTTAACAAAACCATATTTTGTTCTTCAGAATGCCATACCTATCTAAATGTCCCTGGATTGCACTCTTAATCATTGCCTCTAAGATTTTCCCTACCACTGAAGTCAGACTAACCAGTCTGTAGTTACCAATTTCGCACTTAGCACCACCTTTATGTATTGGCAATATGTTGGCACTTCTCCAATCCAAAGGAATCTCCCAAATCCATATGTGGCAATTGATGTACTGCATGTATGTAACACTAATTCCAGATTAACATACCAACTGTGTGGTATCACACACAGGGTAGTAGAAAATGAAAAAGATCTGGGGATAATTGTGTAGTCAGATATGAAGTTCACTAAGCAGTGCAGATAGACTGCCAGGACAGCTCATGGTGTTTTGTGAATTATATAAAGAAATTTTGCCAGCAAGGATAAGGAAGTAATTGACATGTCCAAACCATATTCAAGATATGGTTTGGACATATCATATCTTAAATATTGCATACAGGTCAAGAAGTCTCAAATTAGGAAGGATTTAGACCTGTTGAACAGATGCTGAGTGCTCTTACCAGGAAAGGCTTCTGCTAGTAGCAGTGTCTGGAGACTAGGTACCTGCAAGGAGATCTGCCTGACAAATGATCAGACAATATACAGAAATTTTGCCAGCAAGGATAAGGAAGTAATTGTATAAGGCAATTGGTTACATCATATCTTGAATACTGCATACAGGTCTGGAAGTATCAAATTAGGAAGGATCTGTCAGAACAGATGCTGAGTGCTCTTACCAGGCTTCTGGAAAGGCTTCTGCTAGTTGCAGTGTTTGGAGACTAGGTACCTGCAAGGAGATCTGACTGAGGTGTTTAAGGGTTTCAATATAATGCTTTATATAAATAACAGCTGCTGCTGTTATTTATACAAAGAATTAGCATCTGAGACCATACCATGCTGTACAGCACAGTATGGTCTCTGGTAGGGTAACATGGTAAGGTCAACAGTGTAACATTATGTCACCACTGGGGATGAAACCAAAAAAGTTACAGCTCATACAGAAGCAGCTGAACGAAGACAAAGCAGAGGATGGAATTGTGTTGATAAATTTCATCATGATTACAGTATTATGTGTATTATGTCTGTATAGGTGTGCATTCGCAGGCTGATCTGCACGTTGTACAAGCTGAAAAACTTGGAATAACTCTGGTGATCATGAGAGTCCATGCAGATCAACACAAGTGAAATGGTAAACCACTCTACTGTCATGGAGAACTTTGTTCTCTGCACAGCAACTTAAACATTTGCATTGAAGCGAATTAACAAACATAATAAATCAAGATTGAAAGACTAGAATAAAAAAGATAACAGGGTAAATGGAATGAAGCAATGATTGTGGATTACTGTTATATGTTCACCTATTTGCATTAAAAAAGCATAATTTTTTTTAAAAGAGGTACATCAGTGTAATTAATACAGCCCATAACAATGTCAGAGATAAACTGTATCATTATAAAATGTGATAAACTTAGTTTCAAGTTATTTGCTTCATTTATAGGTCACCATAGCCAAGTGGTCAGGTACAAGGATGCATAAATAAATGTGCTTTGAGTGAGTGGGAAACAAGCCTGTGACTGCTAAATATGGCACTGTTTCTTGTATTCTCTCTATCTTGTGAACTCCTGACTGTGTGAGTGATTGAGACCGTAAAATTTGTAAAATTGGACAGATGCTAACTTATTGTAATTTTCTCTTGTAGAGAATCTATGTCCTCATTTTGAATTTAAATCAAATAAAAATAGAATAATAAATAGGATATTAAGAAATATTAATATTTTGAAATATTATATTTTAGGTCAGGAAATCTCTTACCTGAGATATTTTTCAGGAAGAACTGCTTAAAGATGGAAGAACCTTGCAACAAGACAAAGGAATAAAAACAAGCTTTGATCCTAAATCCATGAATGGCAAATAATTGGAAGTATAATGAGAGTTAATTACCCGAAGCTTGATGGGGGCTTTTCGTTTTGGGTGGCAAACATGTGTTGAAATCTGTATATATAGCCCCAGCACATTCCATTGCCGCATTTAAAAAGTGTGTGGGTGGGGGGATGCAAGTAGGCGAAAGGAAGAGAAGTAGGATAGAAGTTGAAATTGAAATACAGCAATGAAGCATGCTGGGGCTATATATATGGCCTTCGACACGTGTTCGCCTCCCCTTTGAAGGTGGTATAAATGAAAAGCCCCCATCAAGCTTCCAATTATTTGCCATGCATGGATTTAGGGCAAAAGCTTGTTTTTATTCCTTTAAATATGTCTTGTTGCAAGGTTCTTCCATCTTTAAGCAAGTCTTTGAAATAAATTCCATCTATTCTGATTACATCTTACATGGATGCAATTATTCCTGAAAAATATCTCAGGTAAGAGATTTCCTGACTTAAAATATAACATTTCAAAATTTTAAAATTTCTTAATATCCTATTTATTATTCTATTTTTATTTGGTTTAAATTCAAAACGAGGATACAGATTTTCTACAAAAGAAAATTAGAAAATTACAATAAGTTAGCATTTGTCCGATTTTACGAATATTAGCGGGCCTTGATCACACAAGTTGTCTGTCCAACGTGTCTGGTAAAGTTTCAAGACAACAGGATTCCCATAATGTTTTTTATACAATATCTCAGAGTATAAACAGTAAATTCATTTATTTATTTAAATTTTATTTTTTGTTCTGCTCAATTATGTAGTAAAAAACTGCAACCATTATCAACCCACTGCAGGATGGAAGCCTCCTCAACAATTCATGTTGAGGGAAATGTACCATAATCTGCCACGCTGGTCCAGTGCGAGTTGGCAGATCGACAGTATTTAGCAGTCAGGGGCTTGAACACCGGTCTACTCAAGGAGCGTGTGCTACTGCACCCCGTTCCTGACCACTCGGCTACGGAGGCCTCTCAATTATGTAGTACTGGCTTCCAAAATCTGCATTCCTGGATCTCTATAATTTTTTTCAAATATTTAAATGATTCAGAAATCTTAAGGGGAAAACCAGAAAAGCTGATAGGAATGCATACCTACCATTGAAATCATATGTCATAAGCCAATGGTTTTCAAATTTTTTTTTTTTTTTTAAATCAGGACACACCAAGAACTATTCTTATATATGCAAAACACACATGATCTAGAAAGATTCCTATCAGAACTTATTATTATGACCATCAAATTTACTGGAAGTAGTCTGATGGCATGGGACTGTTTCATGTTCCACTGGCAACATAACCTAAAACTATGAAGTCCAATGATGTGCTTGTACATTTTGGACAATTATGTTATCTACAGTGTGGCAGTACTATGTAGGGCCCTATCAATATCAACACAATAGCATTTCAACTCATACAGCAGGGATCATACAGGACCGTTTTGTGAACACCTATGAGAAGAATTGGAGCACTGGATAGCTGTGAAGAAAACAGTCTTCTTCTAAACTGGTTTTGACAGCAGCTTTGCAGGAGGAATGGAGGCGAATTCAAGTCAGACAGCCAAAGTATAACCAGTTAAAAACATGCTTCCTTTGGCTTATCCTCTATATCTTATAAGGGAACCAAAAAAAACTCACTTTCAACAAAGAACAACTTGTAATCCAATTTCATAGAGCCAAATACTTCAACACAATAAATGAAAAATGTATTAAGTTTGTATGAGAACATACTTCTTTCATTAAGTTTAAAATTTCCAAAAAATCCCAGGCTATGATGCAAACCATTTTCTAGTAATCTGATGATTTCACACTTTACCATACAAAATAGTTCAAATGATTGCAGATATAAAGATTCATACAAAATCAATTCAAGATGACACACAAACATTAATCTTACCTGAGTAAATTTTGTTGTATTTCAGCTGTTTTCCGCTGACTTGATCCAAGAAAGCATGCTTCCACATTAGCGACCCTAAAATTTGAAAGATTAACATCGTAAGTTTTATTAACTCCAATCCAGGTCAATACTAAATCCCTCCACCCCCAGCATACAAACTTCCAGTGAAATATAAACACCCATCTATTAACATATTTGATTTGTGCAGAATAGTGGTTGATCCACCAAAGACAGCAATTTTAACTTTATCCCACTATTAGTGTTCCATTTGGGGTGACATCTGGGATGCTGGTCAGTCAAGCATAGAGGATAAAGTCTTTCAAATGTTCCTTGAACCATGCCATGATATTTCTGAAATTTTCAGCAGGACAATGCTTCTTGTGATAAGGAGCACTATTCTGCTGAAAATGTCATCATTGAGAAAGAATGTTCAGATAGTCTACAGTTAGAGCATTACTCATGAATGAATCGGGAGTTCCAGGAATTTGTAATGAACTAATCCCCTCCCCACACACACATCTTGTGGTTTCTCCACAGAGAAATTAATGGAAATGTTAAAATCATAAATTAACGGAAATGTGTTACATTTCCATTAAATTATGCCAGCTATCCACTCACAATGTCATAATGCAAGTTACTGTTTCATGTGATGCAGGGCAGGTTAATGCAAGAGGGCTATTTATTACAGCCTAACAAAAGTTTGACCTATTATGTTGCTCAAAATGGAGACCAAAAATATCCCATGATGAAGCCCTTTACTATCATCCTTCTGATGAATATAATCACACATACCAGTCTTCTTTCTCTTCAAAGAGAAAGCTTTGTTTTTCATCCTACCAACTGCAACTGTTTCTTGTTTTGTCAATAGTTTGCCATTCCCTGCAGAATTCTGCAGCACTAGGTATCCAATAAAAGCTTACCACCGACTGTCAGAGACAGTGGTACCTATACTTCTGCTACCCATGACTGTTGCTTTTGTGACAGTGCATTAAATCATGACAGTTAACTACATTTCACATTAAAATTCAGCAGGGTATATCTACTATTGAATACTAGCCACAATGAGCACATTAATCTTTTATAGAATTTGGCAATACATTATTTTTAGTGCATGAGATAACATAATAGTTAACAAGATTACACTTTCCAGTTTGATCAACCCTACACTGCGTGAACAGCTAAAACTTCAAACATACACGAATTCCTTAAATGAGTTCCTAGTTAATTCTTTAGTGAGAAGAAAACCTAGCTAACTTTTAAAACCCAAACCTGTCCATTTCCTTGGGGATAACCCCAACTTTTAACCTTTCTAAGAATATCACAAATATTGCTTTTCCATGTTCAAAAACTAGACTTTTTCTCATTTGCTATCACATTTCATCTATACTGATGCTAGCTGTACAAATCATAAATCTGCTCTCTCATGGAATATGGTTCCTAAACTTGAGGGTGTTGTCCCCAAAACCCCTCTTAACTCCCACACTCAAAGGAGAACAATCAGTTTAATTAAGTTGCTCTTAAAAACTCAAAAGTGAACTAAGTGAAAAATAACTATATACAAAAAAAGTGAACTATTGAAAATGAAGTGGCTGAAGGACATAGTTATGTATGCAAGAATGGTGTTGTAATGTGTTATAACATAATTCAGAAATTTAATTAATTAAAAACTAGACAAAACAATAAATCAAAACATTTTGCATACTGTAGTTCCTTTGTCTGTGAGAATTGGAACAGGTATACAGTGAAAACTCTTAAAAGAACTTCTCTAAAAGGAATACCTCTTGTTGTGGACACTTTCTTGGGTCCCAGCCAGAAGTATTAAAAATTAAATGTTATGTGACCTCTCCAAAACATAGACTTGTTAATGCACTCACCACTGCTAGTAAGGAATGTTTACGAACTTAATTAAGCTAGCCTATGCAGTTTCACTGTTGTTCAACAGTGAAAGGCAATAAAATTGCTAAAGTGAGAAATGGTATTTCTAGAATATAAAAAAAAAACAAAAAAAAACAGTAGCATGTCTCTATACAGGATTCATTTCATGATCTTATCATTAGCATTAGTAGAGGCATATGATGCAAGAAAGCAAGCATATGCAGCATCAGCAAAAAAAAAAAACTCCCATTTCACTACTCCATTCGTTCGTTCCAAATGCCTGTCCACATCAGCCTTAATTTTATTTAGCCTATCAACTTCCGCAACAATAGATGGAAGTCTGTTCCACCAATCAACTACCCACTGGCTAAAAGCAAATTTCCACACATCTATTCTACAACTGTCTTTCCTCAATTCGAATCTGTGCCCCCTCAGGTTCTTAATCTGAGCAAGAGTAAGAATCACAGCAGCATTCAGCTTGCTCAATCCATTCAAGGCCCTATACACCTCAATCAGATCACCTCGCAGGTGCCTACTCTCCAGGCGCTACAATTTACAGAACTTAAGCCTTTCTTCGTAAGCGCACCCCTCACAAATCTTGTTGCTGTTCTTTGTACTCGTTCTAGCAACTCTACATCCTTCCTAAAATGAGACCTCCAGACCTGTACACAGTACTCCAGGTGTGGCCTGACCATTGCCTTGTATAACAGGACAATCACTTCCCTGTCCCTGCTAGCAAAATTCCTATATATCATTGACAAGACTCCATGACCTGCCCTGGCAACCCCTCTGCACTGCTCAATGAACTTCATATTTGACTGCACAATTTACCCCCCAGGGTCTTTTTCACTTTCCGCTTCCCTGAGTGTAGTACAACACAGTTGGTAAGTTTCTCTTCGGTTACTGCAACCCATATGCAGTACTTTGCATTTGTCAATGTTAAACTTCAGTTGCCACTTTTCAGCCCATTGGCCTAACTTAACTAGATCCAGTTGAAGTAGCATACTGTCTTTACTGTCGTTAACAACCCTGCCAACCTTTATATCATCTGCAAACTTGGACATTAAACCTGATATACCTTCATCAATATCATTGATAAATATACAAAACAACAATGGGCTCAACACCTAACCCTGGGGAACTCCACTAATAACATTAGTCCATGAAGAGCAGTGTCCACTAATTACCACTCTCTGCTGTCTCCCACTCAACCATCCCTTTATCCATTGCAATAACTTACCCTTAATGCCATACCTCTCCAATTTTTACAGCAGTCTTCCATGTGCAACAGTATCAAAAGCTTTCCTGAAATCCAAGTATATATCAAAATTATTTTTGGCATTCAGTTCCTTTGTGACCACATCATAGTATCCAATCAAATTGGTCAGACAAGACCTCCCTTTAACAAACCCATACTGTGTCTTAACTATTACTGCAGTCTTGTCTAGATGATCCTGAAATGCTTCTTTAACCAGTGATTCCATTATTTTCTCTGGAATACAACTTAAACTAACAGGTCTAAAGTTACCTGTGTCACCTTTTGAACCCCCTTTGTGAATTGGCGATACATCTGCACACCTCCGGTCCATGGGGACCTCCCCTGAGTCCAAGGAAGCTCTCATAAGTTTTATTCAGTTATATCAAAGGAGGCAGCAAATGAAGTAAGGTTTGCTTCCTTCATTTTCTGCCTCCTTTAATATAACTGAATAGATCCTGTACACCCCAGGCACCTTTTTATGTTTAACTTCAACAATTTCTCCTCCACTTTGCTCTCAGTTATTACAAAATCACTTAGCTCCCTGTCCAAGTTTGATAAACCTCTGGCACTCACCTCATTGAATAACTGCTCATGTGTGAATGTAGATGCAAAATACTCATTCATTTTATCAGCTACCTGAGCATGATCATCAATAATCAACCCATCTATATTAAGTGGTCCAATCTGATTCATCCCTTTCCTTCTAGAGTTTACATACGTAAAGAACTCTTTGCTGTTTTTCTTTGCATCCTTTTCCAAGGATTTCTCGTAATCTGCCTTCGCCTGCCTATCCTCTTTTGTGACTTGATTACAGACTAGTTTATATCTGCCATAGGCCTCTGTGTCACCTGATACTTTATATGCATCTCATACATTTTTCTTCTGTGCCACAAGCCTCATTGGTTCATCTGACCTCCAATTTAGGCCTAAACCTTGAACAATATTTCTTAGTTGGAATGAAAAGCTTAGTAGCCTCCAAAATTAAGTAACTGAAGGCTTCCCATTTAGAATTCAATGTTGGTAACATCATCATTTGATGATGTTACCAACTCACTGTACAGAATTTACAGATATTACTAATCATCACTGTACAGAATTTAAAAACTGTCTGAGACCCCTGTAGTCACCTTTAACCACAGCAAAAGCCCTTCCCTTTAGCCTTGATGGTAGTTACATTCTTAAGTAATTCCCACATCAATACATTGTGATCACTGTCACCGAGTGGTTCCTTTATCTGTAAATTCTTAATGCATGTGTACATAAAAAATAAAGGAACAGAGCTATAAAACATTTCAAAAACCTTTACCAACTGACTGTATAGATAATTTTGACCATGAGAAATTCTGCATCCACAACCCTTACAAAACTAAAACCTTAACTGTGTGAATAGGGTACATGATATGAATGTGAAACCACTTCCAGGTGATAGAGGATATCTTCTAGTTTTTATTCGTCAACCAGAAAAGTGCACTCTACAGTAGATGGCATCACAATTGCAAAACTCTAATCATGGTGGAATTCATCAACTAGAAAAGAGAGATCTACAAAGTTATTGCTCATACAGAAGCAGCTGAACAAAGAGGATAGAATTTTGTTGGTAAATTTCATCATGATCACTGTTTTGCAAATGTGCTGCCATCTACTGCATCATGCACATTTTCAAAATGGTGAATAAAAGCTTGAGGATATTCCCTATCACGTGGAAGTGGTTTCAGATTTGTCACATACTCTATTCAGGCAATAAAATTTTAGTTTTGTAAAGGAGGTATGTGGATACCTGTACATTCGACATTAGCATTAGTAGAGGCATACGATGCAAGAAAGCAAGCTTATGCAGCATCAGCCAAAAAAAAAAAAAAAAAACGAGCTCCGATTTCACCCCTCCATTCGTTCCAAATACCTATCCAGCTCAGCCTTAAATTTATTTGGGCTATCAACTTCCACAACAAACGATGGAAGTCTGTTCCACCGATAACTACCCGCTGGCTAAAGGCAAACTTATGCACATCTATCCTACATCTGTCTTTCCTCAATTTGAATTTATGTCCTCTCAGGTGATTATTCTGAGCAAGAGGAAAAAACCCATCAGCAATGAGCATGCTCAAACCATTTAAGGCTTTATACACCTCAATCAGATCACCTTGCAGGTGCCTAGTCTCCAGACACTGTAATCAGCAAAACCTAAGCCCTTCTTTATAAGAGCAACCCTTTGTTCCATTCACTAATCTTGATGCCATTCTCTGTACTCGTTCCAACAGCTCTACATCCTTCTTTAAATGAGGCCTCCAGACCAGTATACAGTACACAAGGTGTGGCCTGGCCATTCCCTTATAACAGGGGATAATCACCTCTTTATCCCTGCTAGAAAAATTCCTGTATATCATTGACAAGACATCATGAGCTACACTTGCAGACTGTCTCCACTGCTCAGAAAACTTCATATCTGCCTGCACAAAAGAAAAAAAAAAAAAAATTACCTGCAGGTCCTTTTCATTCTCTACCACTGTCAGTGTAGTACCACAAAATTGATACATTACTCTGGGGTTACTCCTCATATGCAATTCTTTACATTTGTCAAAACATCATTTGCCATCTCTCAGCCCATTTGCTCAACTTTTCTAGATCCTGTTGCAGCAGCATACTATCATTAGTGTCATTAACAACTCTGCCAACCTTCGTATCATCTTTAAACTTGGACATTAAGCCTGATATACCATCATCAATATCATTTATAAATACAGAAAACAATAATGGACCCAACACTAAATTAAGGAACTCCACTAACAACATTAGTCCACAAAGAGCAGTGTCCACTGATTACCACTCTGTCTTCTTCCACTCAACCATCCCTTTATCCATAGCAGCAATTTGTCTCCCATGCTGCACTGCTCCAATTTGTGCAGCAGTCATCCATGTGCAACAGTATCAAAAACCTTTCTAAGATCCAAATATATGATATCAAAGTTATTCCCTGCATCCAGTTCCTTTGTGACCACATCATAGTATCCAATCAAATTGGCCAGACAAGACTTCCCCTTAAAAAACCCATGCTGTGTCCGAGCTATAACTGAAGTCTTGTCTAGATGATCCTGCAGTGCTTCTTTAACCAGTGCCTCCATTAATTTCCCTGGTACAGAAGTTAAACTAACAGGTCTATAATTACTTGTGTCGCCCTTTGAGCCTCCTTTGTGAATTATGGCTAAGGGTTTGCTTACTTTGTTTGCTGCCTCCTTTAATATAACTGGATAGATATCATCCACCCCAGGTGCCTTTCTTATGTTTATCTTTAACAATTTCTCCTCCACTTTCCTCTAAGTTATTACAAAATCATCTAGCTCACCGCCAGAGTTTAGTTCACCTCTGGCATTCCCCTCCCTGAATAACTTGTCATATGTGAATATAGATGCAAAACACTCATTTAGTTTGTTAGCCACCCGTGCAGGATCATCAACAGTTGAACCATCAATATCCAATGGGCCAATCTGATTCGTCCACTTCCTTCTACAGTTTACATAGATAAAGAACTCTTTGCTGTTTTTCTTTGCATCCTTTGCAAAGGGCACCTCCGTAGACAGGTGGGCAGGAGCAGCAGTGCGTAGCACACGCTTCTTGATCAGACCGGGGTTCGAGCCCGTGACCACCAAACACGGAGGATGCAGAAAGGTCAGGAAATGACCACCGCATATCCCTGGAGAAATATGGCCTTAGTTGCTAATGCTCCTAAAAACCAAATAACAACAACAACATTTGCCAAAGATTTCTCATAATCTGCCTTTGCTTGCCTAATCTCCTTTGTGACTTGGTTACAGACTAGCTTATATCTATTGTAGGCTTCCATGTCACCTATTAATTTATATGTATCCCATGAATTTTTCTTCTCTACCACATGTCTCATTCATAGGCGCCTCCGTAGCCAGGAGCAGCAGTGCATAGCACACACTTCTTGATCAGACTGGGGTTCGAGCCTGTGACCTCCAAATATGGGGATGTGGAAAGATTAGGGAATGACCACCGCATATCCCCAGAGCAATATGGCCTTAGTTGCTAATGCTCCTTAAAAAAAAAAAAAAAAAACCACGTCTCATTAATTCATCTAACATCCATTTAGACCCAAACCTTGAACGATATTTCTTAGTTGGTATGTAAAGCCTAGTACCTTACAAGATTAATTCTTTGAATGCTTCCCACTTTTGATTTTGCTGTTTGTAACATATCATCAGTTGGTCCCACTGTATAGAATTTAAATACTGTCTCAGACCTCCATAGTCACCTTTACAAAAGCAAAAACCCTTCCTTTTACCTTGATGGTAGTTACCTCTTTGAGATTAATCTCACTTCAGCACACTCTGATCACTGCCACCTAGTGGTTCCTTTATCTGCAGATTCTTAATGCATGAAGAAGCACTACTGATAATCAGATCAAGGGTATTACTCCCTCTAGTTGCCTCCTGAACATGCTGATGTAGAAAACAATGATCCAATAAATCCACAAAAGCCTTGCTAGTGTGTGAGTGACCAACCCACAAATTCAAGTCAACGTCAGGGAAATTAAAATCCCCCATTATAAGGCTCTCTGATTTACTGGCCCGCTGTACAGTTTTTTTTATTATACTTATCAGAGTCATTAGGCCTATAACACACTCCTACTCTCAATTTTGATTTCCCAGTGCTTATATCACACTAAACTGACTCGACACTGCACTGTCCAGTGATGTTGACTGGCTGCACTTCCTTGGATTTTATGCATTCCTTAACTAATAGCATAACCCCTCCTCCTGCCCTCCCTACCCTGTTTGTCCTTCCTGTACACATTGTACTCCCCAAATTCCAGTTCTGCATTCCTTATATCTGTATGACACCACGTCTCTGATATCCCAACAATATCTGCCTTTGATGTTTGGACCAACACCTCAAATTCATCAAATTTATTTACCAAACTCCTAGCATTGGTGTACACGCAAGTATACATGCACCTGTTCCTATTCTTAGCTACCCTAACACAACCTATGTGTTTCCTTGTGCCGCAACAACTCCCAGCAGTGTCTGAAATCCCCTGCATCTTGTTTTCTAGGCTGCTGCTCATTCCACATACCTCCTTTACAAAATTTTAGTTTTGTAAAGGAGGTATGTGGATACCTGTACATTCGACATTCCTGTATACTGATAAAAATGCTATATGATGCTTGACATTAATTTCATAACTGCTTTAACAATGGTGGTGTCCAGCTTTTTGACTGAGGGGCTAAGACAATCTTCTTGTGCCATCACATACCATTTCTACTCAGAAATAAGAAATGGCCGTCATTCATGCAGCTACACACAAAGTTTGTTTGTTTGAATGCAGATAGAATGCTGGTTGAAATTTGTTCTAAGCATTACAATGATTACATGCCAGTTATTTAAGAAACTAAATTTGTTGCTGTTTCCAATATTGTATGCAGAAATTTTAAAAGGGGTTTTGGCCCATTAAAGATGGGGTGTATCCTATTACATTATAAATATTCTATGTGAGCAAAAATGATGAATATGGACAAACAAGTTAAGGCAGTGGCTTTCAAACCGGGTGTGAGGGCACCTTAGGGTGCTGCAACAACATTCCAGGAGTGCCACATAATTTGGGTTTAAGTTACTTAAACTTATTATTTTTTTTTTATATGTTTATTTCATTATAAAAAGGTGTACAGTATCGTTTTAATTTTGTGGTGATCTATAATTGATGTTTGCTTAGTACCTGTATATAAAGAATAAAATTATTATATACTGTATATACTGTATATATATAATTTGTATTATGAAATGTAATTTTTATAATTATATTATTGTAAGAACTATCATATAACATATATATTTTTTTAATATTACATATATACAAACGAGCGCGGAGAAAATCGGATCTAACATGCAGAATATTGAGTAGGGGTGCCGCAGAATAAAATAAATTACTTAGGGATGCCGTTATTAAAAAAATGGTTAAAAACCACTGAGTTAAGGGTTTAGTGTTAAACAACGTTAACTACAAAATCATTTTGTAGTTAACTGAGAAAAAGTCATTTGACATTTTCTTGGTTTACTGGAAATGTACTTACAGCCCAAGCTAACTTGTAAAGTAGTAAAGAGAGAGATACAGCTCTATGAAATAATATGCATTGTTATTTGTATAAAGTAAAACTAAAGTTATCTCAAAAAATGCAATTTTGAAGTTAATGTTTTTTTACACTAAACTGTTGAAGTAATCTAATTATCTATAATGAAAATGAAATGCTCTAAACAAAACCATTTATATCCATTTTTACTAAAAGTTAATTACAGTAGAGTCTTGTTAATACAAACTCGTTTCATACAAAGTACTCGTTTATACGAAGCACATACCATTCCCTGCAAAAGCATGAGCTTTTCTAAGTAAATATATTTGTTTATTACTAAATATGGTTAATACATATTACAAGGTTCATTTTTACCCTGTGAGAAATAAATATTGTTATTTTGTATGTTTAATAGAAATCTTGGCACAGTTGTCCGATTATTGCCTCTGGTCACCCGGTTTCCTGCTTCCCAAAGGATGGCACTGACTTGTTAGAATTTACTTCTGTGTAAACAAAACCAATTTATGGTAGCTACAACATAAGTGCACTCTGAAAATCATCACTGTGAAGGATGAGCTGTTAAATTAACATACCCCCCCCCCCCATATTTCTAAGTTGTTTACATACACTCCCTTGCTCTCCATGAGATTAAGGTTAGTTGCAATTGTTATGCCAGTTCAAAGAGTCTTTTACTACTGCATAATCTATTTTTTGTGCCATTTTATTTGAGCTGATGTCTTTTTTGGAACTTGTCTTTAAATTAATTTAAAGTGAAATTATAGTAACCTTATAATACCGTGATAAATCTGACTAAAAAATGAATAGCAAATGCTTAGAAAACGGTACTCACCTTGTATAAATCTGCAATAAATTTTTTTTTTTTTGGTAGATGGTGGTTAAATTTAGGTTGGAAGAAGCATTAAAAAGAACTAAGGTGGTGAATGGGGTGAAAATATTTTAAACAGATTTTAAAATGAGCACAAGGAAGTAGAAATGCAGATCTCCAATCCTTGGTTGTCATAAAGAGGTTAAAAGACGTTAATAAAAAAAAGAGAGAAGACTGGTGGTGCCAATAGTCGTTACGAGGGACTTTCGTGAGTAAACTGTCATCAGTTGGCAAATGGAAGAGAAGTGAGCGCGTGTTGTATTTAAAGTTTATCTAAACTCCCATGATGCTCTTTTTGACAAGTGGGAACTTTAGCCACGAGAGGTTCCAAGCCGGTGAAAGGTTGAAGGGAAGTTTAGCGTTAATAATGTTGAGATCGGAATGGTGTCGGTACCATTCGATGGTGAGGGCTTCATATTGAAGAATTCTGTAGCTCGATCTAAGTTTAATAATAGTGATGGCAGAGTCAACAAGGGGGGTGTGGTTGTGGGTTTGAGCATGGGTTGTTAACTCAATGCAGGATTGACTTGTCTTGAAACTGTTGAAGTGGTGGTATGCGCAGGTATTGGAAGTTGTGGAGGAACCGAATTTGGTGGTAGTGCTGCCGATGTAACAGGTGTCGCAGTTCGGTTGGCATTTTATGAGATATATTAAGTTATTGAGATCATCGATGGGATATTTGTGTGTATCTTTATAAAGATGAACTTCAATACCTTACTGATAAATTCATAGCCAGCAGCTACCACCATCAACTCATCCAACACACAATATCCACCTTAAAAACAGTATTAATAACCCCACCAGACACAGTCACAAGACAAATACTCGCATAGTTCTCCCTTAACATAGTGAACTCGCAGCAGAATTCCGACGTACATTCAAAGATACCGACATCTCCCTCACCTTCTCCACTTACAATAAACTAGGTTCCCTATTTAATTCTTATAAAGATACACACAAATATCCCATCAATGATCTCAATAACTTAATATATCTCATAAAATGAAAACCGAACTGCGACACCTGTTACATCGGCAGCACTACCACCAAATTCGGTTCCTCCACAACTTCCAATACCCGCACATACCACCACTTCAACAGTTTCAAGACAAGTCAATCCTGCACTGAGTTAACAACCCATGTTCAAACCCACAACCACACCCCCCTTGTTGACTCTGCCATCACTATTATTAAACTTAGATCGAGCTACAGAATTCTTCAATATGAAGCCCTCACCATCGAATGGTACCGACACCATTCCGATCTCAACATTATTAACGCTAAACTTCCCTTCAACTTTTCACCGGCTTGGAACCTCTCGCGGCTAAAGTTCCCATGTGTCAAAAAGAGCATCATGGGAGTTTAGATAAACTTTAAATACAACACGCGTTCACTTCTCTTCCATTTGCCAACTGATGACGGTTTACTCACGAAAGTCCCTCGTAATGACTATTGGCACCACCGGTCTTCTCTCTTTTTTTCATTTACGTCTTTTAACCTCTTTATGACAACCAAGGATTGGAGATCTGCATTTCTACTTCCTTGCGCTCATTTTAAAATCTGTTTAAAATATTTTCACCCCATTCCCCGCCTTAGTTCTTTTTAATGCTTCTTCCAACCTAAATTTAACCACCATCTACCAAAAATAATTTATTGCAGATTTATGCAAGGTGAGTACCGTTTTCTAAGCATTTGCTATTCATTTTTTAATTAATTTAAAGTTTGTTTATATTAAATCTCATCTAGCAGTGTTATGGCGACAAAAAGTAAACAGATGGAATTAAGCAAAACGGACATTGCAAAGGAATACAATATCCCTTTACCTACTTTATCTACAATATTGAATAACCAAAAAAAAAACTTGAAGTGCGTGACGCTGGAGCAACAATAAAAAAGAGGAAATGAATTGGTGGTGCAAAACAAAAGGAGCTTGAAACAAAACTTTCTGGGTGATACCAACAAATGCACGGGTCTAATTTGCCAATATCAGGTGCAATTTTGCAAGAAAAGGCAAATTATCTTGCTCCGCAACATGGAATTAGTGACTTCAAATGCAGCAGTGGTTGGCTGCAAAGATTTAAGACAGGAACAACTTGGTTTCGTGAAATGTTTGTGGCAAGTCTGGATTAGTGGATAAAGAAAAGACTACAGACTCGTTGTGTTCTGTATGGTCCATTCTTGAAAAATGTCAGGTAAAGGATATTTTTAATCTTCACAAGATGCCAAGATGTTTATTTTATAATTTGCTGCCAAACAAAACATTTGCTGTTCAAGGAGTGTTGTCATGGTGGAAAACTAAGTAAACAAAGGCTCACTGTTCTGTTATACTGCAATTCAGATGGCAGTACAAAACTAAACTCACTTGTGATTGGTAGGTTAACCAAGCCAAGATGTTTTAAAGAATTTAACCAACTTCCCTGTAATTATGAGGCCAACAGAAGTGCTTGTTTTATGGTCAAAATTTTTCAGTCTTGGTTATCAAAGGTGGACAGAAGAAGGGCTTCAGAAAAAAGGAACATTCTGATGATTCTAGATCATTGTAGAGCACATTCCGCCGAGAGACTTGAGTTTACAAACATACAGCTGTTGTTTTTACCTCCCAATACCCCACTGGATCAAGGCATTATTTATAACCTCAAAAGAACATATAAAGTCTGCCTGATAAGGTACTTGATCCACAACATAGAAAGAGGGAACAATTTGCAGCCAAATTGGAATGTCTTGGATGCTATCGGTAATCTTGTTATTGCTTAGGAAGTATTTCATCAAGTGTAATAATCAACTGCTTCAGAAAGTGGCTTTAGAGAGAGAATATTATGGAAAAAATGGTCCAGCAGACAATGTGATAGCAACATTGAGGAATGGAGTCATTTGAAGGAGCATATGGATTTTGTTGATGAATTTGAAGTTTGTGAGGGTGTTTGTGATGAAGTTGCTACCACAGCAACGCCAACACTAGAAGAGCTGCTGAGCACCAAGCAAAACAATGTTTTTGTTACTAGCAACAGTGAAAAAGCACACACATTGCCATCTAAAAAAGATACCCAAAATGCTTTGAACATAATAGAGAATGTGTTGGCCTGCAGTAATTAGCATTAGCATTAGTAGAGGCATTTGATGTAAGAAAGCAAGCTTATGCAGCATCAGCCAAAAAAAAAAAAAAAAAAACCACTTCCACTTAACCCCTCTGTTCGTTCAAAATACCTGTCCAGCTGAGCCTTAAACTTATTTAGGTTATCAACTTCCACGACAAGGGATGGAAGTCTGTTCCACCAACCAACCACTCACTGGCTAAAGGCAAATTTCCGCACGTCTATCCTGCATCTGTCTTTCCTCAATTTGAATTTATGCCCTCTCAGGTGATTATTCTGAGCGAGAGGAAGAATCCCATCAGCACTGAGCATGCTCAAACCATTCAATGCTTTATACACCTCTATCAGATCACCTCGCTGGTGCCTAGTCTCCAGACACTGTAATTTGCAAAACTTAAGCCTTTCTTCGTAAGAGCACCCCTTTGTTCCATTCACTAATCTTGTTGCCCTTCTCTGTACTCGTTCCAGCATCTCTACATCCTTCTTGAAGTGAGGCCTCCAGACCTGTATATAGTACTCTAGGTGCGGCCTCATCATTGCCTTATACAAGAGAATAATCACCTCCTTATCCCCGCTAGAAAAATTCCTGTATATCATTGATAAGACACCATGAGCTACTCTTGCAGCCCATCTGCACTGCTCAGAAAACTTCATATCTGCCTGCACAACCACCCCCAGGTCCCTTTCATGCTCTACCACTGTCAGTGTAGTACCACAGAGTTGATACGTTGCTCTGGGGTTGCTGTTTCCCATGTGTAGTACTTTACATTTGTCAATGTTAGCAATACATTTGTCAATGTCAGCATAGTGTCAGTAGTGTCCTTGACAACCCTGCCTACCTTTGTATCGTCTGCAAACTTCGACATTAAGCTTGATATACCATCATCAATATCATTTATGAATACAGAAAATAATAATGGATCCAACACTGAGCCCTGAGGGACTCCACTAATAACATTAGTCCACGACGAGCAGTGTCCATTGATTACCACTCTCTGTCTTCTCCCCCTCAGCCACCCCTTTATCCACAGCAGCAATTTGCCTGCAATGTCACACTGCTCCAATTTGTGCAGCAGTCTTCCATGTGCAACAGTATCAAAAGCCTTTCTAAGATCCAAGTATATAATATCAAAGTTACTCCCTGCATCCAGTTCCTTTGTGACTGCATCATACTATCCAATCAAATTGGTCAGGCAAGACTTCCCCTTAACAAAACCATGCTGTGTCCAAGCTATAACTGAAGTCTTGTCTAAATGATCCTGCAGTGCTTCTTTAACTAGTGCCTCCATTAATTTTCCTGCAACAGAAGTTAAACTCACAGGTCTATAACTGCTTGTGTCAGCCTTTGATCCTCCTTTGTGAATTGGGGTCACATTTGCACATCTCCAGTCTGTGGGTACCTTCCCTGAGTCCAAGGAAGCTCTCATAATTATGGCTAAGGGTTTGCTTACTTCCTCTGCTGCCTCCTTTAATATAACTGGATAGATCCCATTCACCCCGGGTGCATTTCTTGTGTTTATCTTCAACAATTTCTCCTCCACTTTACTCTCAGTTATTACAAGATTCTCTAGCTTACTGCTAGAGTTGAATACACCTCTGGCTTTCCCCTCGCTAAATAACTCCTCATGTGTGAATGTTGATGCAAAATATTCATTTAGTTTGTTAGCTACCTGAACAGGATCATCAACAGTTGACCCATCGATATCAAGTGGACCAATCTGATTCATCCCCTTCCTTCTAGAGTTTAAATAAGTAAAGAACTCTTTGCTGTTTTTCTTTGCATCCCTTGCCAAAGATTTCTCGTAATCTGCCTTCGCCTGCCTAACCTCCTTTGTAACTTGGTTACAGATCAACTTGTATCTATCATAGGCTTCTGTGTCATGTGTTAATTTGTATGTATCCCATGCACGTTTCTTCTCTGCCATATGCCTCATCAGTTCATCTGACATCCATTTAGGCCTAAACCTTGAACAATATTTCTTAGTTGGTATGTAAAGCCTAGTAGCTTCCAAGATAAGTTCTTTGAATGCTTCCCATTTTGCATTTGCTGTTGGTAAAATCATCAGTTGGTCCCACTGTATAGAATTTAAATATTGTCTCAGTCCATCGTAGTCGCCTTTACGAAAGCAATAACCCTTCCGTTTACCCCTAATGGTAGTTACCTCTTTGAGGAAATCCCACTTCAGCACACTGTGATCACTGCCACCTAGTGGTTCATTTATCTGCAGATTCTTAATGCATGAAGAATCACTGCTGATAATCAAATCAAGAGTATTCCTCCCTCTAGTTGCCTCCCGAACATGCTGATGTAGAAAACAATCATCCAATAAATCCACAAAAGCCTTGCTAGTGTGTGAGTGACCAGCTCCCAAATTCCAGTCAATATCTGAGAAATTAAAATCTCCCATTATAAGACTCTCTGATTTACTGGCCCACTCTATTTCCCTGTACAGTTTCTTATTATACTCATCAGAGTCATTAGGCCTATAGCACACTCCTACTCTCAATTTTGATCTCCCAATGCTTATGTCACACCAGACTGACTCGACACTGCACTGTCCAGCGATGACCACTGGCTTCACTTCCTTGGATTTTATGTATTTCTTAACTAATAGCATAACCCCTCCTCCCTTCCTATCCAGTCTATCCTTTCTGTAGTCGTTGTACTCCCCAAATTCCAGTTCTGCATTCCTTATATCTGTGTGACACCAAGTCTCTGATATCCCAACAATATCTGCCTTTGATGTTTTGAGCAATACCTCAAATTCATCAAATTTATCTACTAAACTCCTAGCATTGGTGTACACGCAAGTATACATGCACCTATTTCTATTCTTAGCTACCCTAACACAACCCATGTGTTTACTTGTACCGCAATGACTCCCAGCAGTCTCTGAAATATCCTGAATCTTGTTTTTCAGGCTTCTGCTCATTCCAATAGAAGCAGTGCAAGAATCTCTTTCACCTCTGCCAGTGGCTACTGTTAATCTATTCTTCTTTGTATCCCCCCCCAAGCTAGCAGTTTTCCAACCCACCTAACACTGCCTCGATAGCATCAGCAAATATTCTTGCACCCTTTCTATTTAAGTGTATCCCATCCCTGTAGAAGCAATCTCTCCTGTTAACAAGTACAGTCCAGGCTGAAAAAAATTCTACCCCTTGAGCCTTGCACAATCTTTCCAGGGCCGAATTGATCGACAAGGCTCTCATCATATACTCCCTCCTATCTTGTCTGGGCAGAATTGCAGACACTTTCAAATTCAACCCTATTTCACGGCTTTTTTTCAACAGTGACCTATACTTGTTAAGCAATTCTGCTGGTCTCCTACTCTTGATATCGTTAGTGCCAACGTGTACAACTATATCACCTTTGGTGCCCTTAAAAGATGATATCTGCTCTATAACGTCATCAACCTTTGCCCCTGGCAACATACCCTGGTCCTGTTCCACCTATCCTTTTTACAAAGCATGTTCCCCATTTCCCTGACAATAGAGTCACCAACAACTACTAGTTCCTTTGGGACCAGCGCATTCTGCCTTGGGGGTTGCCGCTGTGTTTCACGATGACCAAGTGCAAGCTCTGGCGTTGATGTGGGCAGCTGAGAGCTTGATGGGCGCCTCAATTTAGTTCCTTCCAGGGCATCCACCCTGTCCTTCAAGCTCTCATATAGGCCCATAAGAACGCTGAGTTGTTGCCTGATTTCGATACACTCCTTGCATCGCGCACACACAAAGACATCCCCCATGGCAATATCATGTCCCGTACCTGAATGCTCCACAAACATCATGCAAGCTGTGCATTTTAGAAGGCTGTGATTCAGAAGGCAACTGCCCCCCTCAGTTCTCCTCTGAGCCACAGCACTTCCATTAGCTTGAGCCTTTTGTTTTGCTGCTCTGGTCTGAGTCATGATTACTTTTAATTTAAATAAAATTTCAATTTCAGTTTATAACCCTAACTTATCTCCCAACACAGTTATAATGGGATATATATGTTTTAGTGTCAAGTATTAATTATCTCCGAGTTCCCTTTATATAACTTCCGTATCAGTTATGTATTAATTAATTATGTTACGTTTGTAATCTAAGTCGGTATATGTATTTAGTTAAAAGTGCAATTTGAATGTCAACGAAGTTCAACAAGTTTAATAGATTTTACCGATCGCTGAAAATATTATAACCTATACTGTACTAACGCTATCTAGGTTCGATATATAACGATCGTATGACAAAGACAAAGGCGGGAAGTTAAGAACGGTAATCTATGGACACTTAAGTATTAATTAACTTTCAAATCTCGCTGTCTCAATTCAGAATAAACTAACGATCCTTACTAGGTCTATAAGCTACTTACAAAAAATAATTTGATGTAAAAAATATTCAATAAGCGGCTAAATGTTGATAAAGAAACAACTATTGCATTTGATAATGCCTGCTGTAGTTAAAAATGCATATAGGACAAAAACTATGCAAACAACATTGGATTCTTCCTTTAAATTAGATTAATTTATTAAAAAGTTAATGGTTTGTATGTCTCCTTTTATATTAAGATTGCAATTCTTTTTACTGTGATACTAAAATATTGTATATATCAAAATATATACTGTACAATATTTGCATTTCTGTTAATAGCCTTTCTCTTAGTTTATCCTACAAATAAAATCTTTAAAAAATGTGTTAATTACTGTATTGTTAGACAAGGCTTTTGTTTTTATTATTTTATTTTATTAATTTATTTTTGATATTATTATTATTTATTATTATTCTTAGATATAGTATTTACCAAAAAAAAAAAAAAAAAATTGTAATATTTTGACACTTGAGAATCCCGTTACTACAAACCTCATTATTACAAAAAGTGAAAATTTAGCTCCCTTGAACTTTGTATTAACAAGATTTGACTGTATATGTTTAATAAAAGTAGTTTTATTTATTAAAAGTGAATTAATTGAAACACAGAGAGAGAGAGAGAGAGAGAGAGAGAGAGAGAGAGAGAGAGAGAGAGAGAGAGAGAGAGAGAGAGAGTGATATGATTGATAAAAAAAAACTCTGAATAAACAATCATCATCATCATCAGCCATTTAAAATCCACTACAGGGTGAAGGCCTCTCCAGCAACTTTCCAGTTCCTTCTGTTTTGTGCAATGGCCATCCATTTACTACTCACAAACTCATGAATTTCATCTGTCCATATCCGTCGTTGTCTTCCAGGTTTTCTTCTAGCTCCTCTTGGGTACCATTCTGTTATTTTCTTAGTCCATCTGTTCATCATGTCTTCCAGCTATGTGTCCTGCCCAAGACCATTTTAATTCTTTAGTTATGATAAGAATGTCCTTTACTTGAGTTTGCTGGCTAATCCACATGTTCCTCTTATTATTTAACAGTCTGATTACCAATATAATTCGTTCCATTCTTCGCTGTGTAGTTCTCAGCCTCTCCTCCATTCTTTTGGTGAGTGCTCAAGTTTCACTTCCATAAGTCATGGTGGGGAGTATACACTGGTTCATTATTTTACGTTTCAGACATATTGGGGTATTGCTCCTCAGTATGTGACTATATTTCCTGAATGCTATCCATCCAAAATTTATTCTTCTCTTGACTTCCAGCCATTTATCATTATTACAGCTAATGACTTGTCCCAGATAAGTATATGACTCCAACTTTTCAATTACTGCTCCTTCAATCATTATATCCCTTTCTGTGGCATACTTGTTCATCATTACTTTTGTTTTAGCCATATTCATCTTTAGTCCAAAATCCTTACTAACTGTGCATAACTGATTAAGATTTTCCTCTAATTCTTTGGGATCGTGGCTTACGACCACAATGTCATCTGCAAATCGTAAATGGTTTAGGTACTCTCCATTCACAATGACTCCTTTCTGCGACCAGTCTAATCTTGTGAAAGCTTCGAGGGCAGCAGTAAACAACTTCGGAGATATCGTGTCAAACTCCTTTCTCAATTTTAAATTTGCTACTGTCTTTGTCTAGTCTAATAAAGGAGGTAGCATTCTCATATATTTTCTTCAAAATCATAATATATGGGGTACCTATGCCTTGTCTTTCCAGTGCCTGAAACATTGCCTTATGCTGTACGGATTCAAATGCCTTTTCATAATCCACAAATGCCAGGCATAATGGTGTTTTATATTCATTTGCTTTCTCCATTAGCTATGACATTACATGAAGGTGATCCATAGTTGAGAATCCTGTCCTAAAGCCAGCTTGCTCTTTCGGTTGATTCTCATCAAGTATTCTTTCTAATCTGTTAATAATGACCCTTGTGAACAACTTGTAGATGTGGGATAACGAGCTAATTGGTCTATAATTTCCAATTTCTGATTTATCTCCTTTCTTACGCAGCAAAACTGACTGCATTATTCCACTACTTAGGCATCACACACACCTTGTCTAATGCATTTTGTGAAGAGTCTTCACAAAATGCATTAGAGAAGTTTGCCAGTTTTTGTGTCATGTCTCTTCCTCCCAATTTTAACAACTCTACAGTAACTTCATCTTCCCCCGGGGCTTTCTGATCTTCATTTTCTTCAACGCATGTTCTACCTCATCAGGAAGGATATCGGGTTGTATGTGTTACTAATTTGCGATCCATCTTCTCCTCTGCTGGCATCATTCCCTCACTCCTTCTATAACTCTTTATAATAGTCTTCTACTATTTGAATTATGCCTTCTCTGCTATTTATAAGTACACCATTGCTATTCTTCAGTTTCAGTATCATTTGTCTTTCTGTATTACTGCTCATGGCTGCAGATTTAAATCCTTTGTTTTCCTTTAATACTTGTTCTACTTTTCTTGTGCTAAATTTTCTTATGTCCTCTCTGAGTCTCTTTCTAAGGGCTTTGCATAACTCAGTATACTCAATTTTCTCCTTGTCGGTGTTTTTCTTGCTCTTCATTTGTCATCTTCAGTTCATCATGACAAGTGTTTCTTGACTAATTTTTTCTTCTTTGGATTTCTTTTTACCTATAGGTTTCTTGGGCTTTATCACTTTCAGAAAGTTGTAATATTCCTCGTCAATATCTTGGTCCTGAGCAGTCTGCAGAAGCTCAAATTTGTTCTTAAGTTCCAGTACACACTGCTTTATCTCCTCTTCTGTTATCTCAAAGACCTTTGTATTATTTACTCGAGTCAGTTTTTTTCCTTTCTTTTCTTACATCTATATCAAGTGTGCATCTTACCATTCTGTGATCACTTCCAACATTTACTTTGTTCAGGACGGTAACATCATTCACGATATATCTTCTGTTAGTGAGGATGAAGTCGATTTCTTTAGTTGTTAATCCATTTGGCTCTTCTATGTCCACTTTCTGTTCACCCTTTTCTTGAAAAAAGTGTTGATTACTGACATTCCTAGAGATTCTGCAAATTCCACAAGTCTTTCACCAATTCCAAAATATCCTACAGTTCCCCTTTCTGCACTGTTTTGTCTCTTAATAAGCAACCCGTTACAATTAATTTAATTTTTCTGAATTACTGAAACTGGCTACATGGACCTCTTCAAAGCAGACACCTCCGAATAGAGAACTATTTCCCCTGACCCAATCTATTTTCACTGTACAATGAAATTACACCTTAAGATGCTTAAAGCCCAGAATAAACATTACATGTGGTCCTCCAGTCATGATGCCCAACACACAATGAAGCCAAGAAGAGAGTCAGGTACAAAGAAAGATCAGTTTGTGCCCTCTTGATTGGACTTAGTTGCTCTTGTGAACTGCTACCATATGTGCTGTTGCCTCTGGCTAAACTGTCTGCTAATGTCTAGAGGTTTGAAAGTTAGCTTGGGGGCTATGGCTATTTTGCAAGTCATTTTGATGGCTGTAACTTCATTGTCTATTATCAGTTCTGATTGATACGCTGTTGAAGAGAGTTATCCAGGATTGTGGATAGTAACTCTACCTATATTTCTTTTAACAGTTTTTCCACAGTGTTTGTGTGTTGGAAAACTTCTAGGAAATCTCTTCTTTTTTGTTGGTGGGTAAGACTGAAAACCTTAGGAGATGAAGTCTGAAATGCAGAAAACACTGTTAACAGTTGCAGATTGGTCAGAGGCAGTGGCAACAACAACAGTTAATACAGCAGCAGTTTACAAGAGCAATTGCTCCAATCCCTACAGTGTTCAGTGCAGCTAGCAGAGAAGAGAAGCCTTAAATCTAATCAAGGAGGTAAAAACTGATCACTTGACTTTTTTTTTTGTTCCTAACCTTCCTCCTTCAGATCTCTCTTCTTGGCTTCATTGTATCAGATATCACGCGACGGGAGGACCAAGCATAATATTTATTCTAGACTGTATACATTTTAAGATGTAATTTCATTGATGTCAGTTTCAATTCCCATAGCCAAAGGAACCACAGTGTTTTGAAACATTTGGGTTTCTTGCATTGTCCAGTTATTAATTAAATTTCTAAATTATGTTATTACAATGCAGTGCATTGTACATTCTAATCAGCCAAGCAAACTCCCTTCTATTTCTGTTTTATGGAACAATCTTCCTTTTCACATTTTCTAAGAATTACAATCCATAGAAATCAAAGTCCAATGTCATTCAAGTATCCTCTGTCCTCTTAGCCCACATGTATAGCACTAGAGTATATTTGTGTTTGAGGTTTACCTTAACACACACGCATACACACTATTGTAACAAGCTGCCAACTTACATCCAGAAAGTTGTAAATTCATGGGAGGCCTAAACAAATATTTAAATAAGACAAATAACAAGTAACAAAGAATACATGTCTGAAATTTCTGTTATATTTTGATTTGACTTTTATTTTATCTTTATGCTGATAATTTCTGCATATTTTTATCAGTTTGTTTATATTTTTATGGACATATTTATCAGCTTTATTCTGTTCAGTCAGTGTGACAATTTTATTATATATCTCTAATTCAATAACTATAATTTTCCTCCCTACCTCCAACTAAGTGGGATAGAATATGAATTATGGAAAATATATCTGCACCACTGATTTCATAATTTGGCTTATAACTGGTGTGTATACTTTCAGAATTCTCCCTCTCTCCAAGGGAGGTTTACTGAATGAAAAAATAGAAACTGAAGGAAGAAGGATATAACAGATGAACAAAAAATAAGATAAATTATAAAAAATAATAATTAAGGAAAAGACATTTTGAATTAAACACAAGCGTGTAAATTAATTTTTTATAATAAAAATTTAACACTTGAATGGCTTTGATAATATTAATAATTAAATATTACAGTTCCAGTTTATGTAGTTTGTTTTTTAGTGCTGGCAAGATAAAAAGACAGCAGTTCAATTTATTTGCTAGCAGTCAGTCTAAATGATATCTTTAGGTCATAATTTAAAACATTTGAACAACATAACAGAACAGAAAGATTTAATTTATTTGATTTGTGTTAGCATCCACCATTATAGGTGTTGCTGTAGGTTTTTTTAGGCACAGCAGCAAATTAGGCCATATTGCACTGTATATAATGTCTATAAATGGCCTGTGTTTTGTGGTTGATTTGCTGTTTGCTGAACAAAAAACCAAAGCTGCTGAGAGAAAAAAAAAAATCATGCTACCTTCGCCTAAGATGGATTAATTCAGCCATGATGTGAAAAAGGCCCATTAAAAATTCCTCCCTTCATTGACAGGATTCAAACTGAGGTTTTTTCCCACCCAGTATGCACAGTTGGTATGATTATACCAACTGTGCTACTAACAAGGGCCCACTATTACAGAAACCAATACTTGCGATGAAAACCAAGCATACTGTTAATCTTCATCATTCGCCTATACTTCTAATATGAGAAACAAAGCCCACTATTATCAGCCATTGAATTTCCCTGAATATGGAAAGAAAACACTACATGTGTGCAATAACAAGGGAAATTTCATACATTTTGGAGTCTAAAAAAATTAACACACAAGGCCTCTGTAGCCGAGTGGTCAAGAGAAAGAGTGCAGTAGCACAAGCTCTTTGAGTAGACAGGGGTTCAAGACACTGACCTAAATACGGTTGATCTGCCAACCCACGCTGGACCAGCATGACAGATTATGGTCCATTTTCCTCATCATGAATTGTTGAGAAGGCCTCCATCCTGCAGTGGGTTGTAATGGCTGCAGTTTACCTTTTTTTTAAAAAACTAACAAAAATTTAAGCTGAAATTAAAAATCATACGTTTCAAGCTCTTTAAGATCTTTATTTGTGGTATAAGTCCAAAAAATCTAAAAAATAAAAAAAAATTCACTTACATACTACCTACAGTCCTTTGATAATTACTTCTCTAGACGCTATAGTAGCAGAGAAGGTTATCAAAGAAGGTGTTGACAGCACCAGCCTGAATTTTTTTGAACTTTTAAGCTTTTGAACTTTTGGTTATTATTTGGTTATTTTTGAACTTTTGGTTATTAATGGCAGCTGTTCTTAATACAAACTAATAACATGTTGATGTTATTAGTGTAGTGGTTCGATGCTGAGTCCCTTAATTCTTTCGGTATTTATTAACAATACTGATGAAGGCATATCAAGTTTAATATTTAAATTGGCTAATGTAAGGATGGCCAATGGCAATAATCAGGATCTACTACTCCAGCAAGACCAATATCTAGATAAATTAGGCAGATGGGTTGAAAAGTGGCAATCGAGTTTAAATATGACATCAATAAATGCATGACACTGCACTTAGGTAGCAGAAATCCCAGAATGACATACTAACTGGGGGGAAGGGGTATTACAGTTAAGGTAATAGAAAATGAAAGACTAAGGAGTAACTGTACATTCTGACCTGAAGTTCTCTGAGGAATGCAGATGGGCTGCAAGTACAGTTCACAGGGTAAGAATTTTGGCAGCAGGGACAAGGATGTGATTATCCCATTGTATAAGGAACTGGTTGAGTACTGCATATAGGTTTGGAAGACATTTTAAAAAGGCTGTAGATCTTTTGGAACGAATGCAGAGAAGAACAACAAGATTAGTCAGGGGCACAAAAGCGAACTCTTTCTTGTTAAGACTTCAGTTCTGTAAATTGCGACTTCTGGAAACTAGGCAGCTGCAAAGGAGACTTGAATGAAGTGGTTAAGGCTTTAAATGGGTTGAGAATGATGATGGCATATGTACTCTTTCTCAGCGGGAATGTGCAAGGGGACAAATTTAAATCAATGGTTAAAACAGATGTGTAAAAATTTGCATTCAGCCAGAAAGTAACTGACTGTTGAAAGAAATTTTCATCAGCTGTTGTTGAATTGGGAAGTTTGAAAATATTTAAAGTAGGATTAGACAAATTATTAACCGGGATGGTCAAATGACATAGGTAGTTATTTTATTTATTGGTTTATTTATTATTATTTTTTTATGTTAATGATGTATATTCTTTCTTCCTTGCTTCATTCTGCCACTACTAATACTAGCAACTGTGCTACATCACCAGAAAAGTGCTTATATTGTTATGTTTATGTACTTAGGATGTTTCAAAAATTAAAGGACAATGTGGGCAAAAATAAATTCAGGTTTTATGATGCAAATCTAATCATACTGCCTTATGGAGCATACCTTCAGAATGTGGCCAGACATAGTAATTTGAAGTGCATAGATATACAAATTAAAAAACAATTCCTTCTGCAGAAAACAAAATAACTGATATAACCTACCCTAAACTCTCCAGTTTAAACTTTGCATTGTATACACTCCAGTGCAAGAAGCCATATCATCTACTATATGTTTATGAAGAACAGCCAAGCCTCACATAACATCAGTTCAATTAAAATTTTTCAGTTCCTGCTATTTGAAAAAATTATAATACCATTTTTTTTTACTTTACACGATGCAAATTTCCAGTTAACACAATCTTTTTTATCTAATAGATGAAAAAGATTTGAATCCCGCACTCAGCATACTGCATGTTGGATGGGCAATAAACAATCATTTGCCTGCCTCAGTGTGTTCCATCAACCATCAGAAGCAGATGTGTTACTTGTTTATCTCCAGTTAATAAAGTCATGTGCAGACCCGCATTTAAAAATTCTAATTTTCTACCCGTTAATTATGGATAAAAGAAAAAGTGAAAACAATGTGACTGCAATTTGGTCCTTGAGGTTGTCACAGACATTCTCTCAGAAAAGCCAGACAAGCTGTACTTGCTACCTGGGAGTCTAAAACGCTGATGGAACTGATATTCGGGTGACACTCAAGTCAAGTGGACCCAATTTCGGTGAAGTCCAGACAGTCTGTGACAGCCAAATCCTCTGCTTGCACCTTCATGATGGTGGGACTGTTAGTAATCCTGGTTATAACCTCCATGCACAAGAACATGGTGGTTGACCACCCAGGTGTGAACCAACTTAACAGGGGTCGAGGTGTGGCGCCCACACCACATGGACGAACACCGATCCTCTATGTTAACCAGGCAGTACTAGATGATAGATGACTCTCATCAATCGGTGAAATAACACCACTTTGCTTATTGGAGGCTTGAAGTGGCGGAACCCATGTTTAGTCTCTAGAGCTAAGTTCCGGTCAACCCTTCCCTATCTCTTCCATCATGCAGTATGATTGATGACTTTTGAGGTTATGATGAACGTCGTGGCGAGATCCAATATTCCTTACATTTCGAGGGTACAGCTCTAAAACGGTGTTCGCAGGCCGGCCACTAGTTAATACACCGGACTGAACCTATTGGTAACTCTCTAGGAGGCTTCCGGATCAGCTAGTGTATAATCTTGCTACCTCTATTCTGCCAGATAGTGACTGGAGGGAGTCCAAGTAGTGTGTATGCGGGGAGCATTGTCGAGGCCACGTTATGTCAAGGAACTGGGTATATTCTTACTACGTGTACGCCATATCTAAAAATTTCATTACTTCATACAGCATGTCCCACTCACTTTTTCTTACCATTGAATACACCATGAATTGTCAAACTAATAGAGCAAGCTTATATGCGAAAAGATCTAAACCTCGCAAGCACTTCCTAATTCATTTCACAAATATACGTGGTCTCAATTCTAATCTCAATGATGTCCATTTCCACTTGCAGTCTGCCAAACCCCGTGTACTTTTTCTGACAGAATCTCAGTTATCGGTTGATTCAGCTACTGCTCATCTCAGATGCCCAAATTATTCGCTTTATGATTCCTTTCGCCTCAAAGGGGGTATTGTGCTATGTCCATTCTGATAATCGCTGTCAGAGAATTGGCAATTTGAAATCTCCTCTCTTTGATCTTCTCTGGCTTAAAATCTCTCTATCTCATTGTGTCAAATTCATCTGTTGTCTCTACAGTTCTCCCAACTCCACTAATCACTTGGAGCTCATTGACTTCCTCTCTTTGCAACTTGACTTTCTCCAGTCCAACTTTCCTAACAGTGAGGTAATTTTCCTTGGTGATTTGTTCACAACTCCAGCCGGCTTCCGTTTTCTAGTCACACCGACCCAGCAGGTCGAGATGCTGAGGCTTTTGCAATTACTAATGACCTAGCACAGATTGTTCATTTACCTACAAGAATACCGGACAATCCTAATCATACAGCCAATACGCTTGATCTTTTTCTCACAAACAACCCTTCTAAGTACACGGTCGAAGTGAGAGCTCCTTTAGGCACTTCAGATCACAACTTGGTGATTGTCTCTTCTCCAAAGGAACCTTTATCTCATGGCTATTCCCAACCTCGTGTTGTTTGGCATTACAAGAATGCAAAATGGGATGACCTGCGAGACTTCTTTTCTTCTTTTCCTTGGTCGGATTACTGTTTCAAAACTTCTGATGTCAACGTTTGCTCAGATCGTGTCAGTGAAATTATTCTTGCAGGAATGGAATCCTTTATCCCACACTCCACTTTAAAATCTCGTCCTTTATCTAAACCTGGGTTTTCCAATAAATGTGCTAAGGCTGATCAAGAGAAGAATGTTGCATATCGTAATTGGTTTGTTTCTAATTCTTCAGTTTCATTTTCTGCCTACACCAAAGCTCGCAACAATTGTAAAGCAGTTATTAACCAGTCCAAACTAGAGTTTGAACAGGCTAAGAGTAGAAAACTTGCTTCTTGCCCTAATGGTAGCCGAGCATTCTGGTCTCTTGCCAAAGCTATTGGCCGCAACTTTTGCCCATCTGTGCTCCCATCACTGTCCAAACCAGATGGTTCTGTTGTCACTTCAGCCAAGGATAAAGCTGACCTGCTAGCATCCCATTTTTCTTCCAGCTCATGTATTAATGATCTTGGTAAAACACCTCCCACCATTCCCAACACGCTCCATTCAATGCCTCCTGTGGTCTTCCGTCAAAAGGATATCAGAAGGATTTTGATGAATCTTGATGCTAAGAAAGCTCCAGATCCTGATGGTATTTCTCCACTTGTTCTCAAAACCTGTGCTCCCGAACTTACTCTTGTTCTTTGTCGCCTTTTTTCACTTTCTTATTCCAAAAGAGTTTTTCCTTCTGCTTGGAAATTTGCTCATATCCAGCCAGTTCCTAAAAAGGGTGACAAATCCCTCCCATCCAATTATCATCCCATTGCAATTACTTCTACTCTTTCTAAAGTAATGGAGAAATCAATTAACCGCCAACTCTTAAACTACCTAGAAACCTTTCGTCTGATTAACGATCGCCAGTATGGATTCCAACCCATTTATGGACTAATTCAATGGAAAAGTTTGGTGAAACACAAGTACAGGCATACCTCGAATAACGAATAGGATGCGTTGCACGAAATTACTTCGTTAAGCGAAACTTCGTTTTCAGAGGTAAAAATACTATGGCCAGAATAGGGATACGTTCCTACGTAAAAAAAATGAAAAGCTTTTTTTTCGAACAAAGAAAAGTTTTATTAAATAAACAGTCAACTTACATACAAAGTGAAATCACATTTTAAAATATGAGTCTAAAGTTGATTGCTTATGCTTTTTTTCTCTTTCATTTAACAATTGCCTATACGGAGTTGTTGTTGTTGTTATTTGGGTTTTAGGAGCATTAGCAACTAAGGCCATATTGCTCCGGGATATGCGGTGGTCATTCCCTGACCTTTCCGCATCCTCCGTATTTGGTGGTGACGGGCTCGAACCCCGGTCTAATCAAGAAGCTTGTGCTACGCACTGCTGCTCCTTCCCACCTGGCTATGGAGGCGCCTATACGGAGTTATTGCATTTAACACTGATCGCATAACAATAAAACTTCTTCCTAAATCAGGATCATATTCACTAAAAAATTTTAAAACGTTTTCAATGTCATTTAAGCACCTTTTTAAATCTTTGGTTGTTAACACTTTTTCGGCAGGAACTTCTTTAACTTCGTCTTCATTATCTTTGTCTTCGTTGCTAACAAGGTTTTCTAAATCTTCTACTGAAAAACCATCATCATCTGCATTCAATAAATTTCTAACATCCTCTTCATCGACATTTTCGAAACCTATTGATTGAACCATCTGGATAACTTCATTTCTAATTTCTTGGATGTTATTTTCTTCTTCTAGTACAACTTCTGGCCATATTTTGTGCCAAACTCCATTTAAGCATTTCTTAGTGACTTCTTTCCAAGAACTATCAATGTTTTCAATTGCGTTTTTAATGGTGTAATTTTTCCAAAAAGTTTTAACTGTCATTTGCTCTTTATCCTCTAGTTCAGTTAAATTGCTTAATGTTCGACGCAGATAATAAGCTTTAAATGATGCTATTACTCCCTGATCCAATGGTTGAATCAGGGAAGTTGTGTTTGCTGGAAGAAACACAACTTTGACAGGAATGCATGTGTCCAATGTATTAAGATCAGTAGGATGTCCCGGAGCATTGTCTAACAACAAAAGAGCTTTTTCTTCAAAGTTGTTTTTTTGACAATACCGTTTTACTTCAGGACAAAAGTGGTTAACAAACCAATCAGTAAATAACTCCTTGGTAACCCACGCTTTTCTATTTGTTTTCGTATTACAGGTAAATTCATTTTTATGTTACCTTTTAACCCTCGGATTTTCTGAATGGTAAACTAATAACAATTTTAATTTATAATCGCCAGAGGCATTTGATCCAAAGAGTAACGCTAAACGGTCTTTGGCTGATTTGAACCCAGCAGCTGATTTTTCTTCAATAGAAATGAAGCTTTTTGTTGGTAGCCGTTTCCAGAACAAACCGCTTTCGTCAACACTGAACACCAAATTTGGTGGAAAATTTTCACGTTCAATTATTTCCTTTAGTTTTTCTGGAAACTTATTTGCAGCTTCTCCTGTTAATTTTACACTATGAATCCTGGCCCATTTTTTAAATTTCTCGAACCAACCACGAGAAGCCCCAAAGGTTTCCGTAATTTCTTCAGTTTGTTTAGATTTCAGGTGATTAAACTGGAATTTTTTTTTATGTTAAATGAGGCTTGAAATTGCGGACTTCGTTATCAGAGGTAACGTTAACCGAGGGATGCCTGTAGTTGCTCTTGACATCTCAAAGGCTTTTGATCGTGTTTGGCATAAAGGTCTTCTAAACAAGCTTCCATCTTATGGTTTGCCAACTGTTTTTAGTAATTGGTTATCCAGTTTTCTCTCTGATCGCTCACTGAGGGTGATGGTAGATGGCTCTCTGTCTTCTAACTTCTCTACTAATGCCGGTGTCCCCCAAGGTTCAGTTCTTTCCCCCCACTCTTTTCCTCTTGTATATTAATGCCCTTCTTCCATTGACTGTAAATCCTATCCATAGTTTTGCCGATGATAGCACATTGCATTCCACTTTCCATTTTGAGAAACCTTGTCCTGCTCAATCAGCTTCAACTTCTCGAAAATCTGCTACCAATTCCTTAAATGCCGATCTTCAGGTAATTCTCCAGTGGGGCAAAGACAACTTAGTTGATTCCAACCCTTCTAAAACTCAGTCTTGTCTTATATCTCACAAAAAGGATTCTTCTGCTCCTATGCTTATCTTTAGTGACACTCCGATTTCTAGGCAAAATGATATATCTCTTTTGGGGATTACTCTGACTTCTAATCTCTCTTGGCACAAGCACATTACAAATATTGCTTCCTCTGCATCTAAAAAACTTGGTTTTCTCTTTCACTCTCGGCGTTACTTTTCTTCCAAACAGTTGCTCACTCTGTATAAATCGCAAATCTGCCCTGCCATGGAATATTGTTCCCACATCTGGGGTGGTTCCCCCCAATACCTCTCTCAGGCTTCTTGATTCCATTCAGAAGTGGGCAGTTAGGTTAATTAATGATTCATCTCTAACAGTCTCTCCACTTGCTGTCTCATAGATGTACTGTTTCTGCTGAATGCCTCTTCTACAGATACTTCCATGGGCACTGTTCTTCCGAATTGGCTTCTATAATTTCCGCTCCCTTTTTCAAAACAGTCCGAACACGTGCCGCCACCAGCCAACATCCATTTACTGTCAAACTTCAAACCCACACACGAGAGGTTCTAATACCTCTCGTGTGTGGGATTCACATAAAAAAAAAAAAAAAAAAATTTTTTTTTAATGCTCTGAAAGGAGTAGAAGAGATTTCTTATTGTCATAGCTATAATGTTACATAAACTTCAATTTTACCTAATTGATAAATTTCCTTACTTTAAGGATAATACTTGATCTTCCATCAGAGAGAGGAGGGGAGATATAACTACTACAGTTTTTTGTTCATATACAGCAGGAAACTGATAACAAAGACTTTTACCATACCCTGTAAAATATAAATATTAGTAAAAGGGGAAAAAAAAGCTTTTTCAAATACTTTATATAATTTTTATAATTATAATTATTTAATAAATAATTAAGGACAAAAGCCTCAGGCTGCAAGAAAATTTAGACATATACGTTAGTGCAAATGCATCGTGTCTATACACAGTAAATTATCTTATTTATTATAGTGGCACTATTTCATTATATCTCATTTTGAATACCTTCACAAAGAGTCTATTTGGTTAAATTTTGAAGAAGTGATGCTTCCCTAATAGAGAAGACCATTGTTACTTATTTTCACTGGGTTTCACCAGCACCCAGCGAAATTATGCCAATACAATAACTTCAGTTAATCTACAGTATATAGACTTGATGCATTTGAACCAACTTATAGACTCTTCACAAAGAGTCTATTCAGTTATTAGCATTAGTAGAGGCATATGATGCAAGAAAGCAAGCTTATGCAGCATCAGCCAGGAAAAAAAAAAAAAAAAAAAACTTCCTCTTCACCCCTCCGTTCGTTCAAAATACCTGTCCAGCTGAGCCTTATATTTATTTAGGCTATCAACTTCCACAACAAGGGATGGAAGTCTGTTCCACCAACCAACTACCCGCTGGCTAAAGGCAAATTTCTGCACATCTATCCTACATCTGTCTTCCCTCAATTTGAATATATGTCCTCTCAGGTGATTATTCTGAGCTCAAACCATTCAAGGCTTTATACGCCTCTATCAGATCACCTCGCCAGTGCCTAGTCTCCAGACACTGTAATTTGCAAAATTTAAGCCTTTCTTCGTAAGAGCAACCCTTTGTTCTATTCACTAACCTTGTTGCCCTTCTCTGTACTCGTTCCAGCAGCTCTACATCCTTCTTAAAATGAGGCCTCCAGACCTGTATACATTACTCTAGGTGTGGCCTGACCATTGCCTTATACAAGGGAATAATCACCTCCTTATCCCTGCTAGAAAAATTCCTGTATATCATTGATAAGACACCATGAGCTACTCTTGCAGCCTGTCTGCACTGCTCAGAGAACTTCATATCTGCCTGCATAATTACCCCCAGGTACTTTTCATTCTCTACCACTGTCAGTGTAGTACCACAGAGTTGATACGTTGCTCTGGGGTTGCTGTTTCCCATATGTAGTACTGTACATTTGTCAATGTTAATCATCATTTGCCACTTCTCAGCCCATCTGTTCAACCTTTCCAGATCCTGTTGCAGCAGCATAGCATCGGTAGTGTCCTTAACAACCCTGCCAACTTTTGTATCGTCTGAAAACTTGGACATTAAGCTTGATATACCATTATTAATATTATTTATAAATACAGAAAACAATAATGGACCCAACACTGAACCCTGAGGGACTCCACTGATAACATTAGTCCAAGATGAGCAGAGTCCATTGATTACCACTCTGTGTCTTCACCCCCTCAACCACCCCTTTATCCATAGCAGCAATTTGCCTCCAATGCCACACTGCTCCAATTTGTGCAGCAGTCTTCCATGTGCAACGGTATCAAGAGCCTTTCTAAGTTCCAAGTATATAATATCAAAGTTATTCCCTGCATCCAGCTCTTTTGTGACTGCATCATAGTATCAATCAAATTGGTCAGGCAAGACTTCCCCTTAACAAAATCATGCTGTGTCCGAGCTATAACTGAAGTCTTGTCTAGATGATCCTGCAGTTCTTCTTTAACCAGTGCCTCCATTAATTTTCCTGGAACAGAAGTTAAACTCACAGGTCTATAATTACTTGTGTCAGCCTTTGATCCTCCATTAGCATTAGTAGAGGCATTTGATGCAAGAAAGCAAGCTTATGCAGCATCAGCCAAAAATAAAAAATAAAAAATAAAAAATAAAAAAATAGATAAATAAATAAATAAATAAAAATAACCACTTCCACTTCACCCATCTGTTCATTCGAAATACCTGTCCAGCTGAGCCTTAAACTTATTCAGGCTATCAACCTCCACAACAAGGGACGGAAGTCTGTTCCACCAACCAACCACCCGCTGGCTAAAGGCAAATTTCCTCAAGTCTATCCTACATCTGTCTTTCCTCAATTTGAATTCATGCCCTCTCAGGTGATTATTCTGAGCAAGAGGAAAAATCCCATCAGCATTGAGCATGCTCAATCCATTCAAGGCTTTATACACCTCTATCAGATCATCTCGCTGGTGCCTAGTCTCCAGACACTGTAATTTGCAAAACTTAAGCCTTTCTTCATAAGAGCACCCCTTTGTTCCATTCACCAATCTTGTTGCCCTTCTCTGTACTCGTTCCAGCATCTCTACATCCTTCTTGAAGTGAGGCCTCCAGACCTGTATACAGTACTCTAGGTGCGGCCTCACCATTGCCTTATACAAGGGAATAATCACCTCCTTATTCATGCTAGAAAAATTCCTATATATCATCGACAATACACCATGAGCTACTCTTACAGCCCGTCTGCACTGCTCAGAAAACTTCATATCTCCCTGCACAACCACTCCCAGGTCCCTTTCATTCTCTACCACTGTCAGTGTAGTACCACAGAGTTGATACGTTGCTCTGGGGTTGCTGTTTCCCATATGTAGTACTTTACATTTGTCAATGTTAAACTTCATTTGCCACCTCTCAGTCCATGTGCTCAACCTTTCCAGATCCTTTTACAGTAGCATAGTGTCAGTAGTGTCCTTGACAACCCTGCCAACCTTGCCTCCATTAATTTTCCTGGAACAGAAGTTAAACTCACAGGTCTATAATTACTTGTGTCAGCCTTTGATCCTCCTTTGTGAATTGGGGTCACATTTGCACATCTCCAGTCTATGGGTACCTCCCCTGAGTCCAAGGAAACTCTCATAATTATGGCTAAGGGTTTGCTTACTTCCTTTGCTGCCACCTTTAATATAACTGGATAGATATCATCCACCCCAGGTGCCTTTCTTGTGTTTATCTTCAACAATTTCTCCTCCACTTTACTCTCAGTTATTATAAGATTATCTAGCTTACTGCCAGAGTTGAATACATCTCTGGCATTCCCCTCGCTGAATAACTCCTCATGTGTGAATGTCGATGCAAAATATTCATTTAATTTGTTAGCTACCTGAGCAGGATCATCAACAG
Source organism: Mastigoproctus giganteus (assembly GCF_048544385.1). Taxonomy (NCBI): domain Eukaryota; kingdom Metazoa; phylum Arthropoda; class Arachnida; order Uropygi; family Thelyphonidae; genus Mastigoproctus; species Mastigoproctus giganteus. Next base: position 158,244,203 of record NC_143584.1, on the reverse strand, counting down.
TTGAACCATTGATATCAAGTGGACCAATCTGATTCATCCCCTTCCTTCTAGAGTTTACATAAGTAAAGAACTCTTTGCTGTTTTTCTTTGCATCCCTTGCCAAAGATTTCTCGTAATCTGCCTTCACCTGCCTAACCTCCTTTGTAACTTGGTTACAGATCAACTTATATCTATCATAGGCTTCTGTGTCACGTGTTAATTTATATGTATCCCAAGCATTTTTCTTCTCTGCCATATGTCTCATTAGTTCATCTGACATCCATTTAGGCCTAAACCTTGAACAATATTTCTTAGTTGGTATGTAAAGCCTAGTAGCTTCCAAGATAAGTTCTTTGAATGCTTCCCATTTTTAATTTGCTGTTGGTAACATCATCAGTTGGTCCTATATAGAATTTAAATACTGTCTCAGACCATTGTAGTCGCCAATACGAAAGCAATAACCCTTCCCTTTACCCCTGATGGTAGTTACCTCTTTGAGTAAATCCCACTTCAGCACACTGTGATCACTGCCACCTAGTGGTTCCTCTATCTGCAGATTCTTAATGCATGAAGAATCACTACTGATAATCAAATCAAGAGTATTACTCCCTCTAGTTGCCTCCCGAAAAATTCTTTTTGCGAGATATAAGACAAAAGTGAGTTTTAGAATGATTTAAATCATCTAAGTTGTCTTTGCTCCACTGGAGAATTACCTGCAGATCAGCATTTAAGGAATTGGTAGCAGATATTAAAGAAGTTGAAGCTGACTGAGCAGGGCAAGGTTTTTCAAAATGAAAAGTCGAACTGCAATGTGCTATCATCGGCAAAACTATGGATAGGATTTCCAGTCAATGGAAGAAGGTCATTAATATACAAGAGGAAAAGAGTGGGGGAAAGAACTGAATCTTGGGGGACACCAGCATTAGTGGAGAAGTTAAAAGACAGAGAGCCATCTACCATCGCTCTCAGTGATGGTAGATGGCTGTTGGGAAACCATAAGATGGAAGCTTGTTTAGAAGACCTTTATGCCAAACACAATCGATAGCCTTTGAGATGTTAAGAGCAACTGCTTGTGTTTCACCAAACTTTTCCATTGAATTTGTCCATAAATGAGTAATATAAGCCAGAATATCACCAGTGGATCGACACTGACGGAATCCATACTGGCGATCATTGATCAGACGGAAGGTTTCTATGTAGTTTAAGAGTTGGTGGTTAATTGAGTTTTCCATTACTTTAGAAAGAGTAGAAGTAATTGCAATGGGATGATAATTGGATGGGAGGGATTTGTCACCCTTTTTAGGAACTGGCTAGATATGAGCAAATTTCCAAGCAGAAGGAAAAACACCTTTGGAATAAGAAAGTGAAAACAGGCAGCAAAGAACAGGAGTAAGTTCAGGAGCACAGGTTTTGAGAACAAGTGGAGACATATCATCAGGTCCTAGAGCTTTTTTAGCATTGAGATTCGTCAAAATCCTTCTGACATCCTTTTGACAGAAGACCACAGAAGGCATTGAATGGAGCATGTTGGGAATGGAGGGAGGTGTTTTACCAAGATCTTTAATACATGAGTTGGAAGACAAATGGGATGCTAGCATGTCAGCTTTATCCTTGGCTGAAGTGACAACAAAACCATCTGATTTTGACAGAGGTGGGAGCAGAGATGGGCAAAGGTAGTGGCCAATAGCTTTGGCAAGAGACCAAAATGCTCAGCTACCATTAGGGCAAGAAGCAAGTTTTCTACTGTTAGCCTGTTCAAAATCTAATTTGGACTGATTAATGACTGCTTTACAATTGTACAGGAAGCAAATGCTACACAAGTGTTACTTTTGTGTAAAATTCATAACATTGCCTCCTAAAGGCTTGAGGGGTAATGAAACAAAAGAAACTGACTGACTTTTTTAGAAAAAAAATTTAATTATGTAATATTGTTTTCTTTTAAATTTCTATAATGACAGAACAATGTTGTATGTATGTAATAGTTTTCTTTTAAATTTTTTATGACATTACTAGACCAATGTAAGTCAAGATATTAAAAAATAGGTATGTATGTAGATATCTGTACTATGATTTTTTGATGCCTGGAAAAAAATAAATAATAATTAAAGTTTAATTAAATTTCATTAGGTTATGTATTATGTAACAAAATAAACAAGTTAGATGACCAGTCTATCGTATGTATAATGTTTTTAATGTACATATTCTATTAACTGTCATGGTCTCAGTCCCGTACCGTGATGGATAATTGAAGTTCTACTGTACTGGATGATGAAATGGTTCTTTTAAATATTTAACTTAATTTCGGAAAAGTTGGGCTGATATGTGCCAGCCAAATAATCTGCTTGCACCTTCACGATGGTGGGACTGTTAGTAACCTTGAGTATAACCACCATGTACAAGTCCTGAAATAACGTAGTGGGATATTATCGAGGGCATACTGGAGGTGATCTACCAGATGTGAACAAATGTAAGCAAGGGTCAAGGTGTGGCACCCACATGGAAGAATGCTGCCTCTATGTTTTACCAGGCAATACTAAGTGGTAGATAATTCTCATCAACCAGTGCTGTAGTACTTTGCATAGTAGTGGAGGCTTGAAGAGGTGGAACCCATGTTTAGTCTAGGGAGCAAAGCTCCTGTAAACCCTCCCCCACCTCTTCCATCTTGCAGTATGATTGATGTCTTTTGAGGTTATGATGGACATCATGGCAAGATCCAATCTCCCTTACATTTCAAGAATACAGCTCTAAAACGGTGTTCCCAAGCCAGCTGCTAGTTAGTACACCAGACCAAACCTGTTGTTAACTCTCTAGGAGGCTTCTGGATCAGCTAACGTATAATCTCTCTGCCAGATAGTGACTGCAGGGAGTCTGAGTAGTGTGTATGCATGGGATATTGTTGAGGGCACGTTATGTCAAACAGCTGGGTATATTCTTACCATGTGTATACCATATCCAAAAATTTCATTACTTCATACAGCATGTCCCCCACCTTTTCTTACTACTGAATACACCATGAGTTGTTAAACTAATAGAGCAAACTTATCTGCAAAAGATATAAACCTCCAAAACACTTCCTCGTTCATTTCACAAATATACGTGGTCTCTGTTCTAATCTCAATGATGACCATTTCCACTTAGTTTGTCAAACCCCATGTATTTTTTCTGACTGAATCTCAGTTATCTGTTGATTCAACCACTACTCATCTCAGTTGTCCAAATTATTTACTGTATGATTCCTTTCACTTCAAAGGTGGTACTTGTGCATATATCTGTTCTGATATTCCCTGTCAGACAGTAATTGTGAATCTCCTCATTTCAATCTTCTCTGGCTCAAAATTGCTTTACCACATTCTGTTAAATTCATCTGTTGCCTCTATTGTATTTCCAACTCCACTAACCACTTGGAACTCTTTGACTTCCTCCCTTTGAAACTTTACATTCTCCAGTCCAACTTTCCCAACAGTGAGGTAATTTTCCTTGGTGATTTTAATGTTCACAACTCCAGCTGGCTCCCATTTTCTAGTCACAAGGACCCAGCTGGACAAGATGCTAAGCCTTTTGCAATTACTAATGACCTCGCACAGATCGTTCATTTATCTACCAGAATACCAGGCAATCCTAACCACACAGTCAACAGGCTTGATCTTTTTCTCACAAAAAAACTCTTCTAAATACACAGTTAAGGTGAATGATCCTCTAGACACCTGAGATCACAACTTGGTGATGGTCTCTTCTCCAATGGAGCCTTTCTCGCATGACCATTCCCAACCTCATGTTTGGCATTACAAGAATGCAAAATGGGATTCAAACTTTCTTTTCTTCTTTCCTTGGTCAGACTATTGTTTCAAATCATCTGATGTCAGTGTTTGCTCATATCATGTCAGTGAAGTTATTCTTGTAGGGATGAAATCCTTTATTCCACACTCCACCTTAAAGTCTAATCCTATATCTAAACCTTAGTTTTCCAATAAATGTGCTAAGGCTGTTCAAGAGAAGAATATTGCATATCGTAATTGGTTGTTTACAAATCTTCAGTTTCGTTTTCTGCCTACACCAAAGCTCACAACAATTGTAAAGTACAGCAGGCCCCCGTTATAACGCGGTTCGCTTTATGCTGATTCGCTATAACGCTGTTCTTATATTATAACCCGTATCTGACTATAACGCTGTCACAGATCATTATAACGCTCTTTTACAGATTGAATTTTTGGCATATTTAAACGAAATCGTTTCATTTGGTGGAGTCAATAGCTTGAAAATGAATAGCAAAACAGCATTAAAACGTTTCCCACGCCGACTTGAGAAATTTTCCCACGCTCAGTGAAATTTTCTTGCACGCTAATTTAATTGCAGTACAGTGTCTTGTTACGTAGTTCCAAGATCAACATTTTAAAAAATGATCAAGTATATTCCTTGTAATATTTGCGTTATATGCAGTTATCCTAAGTCTACTCATCACTCAGTACCGTATTAGACATCGTGCGAAACGGACAGTTTACTCGAACATTGTATCATAATTGATGCAACCAACGCAGTTGCATTTTTCGAAGAGTTAATAATGGCCAATAAGAATGAAAAAGCAACAACATCTGAGCGCAGTACGAAGACTATAAATGTAAGAAAAAGACTGAATTTGAAAATTAAATCAGACGTTTTGAAGCGAATCGATTCGGGTCAAAGACAAGTGAATGTGTGCCATAATTTAGGACTTGCAAGTTTAACTGTAAGAAAAATTATAAAAAAAAAATAAAGAATTAATTTTAGCAGCAGGAAAGATAGCTGTTCTACTGCAAACAACTAGGGCTAGGCCGGCTATTAGGATTGAAATGGAAAGACTAACTAATTTTATTGAAGATAATATCCAATGCAGAATTCGGTTAATATTATTAAAAAAGAGAGAAAGAGAGAGAGAGAGAGAGATTAGCCAATATAATGATTTGAAGAAAACTCACCTAAAAAAAAAAAAATGTGGAACCATTTAAAACTAGTAAAGGCTGGTTGAATAGATTTAAAATCCAGGGAGAAGCCGCAAGTGCAGATTAAGGAGACGAAACTTTCAAAAAAGAACTTGTTAAAATTATTGAATAGGGGTATTATGTGTTATACTTCTCAACAAATTTTTAACATAGATGAAGCAGGACTTTTGTGGAAACGAATGCCTAAAAGAAATTTCATATTGAAAGAAAAAAAAAAAAAAACCATGCCAGGTAAAGAAGAAAAAAACATGCCAGGTTTCAAAGTGGCAAAGGATCGGTTGACTTTATTGTTGGGTGGTAACGCTGCGGGGGATTTAAAATTAATACCCCTTTTAGTTTATTTGGAAGAGGGCCAAAGTTCAACCCAAAATCGACACATTTTTCTTGATTAAATTCATCAATTAAATTCATGATTTTAATTGGAATTTTAAGTTTAATTTTGATACGTAAGTAGTTACCACATAATTATATATGTATGTAATGCAGAATATTTTATATGTACAAATATTTGAATATTAAATATCTTGACCGACATTTGTGCATCTTTTCACTACCGTTTATTATTGATTAGGAAATATCCTATGGCACCGACTGCAACTCACAAATACATATGTTACCTTATGGGAATGTGGCGCTCGCTTAGCGCGGATTCACTTAGCGCTCTGTTTTTACGGAACCAATTATCAGCGTTAAGCGGGGGGTCACCTGTAGTTATTAATCATTCCAAACTAGATTTCGAACAGGCTAAAAACAGAAAATTTGCTTCTTGTCTCTTGCCAAAGCTATTGGCCACAACTTTTGCCCATCTCTGTTCCCACCTCTTGTCGACAACAGATGGTTCTATTGCCACTTCAGCAAAAGATAAAGCTGACCTGCTAGCATCCTATTTTTCTTCCAACTAGTGTATTAATGATCTTGGTAAACCACCTCCCACCATTCCCAGTACACTCCGTTCAATGCCTGCCGTGGTCTTCTGTCAAAAGGATGTCAGAGAAGGATTTTGATTAATCTTGATGCTAAGAAAGCTCTAGGTCCTGATGGTATTTCTCCACTTGTTCACGAAACCTGTGCTCTGAACTCACTCCTGTTCTGTGTTGGCTTTTTTCACTTTCTTATTCCACAAAGGTGTTTTTCCTTCTGCTTAGGAATTTGCTCATATTTATCATTTCCTAAAAAGGGTGACAAATCTCTCTCATCCAATTATAATCCCACTGAAATTACTTCTATTATTTCTAAAATAATGGAGAAATCAATTAACTGCTAACCCTTAAAGTACCTAGAATATTTTTCACCTGATCAACAATTGCCAGTATGGAATCCGTCAGTATCGATCCACTGGTGATATTCTGGCTTATGTTACCTATCTATGGACAAATTCAATGGAAAAGTTTGGTGAAACTCAAGCAGTTGCTCTTGACATTTCAAAGGCTTTTGATCGTATTTAGCACAAAGGTCTTCTAAATACGTTTTCATCTAAATGTTTGTAATTGGGTATCCAGTTTTCTCACTGACCCCTCAACTGTGGGTGGTGGTAGACCTCTGTCTTCAAACTTCTCCACTAATGCTGGTGTTCCTCAAGATTCAGTTCTTTCTCCCACTCTTTTCCTCTTGTGTATTAATGACCTTCCATTGATTGGAAATCCTATCAATAGTTTTGCTGATGATAACACATTGCATTCCACCTTTCAGTTTGAGAAACCTTGCCCTGAATAAAGTTTCAACTTCTTAAATATTCGTTACCAATTCCTTAAATGCTGATCTCTAGGTAATTCTCCAGTAGAGCAAAATAACTTAGTTTCTTTCAATCATTCTACAACTCAGTCCTGTCTTATATCTTGCAAAAGGGATTCTTCTACTCCTATGCTTATCTTCAATGACACTCAGATTTGTTGACAAGATTGCACATCTCTGTTAGGGATTATCCTAATCTGGACTGATTGAGGGTGCCAAGTCAGAAGAAACTTATTTATGCAGAAACCACAGGAATGGAAAGCTTCTGAGCCCCCTGCATTCCTTTCTCTTTTAAGGAGAACTCTGAAGCCAGCTCAATTCTATCAACATAGATTTGTGAGAGCTGGGCCAGAGGGCTTTTCCATGTAGGGGGCTCAGACTCTAATCTTTCTTGGCATAAGAACATTACATATATTGCTTCCTCTGCATCTAATAAACTGGGTTTTCTCTTTTGCTCTAGGTGTTATTTTTATTTCCAAACAGCTCTTTACTCTGTACAAATCGTAAATCAGCCCTACTATGGAATATTATTCCCACACTTGGGGCAGTGCACCCAAAACTGCTCCCAGGCTTCTAGATTACATTCAAAATAGGGCAGTTAGGTTAATTAATGACTCATCTCAAACAGAGTCTCTCCACTCTCTGTCTCTAGATGTTCTGTGACTGCTGCATGCCTTTTCTACAGATACTTCCATGGGCACTGTTCTTCTGAATTGGCTTCTATAATTCCAGTTCTCTCTTTAAAAGCAGTCCAGACACATGCTGCAACCAGTCAACATCCTTTTACTGTTCAACTTCAAACTCACAGAACCACCTTTTCTTCTTCCTCATTTATTCAATCAACTTCTGTTTTATGGAACAACTTTCCTTCATGTGCATTTCCTGAAAATGAAGTGTAATGTCAACAAATATCTTCTTTCATCTTCTCAACCTCCAAACCCATGCAGGGTACTGAGTACTATAGGTTCTAATATCTCTCATGTTTAGGGTTTTCATAATAAAAAAAAAATTAACCTGACAAATCTGACACTTTCGAAAATCCAGATGGCAGCTTGCCATCTATGAATTCTGTTTGGAGTCAGCAGACTTTTGACTGTCATAAGGAAGGATGCTTTGGTCTTAGGAATTTAGGATAGAAAGTCATCCAGCTCCCAAAATCAGTCGGCAATTTATCAAATTTATTCATAAAATCACAAAGCTTCTGATAAGAGTGGAATTAAATATGAAATTGCAATGCTTCACCGGACTATAAGCACATAAATATGCTGATACAATTCATTGCATATGACTTAATATAGTTCTTTTCTTTTAGCACTTTACACTGAGAAATTAAACATGGTAAACTCTTATTATAACACTTTTGATAGGATTAGCTGCAAATAGCTGAACAGCATTTTAAGCAGGATTACCTTTTCAGGGAGTTATATTTCATATTTTAGTAGATGTCATTGATTTTTTTTTAACAATACAATGCTTTATGCACTATTGTCCAAAGAAAATTGAACAAACAGTACTGAATAAAAAAAAAAAAAAAGGAAAGAGCATGTGAATGCAGCAATGTTTGGACACTCAGTCATAAAGAGTGAACTTCAAAGCTTTGAGTTAAATATGAAATAAACAAACTGCAATTTAAAAGACTTAGAATTTAGTTCTATTATTATATTAGAACCTTTCCCAAAACTGAAAATCAAGAGGAGGGAGGGAGGGTTGTCTGGATTTAATTCTTCTTGAGATCTTAAAAAAAAAAGGGGGGGGGGACATCAGTTTGTTGCAAGAGAATTCAGTGTATGCAACAATTTGGTGCATGACAGTTTGGTATATGAGACAATGTGGTGAATGATATCTCGCTCTATGTGACAATTTGGTTAAAGACAATTGGTGGCTACAACAATTTGGTGCATGTGTGACAATTTGCTGTATCACACAAAGATTGGAAATTAACAAAAAAAAATTTTCAATGAATTAAAAGGCTTAGAAAACAATAGAAATTTTAGGGACTTAAATAAGAAATGTAAAAATCTAGAAAAAAAAGAAAGCTTTTTTTTTATCATTTATTTTGTATAGAGGATTCACAATGATCCTTCTCATAGGTAAGTTGGAAAGTGACAATGTGCCTACTTCAGCATGACTGAAGTGTTGACACCTTTAATCAAGATAGGATCATTTATTATTATATTTTTTTTTTTTTGGTATACCTGCTCAGTCAAATTCTATGCTTTTTCAGGAGCATGCATTGATCAAGGGTTGGGAAACTATAAAAAAATTACAGGTGCAGAAACCAGGTGAAAGGAACAGAAATGAAGATTATCACTGTGAAAGTTGTTAAATCCATATACTGTTTTAGTAATATGGACTGGTTGAGGGTGCAAAGCCAGAAGAAATTTATTTATGCAGAAACCAAAGGAATGGAAAGCAATGAAATTGCATTCCTTTTTCTTTCATGGAGAACTCTGAAGCCAGCTCTATTCTATCAACATAGATTTGTGAGGGTTGGGCCAGAGGGCTTTTCCAGTAAGGGGCTCAGACTAATTCCGACCCCAAAACAATCTCCAGGGAGGCGTACCTGCCTACCTTAACTCATCCACAGTACTAGCCTACTACTAACCACAATCTAACTTCTTTCAATAAAAACTATAGTGCAGGTTGCAAACTGAATATCAGATGCACAATTACCTAGCTGGCATTCATTAATGATCTCTATTTTTGGTCTCTGGGACAACTCCCCCCGTGTGTATTTCCTAATAAATGCAACTTACAGAAGTGAAAATGTGAACAAAGTTCTCTTGTATCCCAACCTTCAATCTATCTTTTTAATAGGATCTCCTAAAAAAAGTAGAATGTGCATTAAAAAATGAAAGTGGATAGTGATCATGATACTGTTCTTGATATTTTATATTTTGATGAAGCTTACTATACACTTTCATTTTTTAATGCACATTCTACTTTTTTTAGGAGATCCTATTAAAAGGACAGGTTGAAGATTGGGATACAAGAGAACTTTGTTCACATTTTCACTTCTGTAAGTTGCATTTCTTAGGAAATACACACAGGTTAAAAGTTTGCATTTTTTTCTCTTGCTCTGCCGTACACCAAATTCTCCCAAAGAAGTCACTGAATCATTGTAATTGCTGCATTGTCATAGCCACTAGATTTCTCTTACCAAACTGTTACATACAGTGAAATGTCATTCATTAAATTGTTGCACTCAGAACTGTCTTCATCGAATCATCGCACACAGTGAATTGTCTTGCACTGAATCATTGCACCAGTTGTACAACAAACTGTCTTGCAATGAATTGACGTGATCCCTAAAAAGTACTATAAGCAGGAAAGCATTTTAAACAGAAGTGCTATACATGTTAAAAAATCCATGCCACTTCACAGGACTGACCGCAGGGCCAAAAGAAAACAGCATTAAAAACAGGAGAGTGCTATGAGTGTGAGTTTACTGTATTGCTGTTTACTCTATTTACTGTATTGCTGTTTACTCTATTTACTGTATTGCAATGAGTGTGAGTCTACTGTATCTCAAAGAAAGCCATTTGATTTGAGTGGCAAAACTTTGTGCAATCTTTATTGCAGCTAAATGGATTAAATGGCAAAGACAATTTATAATAATTAATCCTTATTGCTGTTCTTTTAATACTGCTGCAAAGTCAAAATGACTTTGCTGTTTGCTGTTATGAAGGGCAAAATGCCCTTCATAACAGCAACATAGCAATACAGTATTCAGCTGATAACTTGTTTAAATTCTGAAAACAAACTACCTACATTTTTCCCAGAATCACCACCTCCAAGACATCTATGGAAAGTAGCATATTTGCAGTTCTCTGTACTTTATTATCATAAAATATTACAACATTGGTATCTTTATCATCATTACTGTCACCATATAAAACAGAAGTCTTGTTTTGGCAAATTTATAACTACGGCAGTTACATCTAATGTCACTTCATTCAAAAGAGCTGTTGCTTCTTTTGAATGAAGTGGCACCTTTTGAATTCCTGTCCGAACCATACTATTTAGTAATTTCCAATTTAGGAATAACAGGCCAGCCAAATCTGCTATGGTCGTGGGAAGATTACGTTGCATTTCTACTACATTCTACCAAAAATGTAGTACGGAGGCACTGCCTGTAATAACACCATATTGGCATTTCCAATTTCAAAAGTGTTTTTTTGTTGTTAAACAACAACAACAAAAAAAAAAAAAAAACTTTGCATCTTTTTGTTTTTTTTTTCTCTTTACACTTGATGCTAGAATTTTTAATGCGCTTATCGCTGTAAGTAATATCACTCTTTACACCATAGGTAAAGTGCAGCCATTATCAACCCACTGCAGGATGGAAGCCTCCTCAACAATTCATGCTGAGGGAAATGGACCATAGTCTGCCACGCTGGTCCAGTGCAGGTTGGCAGATCGACCGTATTCAGCAGTCAGGGGCTTGAACCCCGGTCTACTCAAAGAGCGTGTGCTACTGCACTCCCGTTGTTGACCACTCGGCTATGGAGGCCTCCTTTACACCATATGATATATTAACTTCACATCGAACACAAAATGTAAACCTACTTCCTTTTTCTGACTTCAAAATACATGGGAATATACTAGTACATCCCTAGTACATATATACTAGTACATCCCTAAATTCTTGAAAATAATACTTGCTTTTCTCATCTGACACTGTTTGCATTTGAAGTAACAATTTTTTCCATGCATGAAGAGCAGTGCTAATGGTCCAATTAAATCTTGACTACAGGTTAATTAATACATGCTAACCATACACTAGTTAACCAGTTCAAAAGAAGAGGTTTACAAGTATCAATCTACCTCATGTTCTGAAATTAGATTCTGCTTGCATCTTAAACATGGCAAATCTGTTTCTTCAAATGGTGCCATCTTTTTTTTTAAAGACCATTCACAAATACTGAACCATAGTATAACCAATTAATCCAACAGAGCATTTTTAATGCCAATGCCCTGCTGTTATTCTGGGAAAGCAGGCTCATCTATAATGTATAGTCTTAATGAGACAGCCTTTGCCATTCACAGAAGATTACAAAAGCCACGAGAACCCACTCTTTTTCAATTCCTACTATTAGTTCACACTCTCCCTATATATATTTATTTTTATATCTTGTTCAAATTTTCAATCGTTAATAAAATACTTTTTATTCATCCACTCAAGTTCAAATACATTTTTTTAAACTTGTAGTGGATGACACTTGATGTTAATACAGTTTCTTCAAATATTAATTCATTAATTAAATTTAATTAATTAATTTTAGTTTTATATGGGAGAAAAAAATTTCTCTTATATAAGATATTTAGCAGGATATAATTTAGGAATAAAATTGAAATCAACAGGCAGTAGCTCAATCGGTAAAATGCAAGGATTTCAGTATTTTTCACGTGAAGGTGAAGAATGCGAGTTCAATTCTTGCGAAAATTAATAATTTTTTGATAAATTTTTGTTATTCATCCACTCAAGTTCAAATACATTTTTTTAAACTTGTAGTGGATGACACTTGATGTTAATACAGTTTTTTCAAATATTAATTCATTAATTAAATTTAATTAATTAATTTTAGTTTTATATGGGAGAAAAAAATTTCTCTTATATAAGATATTTAGCAGGATATAAATTTAGGAATAAATACCATCAGTGGCGAAGCGTGTAGATCGCTGGAAAAAAATTTCTTTATCAGATTCTTTTTTTCATTCTGGGTTCTAGTCTGAGTCAAGGAGGGAACAAAATGGAAAATGAAACATGTGAATAAAAATAATAGTCCAACACCATATATAGAAAGGAAAATGGAAAATTGCAAGGAAATTCGCTTTCTATTTTGCCACTTAATATTGATTCTGTCATATGTATATACATATTTATATTAATTGTAATTATTTAATAAAAAGTAACTAAAATAAAATTTTTCTTTGTTGACCTAAGTAGGAATTGACTTTAAAAATTTTTTTTTTATATTACTTGTTATTGGTACACTCATCTGCAAATAACAATTCTTTATATCTTTTAGCTTTCTCTGCAGATGTAACAGAGTATATAAACTTCAATTACAGTCGCCCTATAATCTGCAGTTTTACTGCCTCTCCTTATAAACTTATTATTATACATCAATTTTCATTATTACTGTTACATACCTGTAGCCATAATGACCAAATTATCATTCCTTTCTATCATTACAGAACTGATAATCTTCCATTGCATCCTAAATGTAAACAGGAAAAAAAAAAAAAAAAAAAAAAACCACATATAATTAAAGAATCTTGAAAGTTTGTTCCAATTATTCAAGGTAATGAATTAAGTTAAACTGGCAATATACACTGAAACCACATTTACAATACAGTAATATTAATTATTTTAAACCATGTAAAATTATGCACAATCTTTTTTTTTTTTTTTTTTTAATGAAATCCCCAAACACAAAAAATTTTAGAACCTATAATATTCATACATAATACTGCATGGATTGAAGGCTGAGATGACAGAAGATACTTGATTATCCACTAATTTCCATAGATTGCAATTTTTGGAAAATACATACGAAGAAAGGTTATTCCAGAGAAGTAGAAGGGGCAAATGAGGAAAACTAAAGCTGGTTTTGTGCGTTTGTAGTTGCACAATGAATGGATACTGATTTGTTGCAGCATGCATTCAGACTGGTTTGGAAAAGAGCAGGAGAATTAAAGATGCAAATTCAGAAGAGCAGTGCTAATGGTTCAAAATCTACGGAAAAAGCATGAAACAGAAACTGAATGTCTATGAGACAGACAGTAGGAAGATTTCGAAAGAGATGGCTCATTAATTAAATTGCTTATAAATGGAGCTAGAAGACAGAGGTTTGGGGGGGGCTGCCACCACAGATGTGGGAACAATATTTCATGGTAAAATTGAGATTTGTAAAGTTAAGTTATTTAGAAGAAAAGTAATGCTGAAAGCAAAAAAAGAAAACAGTTTTGTTTTTTGTTTTTTTTTTTGTAAAGGAAGAAACAGTATTTGGGGTATACTTCACAGAAAGAGATCAGAAATCAGAGATTTGATGTCTTTTAAGGTTATGATGGGCATCATGGGGGAGCTTCAATCTTCCTTACATTTCAAGGGTACAGCTTTGAAATGGTGTTCACAGATTGTTCAAAATCAAGTTTTGGTTGATTAATAACTGTTTTATAACTATTGTGAATGTTAGTTTAGAAAAAAAATGAAGGTGGGGACTTGAATGCAAGCCAGTTATAATATGCATCATTCCTGTCTTAAATTGCTTTAGCACATTTATTGGAAAAACAAAGGTTTTAATAAAGTGTGAAGTTTTAAGGTGGAATGCAGAATAAAAAATTTTTCCTTCAAGAATAATTTCACTGAACAAACATTGGGATCAGAAGTTTACAACAGTAATCCAACCATGGAAAAAAAGAATAGGAATCTCACAGTTCACGCCATTTTGCATTCTTTAATGTCAAACAACAAAGGGAAAGGTCCATGGTCTCTGTAAGAATAATGGTTTTGGAGCAAAAACTATCACCAAGTCGTGATCTGAGAAGGATAGAGTACGACTAACCATATACTTTGAAAGAATGATTGTGAGCAAAAGATCAAGAATGTTGGATGTGTGGTTAAGACTGTCTGGTATTCTAACAGGTAAATGAGCAATCTGTGTGATGTCATTAGTAATTGCAAAAGACAGCATCTGGACTGGCTGGGTCTGTGTGACTAGAACACTGAAGCCAGCTGGAGTTGTGAACATTAAAATTACTCAGGAAAATTACCTTACTGTTAGAAAATTTAGAATGTGGAAAGCTAAGTTTCAAAGAAAGGGAGTCAGAGTTCTGAGTGATTAGTGAAGCTGGGAGAATGACATGACAAAGGCAACAGATGATGCTGACAGAATAAGGCAGACAAATTTTAAGCCAGAAAAGAGGCAATTCTAAATTAGGGAGTCTCTGGCAGGAAATAACAGAATGAACATATGCACAAGCACCACATTTGAAGCAAAATGAATCATACAGTGAATGAGGGAAACTGTGATGAGCAGTGGTTGAATCAGCCAATAAGTATGACTGTCAGAAAAAAGTGGGGCTTGGCAGCCTGTAGGTGGAAATGGATATCACCAAGATTGGAACTGAGACCATGTATATTTGTACAATGAATGAGAACATTTCTGACAGATTTAGATCTCTTCACAGATAAGTCTGTTCTATTAGTTTTACTATTCATGATGCATTCGGCAGATAAAGTAAAAGTGTGGTGGGGGAGACAAGGATGAATTAATGAAATTTTTGGACATGACACACTACATCTCCTTGACATAATATGGATTCAACAATATTTCCTGCATGCACACTACTTGGATTGCCTCCAGTCACTAGCTGGTAGAGTAGAGGCACTGAGATTATGCACTAACTGATTCAGATGCCTCTTAGAAAGTTATCAATAAGTTCTGTCCAATGGACTATTTAGAGGCTGGCCTGTGAAAACCATATTTAATATCACCATGATGCCCATCGTAACCTCAAAAGGAATCAATCGTACTGCACGATAGAAGAGATGGGGATTGCCAGAGCTTTTCTCTAAAGCTTACACATGGATATCACTGCTCCAAGCCTCCAGTAAGCAAAGTGGTAGTACAGTACCACATGAGAATTATCTACCACCTAGTATTGACTGATGACAGAGAGGGGAAGCAATCCACTGTGTGATGCTGCTTACATTCGTTCATGCCTGGGGTTATGCATCTGGAGTCCAGTATACTGATATAGGCTTCAGTACTTTTTGTCACCAACTTTTCCATACTATCTTCTGTTCTATTAAACTTGTCCATCTCAGCATCCTCCTAGCGCTATATTTTCTTAATGGGGATATGCATTCATGGGCCTTCTGTGCAACTATTGCTTTAAAAGTATTCCACAATTGTAACATATTCAACCTCTGTCTTAACTCTCCATTGATGAAGTCCATAACAGCACCTTAAGCTAAAAGTTTCCTTTCCCGAAATTAAAACCCATTCATTTGCCTTTAACATCTCTCTCTCTCTCTCTCTCTCTCTCTCTCTCTCTCTCTCTCTCTCTCTCTCTCTCTCTCTCTCTAAGTTAGAACTCCATGATTACACCTTGCTAATGGTTCCTGTACTACCTATGATGTAATTTGGTTCATAGGTAGTACAGGATTTGGCGATTATTAGATCTAGAGTGCGCTTGCCCTTAGTACCTTCCCTAATATGCTGATACAAATGGTAATCATTTAGTTCATTTAAAAAATTGTTTCCCATGGTGAATTTCTCTCCCACTTGTTGCAATCAACAAGGGGCAAACTGAAATCACCAATAATGACATTCACCCTGCTTGCTCATTCCATCTTATTGTAGATGCTCATCATAATCTTCACAATCTTCCAGTATGTAGATTACTCCCACTCTCATTATACCTTTGCTTCCAACTATCCAAGTGTGATAACTTCTGAATCTGCAAAAGCTTTTATCATTCTTATGCAATTTTTAATAAGAAGCACGACCCCACCATGGTCAAAAACATACCATAGTCACAATCCTCTATTTCTGGGCAACACCGGGATTCAGTGCACTCCATTATGTCAGTGCTAGTTCTCCTAGCCAAGAGTTCACCTTCACTCATTTAACTGACAACAATCTTATATTATTCTAGACACAGTTGAGACTAAATGTTCTTGTTTCGTTTACTACCATGACCTTCCCCCAAAAGTTACTTAAGCTTGTTTCCCTAGAATTAGCTTCCTAGTCATTTCAAATATCACTGTCCTTGACACACTTGCCAATATCAGCTGTTGCATTAACAAACAAGAACTCCTGAGCTGCATGCAAGCATTACTTTGACCCATTATTTATTTAGTAACTCTTTTTTTTTTTCACATAGACAGCTGCTCGAGGTTAAATATAAAGATAAAAGCAGTAGAAATACACATGCACAGAAACAAATTTAATATGCAATATTAATTTACTATCACTTGACGAGTTTATTACTTACGGCCTGAAAGATGCATGCCCAAAGTACTGACGAAGAACTTTCAAATGATCCTCAGTAGGTGGTAAACAATCTTAAAAAGAAGGAAAAAAGAAGAAACAATTTAGAAAGCAAATTAGAAAACTATATTTATTCAAAAAAAAATAGATGTAATGCTGTTCAGATTATCCTAACAGGGAGCTTTATTTTGAAGACTGTGCAGAGAGAGAGGACTACACATTAGTGGCAAGTAGCATACTGCTCACCAGCATTTTTGCTCAGTCAGCTACAGCAATAGTGCAATGCAGACACAGCAGACCGAAACCAACAGTATTTGTTAGCTTCACGAAATAGAAACATTACACCGCCAAGCAAGCATATTGTCTTCTTTTAACTGCAAATTATAAATAAAAGTTTTATTACCTTACCTCTATTTTCCTACACCAACCAAATATAAAAGTTTCATAAAGGTAAATGTCAAATGTGTCTGAGTTTTCATGAGGCAGTCTTCAGGGTTTTCCCTCATATGCCTCTGGTTCTTCTGCACTGGGCTAAGCCCAAGTCCGCCGTGCATGGTTGTGTAAGTTTGTGAAAGTGTAATGTTTGGAAGTGTTGTTTTGTAGGCCGACAAGAGGCATTTAGCAGCCGGGGGTTACCCAACACCTGGTCAGGCGTCCCTTGACTCCCAAATCCCCAGCCAAATGAAGGCACTCTTGTTTCTACTATCAGTGGCTCTTATTGGCATCCACAGAGAGTATCTGTGGGTGCCAAGTGGTGTTAAAATGAGAGGATGGATAGTGGGAGAAGTTTGAGATGACAGTTTGGGTGGGGAAAGAGTCAGAGAAGGGATGAAAGTAAGAAGCTTCCCCCCACCCCGGAACAGGAACAGAGAAGTTGTGAAAGCCAGAAAAAAGAATATTTCAGAAGAAATCCTACCCTCAACAGGTTAGCAAGTGGATTCCTGGTAGAGCACCTACTAGGATGAGGCCTGATTCCCACTCAGCTTGGCTGAGTCAGCTTATGTAGGCACACCCCAAAATGGGATCAGCAGTCATGATCTGGAGTGTCTTCAGAGTTTGGTTGTCATTATCTGTGGGTTCATTCTGTTTGGAATTCTGCTAAGATATAGGTGGAACCCGCAGGCAGGTCATGTCTGGGTAGGGTCCTGGTTCGGGTGTGCCATTATGCGTTGTCACTTAAAAACACATTCCGTGAAGTCATTGAAAGCTACAAAATTTTCCTTTGTTTCTTTGAGCAGTGCCTGTTCCTTTGCACATACCTCCGTGAGAATTTGAAGAGGTATTCGCAAGTCCTGGTAGATTGGACAGGTAATGGTAATGTGGTGGGCTGTATCCGGCATTCCACAGATGCTGTCAGGGGTTTGTGCTAGCCCCAATATGTGGAGTTTGGCGTTCAGGCTTCCATGTCTGGTTAGTAAGAAAGTCAAAAATAGACTTGGTATGGACCATTTTTTAAGCTGTTTGGAGTGTTCCTGTACTGTAGGCAGGTAATTATGGGTGGTTCTACCCAGCAGGTTGGCAGCCCAAGCAGTTTGCCAGATGGAAATCACATACACGTAAGTGAGATGAGAGAAAGTAACAAATAAGGGAAAACAAGCATATCATTAGCAATACCGGCAGCAGCAGTACATAGAAAGCACCATGAGCCAACTGCTTCAGTAAATTCGAGATCCTGGACCCTTGCTTAGATAAAGTTTGGCTTTTTTTTTTTTTTTTTTATTGTTATTTATGTTTAATACTAAAACATAGCAAAATTATCAATTCTTGAAAGTGTATCACATTTTTTTTGTTCCTTTTCCATCAATCTTACAATAGGAATTATAGCCAGCTTTTCACTGCTACTTTTATTATGATTGGTGAACTTGACACCTCAAACCTTAATTTTCATGTCGTTTGGTTTTCCTGTTATTTTCACCTGATATATATAAATGTATCACTTTTGTGAGAGATTCAAAGTGTTCTAAAGGCAATTTACTTTAGATTATCAGTTTCTGCCCCTGCCTCCAATTCACAGTAAGAGCATCAACATTTGCAAGCAGACAGCCCTCTTTTTGAACATGCAACTATAATGGCAGGTGCCTGATTGTCAATCACAATT
Organism: Mastigoproctus giganteus; assembly: GCF_048544385.1. NCBI lineage: Eukaryota > Metazoa > Arthropoda > Arachnida > Uropygi > Thelyphonidae > Mastigoproctus > Mastigoproctus giganteus. The sequence continues at coordinate 158,225,415 of NC_143584.1, read as the reverse complement.
AGTGATGAACTTGTGTTAGCTCTCATATGCTAATTTAAGCTAAATCACATGACTAATCACATGAGATCTGCATGAAAGTGACAATCCTTTTACCATAGCAGTAAAAAGATTGGTCATCTCGTATTATCTGAGCTAAGTCAACAACACCCCAACACTGTATGATATGATTTTCAAACTGGTAACATTGTTTCTATTTTTTTATTTCTTATAGATCACTTCTCTCATAACCCTTTACCAACACGATCCAATTTTTTTAATTCATATTTTTTGCCTCTCATCCTACTCTATTACTCAGCTTGCAAACTTTTAATTTTTTCTCTGCTTCTAACAACTCAGCCAGCCAGAGCTGTGCCAAGAGTTAGGCAAAAGAGGCTCTTGCCACAAATTAAAAGCTGAAAGGGGGGCTTCAAAAGAATGATTAAATAATTGCCGATGTTGCCATGATTAACAATAGGGTGCAATTTTTTATTCTTGCCTCAGGTACTAAAATGGCTTGGCACACCTGCGGCCAGCAGGTGGTTAATTGCTGGAACAAACTTCTACCTGTTGTAGTGGAAGTGAGTAGTTTCAATAAATTCAAGGAAACTCGAGGCAATGTTACATGGACCGGAAAGTGCTAGCTTGAGGGGCATTCACAGAATAACAGATTAAGAGTAGCCACAAGCATGGGTGATTCTTGCACTGCTTCTACTGGAATGAGAAGAAGCCTGCAAAGCATGGACTGTGTTAGGGTAACTAAGAGTAAGAACACGTGCACGTATACTTGCATGTACACCAATGCTATGAGTATAGTAAATAAATCTGAAGAATTTGAAGTGCTAGTCAAGACATCAAAGGCCAATATTGTTGGGATATCACAGACATGGTGTCACACAGATATAAGAAATACATAATCAGAATTTGGGGAGTATAATGTGTATAAAAAGGATAAACAGGATAGGGAAGATGGGTTATGCTATTAGTTAAGAAACACAAAACCTAAGGCAGTGCATCCAGTTGACATGGGGAGACAGTGCAATGTTGAGTCGGTTTGGTGTGACATAAGCACTGGGAAAGCGAAAATGAAAGGAGGAGTATGTTACAGGCCAAACGACTCTAATGAGTACAAAGGACAACTGTACAGAGAAATAGAGTGGGCCAGTAAATCAGAATGTCTTATAATGGGGGATTTTAACTTCCCAGATATTGACTGAAACTTGTGGATTGGTCACTCACAACACTAGCAAGGCTTTTTTGGATTATTGGATGATTGTTTTCTACAGCAGCATGTTCGTGAGGCAAACAGAGGAAGTAATACTCATGATTTGATTATCAGCAATGATCACAGGGTATTGATGTGGGATTTACTTATAGATGTAACTACCATCAGGGGTAAAGTGAAGGGTTTTTGCTCTCATAAAGGTGACTATGGTGGTCGTAGACAGTTTTTAAATTCTATACAGTGGGACCAACTGATGATGTTACCAACAGCAAATTCTAAATGGGAAGCATTCAAAGAATTAATGTTGGAATCAACTAGGCTTTTCCTATGAACTAAGAAATACTGTTCAAGGCTTAGACCTAAATGGATGTAAGATGAACTAATGAGATTTGTGGCAGAGAATAAAAATGGATGAGATGCACATAAATTATCAGGCGACAAAGAACCCTATGTTAGATATAAGCTAATCTGTAAACAAGTCACAAAGGAGGTTAGGCATACCAAGGGAGATTACGAGAAATCATTGGCAAACGATGCAAAGAAAAACAGCAAAGACTTCTTTACTTGTGTAAACTCTAGAAAGAAGTGGATGAATCAAATTGGTTGACTTCATATCAACGGTTTGACTGTTGATGAACCTGCTCAGGTAGTTGACAAATCGAATGAGTATTTTGAATCTATGTTCACACATGAGGAATTCTCTAGGGAAGTGGAGCCCAGACGTTTATCAAACTCTAATAGGAAGCTAAATGATTTTGTAATAACTGAGAGCAAAGTGGAGGAGAAATTATTCGACTTAAACATAAGAAAGGCACCTGGGGTGGACGGGATCTATCCAGTTATATTAAAGGAGGCAGCAAAGGAAGTAAGCAAACCCTTACCATAATTATGAGAACATCCTTGGATTCAGGGGAGGTCACCAAGGACCAGAGAAGTGCAAATGTATCCCCAATTCACAAAAGGGGAATCAAAGGGTGACACAACCAATTATACACCTGTGAGGTTAACTTCTGTTTCAGGAAAAATAATGGGGTCACTGGCTAAAGAAGCATTGCAGGATCATCTAAACAAGACTACAGTTAGACAAGACACAGCATAGTTTTATTAAGGGAAGTCTTAATGACTCATAATTATGGTAAGGGTTTGCTTACTTCCTTTGCTGCCCCTTTTAATATAACTGGATAGATCCCGTCCACCCCAGGTGCCTTTCTTATGTTTAACTTCTTAATCCACAATATATATTCTTCCATTTCTTCTCTAATTTTCATATTGCTGCTATCTAAATTCGTGCTCTTTTCATATAGCAGTGATTTCGATTACCAATTTGATTAGATACAGTGATGTGGTTACAAAGGAACTGGATGCAAAAAATAATTCTGATACTTGGATTTCAGGAAAGCTTTTAATACAGTTGCACATGGAAGACTGCTGTACAAATTGAAGCAGTAGTAGTAGTAGTGGCATGTGATGCAAGAAAGCAAGTGTATGAGCTTATGCAGCATCAGCCAAAAAATAAAAAAATAAAATAAAATCACACCATTCCCTCCAAATGCCTGTCCAGTTCCTCCTTAAATTTATTTACCCTATCAACTTCCACAACGACAGATCGAAGTTTGTTCCAGCAATTAACCACCCGCTGGCTAAAGGCAAATTTCCGCGCACTATTCTATATGTCTTTTCTTAATTTGAATTTATGCCCACTTAGGTTCGTAATCTGAACATGTGGAAGGATCCCATCAGAATTCAACGTGCTCAACCCATTCAAGGCCTTATACACCTCAATCAGATCACTCCGCAGGTGCCTAGTCTCCAGCCACTGCAATTTGCAGAACTTAAGCCTCTCTTGGTAAGAGGATCCCTTCATTCCCCTCACCAATCTTGTTGCCCTTCTCTGTACACGCTCAAGCAAATCTACATCCTTCCTAAAATGAGGCCTCCAGACCTGTACGCAGTACTCAAGGCGTGGCCTGACCATTGCCTTATACAGAGGGACAATCACCTCCTTCTCCCTGCTAGCAAAATTCCTATATATATCATTGACAAAACCCCATAACCTGCCCTGGCAGCCTGTCTGCATTGCTCAGAAACCTTCATATCTGACTGCACAATTACTCCCAGGTCTTTTTCATTTTTTACCAACTTAAGTGTAGTACCACACATTTGGTACTTTTCTCTCGGGTTACTTCTATCCATATGCAGTACTTTGTATTTGTCAAGGTTAAACTTCAGTTGCCACTTCTTAGACCATCTGCCCAAATTATCTAGATCCTGTGGAAGTAGCACACTGCCATTACTGTCATTAACAACCCTGCCAACTTTGGTATCATCTGCAAACTTTGACACTAAGCCTGATATACCTTCATCAATATCATTGATAAATATAGAAAACAGTTGGCCCAACACCGAACCCTGTGGGACTCCACTAATAACATTAGTCCACGAAGAGCAGCACCCATTGATTACCACCTTCTGTTTTCACCCACTTAACCATCCTTTTATCCATTGTAGCAACTTACCCTTAATACCATTCTGCTCCAACTTGTACAATAGTCTTCCATGCGCAACAGTGTCAAAAGCTTTCCTGAAATCCAAATATATGATATCAAAATTATTTTTTGCATCCAGTTCCTTTGTAACCACATCATAATATCCTATCAAATTTGTCAGACAAGACTTTCCCTTAACAAACCCATGTTGTGTCTGAATTATTGCTGCAGTCTTGTCTAGATGATCTTGCAATGCATCATTAACCAGTGACTCCATTATTTTACCCGGAACAGAAGTTAAACTAACTGGTCTGTAATTACTCGTGTCACCCTTCAATCCCCCTTTGTGAATTGGGGATACCTTTGCACATCTCCAGTCCGTGGGAACCTCCCCTGAATCCAAGGATGCTCTCATAATTATGGCTAAGGGTTTGCTTAGTTGCTTTGCCGCCTCCTTTAATATAACTGGATGGATCCCATCTACCCCAGGTGCCTTTCTTTTGTTTAACTTTAACAATTTCTCCTCCATTTTGCTCTCAGTTATTACAAAATCATTAAGTACCCTGCTACAATTTGATAACCTTCTGCCATTTTCAAACCTTAATAATTCCTCATGTGTGAATGTAGATGCAAAATATTCATTCAGTTTGTTTGCTATCTGAGCAGGATCATCAACAGTCGAACCATCAATGTCAAGTGGGCCAATCAGATTCATCCCCTTCCTTTTAGAGTTTATATACGTAAAGAAATCCTTGCAGTTTTTCTTAGCATCTTTTGCCAAGGATTTCTCGTAATTTGCCTAACCTCCTTTGTGACCTGATTACAGACTAGCTTATATCTGCCATAGGCTTCTGAGTCGCTTGATAATTTATATGCATCCCATTCATTTTTCTTTTCTGTCACGAGTCTCATTAGTTCATTTGATAACCATTTAGGCCTAAACCTTTAACAATATTTCTTAATTGGCAGTATGGCAATAAGGAGAGGCGCCTACGTAGCGAGGTGGGTAGGAGCAGCAGTGCGTAGCACACACTTCTTGATTACACCGGGGTTCGAGCAGATGACCAAAAAATACAGAATATGTGGAAAGGTCAGAGAATGATGACTGCATATCCCCGGAGCAATATGGCCTTAGTTGCTAATGCTCCTAAAAAAAAAACACAAAATACAAAAAAAAAAAAAAAAAAATTGCAATAAGGACAAGTTCCAGCTATGGATAAAGGGATGGCTGAGAGGGAGAAGACAGAGCGTGGTAATCAATGGACACTGCCCTTCGTGGACTAATGTTATTAGAGGATTCCCCAGGTTTCGGTGTTGGGCCCCGTTGTTGTACAATTATTAGAATTAGTAGAGTCATACGATGCAAGAAAGCAAGCTTATGCAGCATCAGCCAAAAAAAAAAAAAAAAAACTCAAATTTCACCCCTCCGTTCGTTCCAAGTACCTGTCCAGCTCAGTCTTAAATTTATTTAGGCTATCAACTTCCACAACAAAGGATGGAAGACTGTTCCACTGATCAACTACCTGCTGACTAAAGGCAAACTTCCGCACATCTATCCTACATCTGTCTTTCCTCAATTTGAATTTATGCCCTCTCAGTTGATTATTCTGAGCAAGAGGAAGAATCCCATCAGCACTGAGCATGCTCAAATCATTCAAGGCTTTATACACCTCAATCAGATCACCTCGCATGTGCCTAGTCTCCAGACACTGTAATCTGCAAAACTTAAGCCTTTCTTCGTAAGAGAAACCCTTCGTTCCATTCACTATTCTTGTTGCCCTTCTCTGTACTCATTCAAACAGCTCTATATCCTTTTAAAACAAGGCCTACAGACCTGTATAGATTACTCAAGGTGTGGCCTGACCATTGCCTTATACAAGGGGATAATTGCCTCCTTATCCCTGCTAGAAATATTCCTGTATGTCATTGACAAGACACTATGAGCTACTCTTGCAGACCGTCTCCACTGCTCAGAAAACTTCATATCTGCCTGCACAATTACCCCCAGGTCCTTTTCATTCTCTACCACTGTCAGTGTAGTACCACAGAGTTGATACCTTACTCTGGGGTTACTGCTTCCCATATGTTTTACTCTGGGGTTACTGTTTCCTTTACATTTTTCAATGTTAAACTTCATTTGCCACCTCTCAGCCCAATCAGCTTAACTTTTCTAGATCGTACTGCAGCAGTGTACTGTCATTAGTGTCCTTAATAACCCTGCCAACCTTCTTATCATCTGCAAATTTGGACATTAAATCTGATATACCATCATCAATATCATTTATAAATACAGAAAACAACAAGAACCCAACACTGAACCCTGAGAGACTCCACTAATAATATTAGTCCACGAAGAGCAGTGTTCATTGATTACCACTCTGTCTTCTCCCACTCAACATTCCCCTTATCCATAGCAGCAATTTGCCTCCAATGCCACACTGCTCCAATTTGTGCAGCAGTCATCCATGTGCACCAGTATCAAAAGGCTTTCTAAAATCCAAATATATGATATCAGAGTTATTCCCTGCATCCAGTTCCTTTGTGCCCACATCACAGAATCCAATGAAATTGGTCAGACAAGACTTCCGCTTAACAAAACCATGCTGTGTCCGAGCTATAAATGAAGTCTTGTCTAGATGGTCCTGCAGTTCTTCTTTAACCAGTGCCTCCATTAATTTCCCTGGAACAGAAGTTAAACTAACAAGTCTATAATTAATTACTTGTGTCGGCCTTTGATCCTTCTTTGTGAATTGGGGTCACATTTGCACATCTCCAGTCCATGGGTACCTCCCCCTGAGTCCAAGGAAGCTCTCATAATTATGGCTAAGGGTTTGCTTACTTCCTTTGCTGCCTCCTTTAATATAACTGGATAGATCCCATCCACCCCGGATGCCTTTTTTATGTTTATCTTCAACAATTTCTCCTCCACTTTCCTCTCAGTTATTACAAAATCATCTGGCTCACTGCCAGAGTTTAATTCACCTCTGGCATTCGCCTCCCTGAATAACTCCTCATGGGTGAATGTAGATGCAAAATACTCATTTAGTTTGTTAGCCACCTGAGCAGGATCATGAACAGTTGAACCATCAATATCCAGTGGACCAATCTGATTCATCCGTTTCAGTTTTCATTGATTCTAGAGTTTACATAGGTAAAGAACTGTTTGCTGTTTTTCTTTGCATCCTTTGCCAAAGATTTCTCATAATCTGCCTTTGCCTGTCTAATCTCCTTTGTGAATTGGTTACAGACCAGCTTATATCTATCATAGGCTTCCATATCACCCATTAATTTTATATGTATCCCATGCATTTTTCTTCTGTGCCACATGTCTCATTAGTTCATCTGACATCCATTAGGCCTAAACCTTGAACATGTCTTAGTTGGTATGTAAAGCCTAGTAGCTTCCAAGATTAATTCTTTGAATGCTTCTCATTTTGAATTTGCTGTTGGTAACATCATCAGGTTGTCCCGCTGTATAGAATTTAAATAGTCTCAGACCTCCTTAGTCATCTTTACGAAAGCAAAAACCCTTCCCTTTACCTCTGATGGTAGTTACCTCTTTGAGTAAATCCCACTTCAGCACTGTGATCACTGCCACCTAGTGGTTCCTTTATCTGCAGATTCTTAATGCATGAAGAATCACTACTGATAATCAGATCAAGAGTATTACTCCCTCTAGTTGCCTCTCTAACATGCTAATGTATACCCCAATAACTAAATAAAATTGGCTATGCTTTGGATTTCAAAATCCAAATCCATCTTGAAGCCTGGACTTTGGGAGGGATTGTAAAGAAGACTAAACTGTATCATACTGATACAGTTTAATCCAGATACCACTGGGGGGGGAGAGAAGAATGTACCACATTAATACAGTTTGATCCAATGGTATAGTTTTCTCTCCTGAGGTGAAGTTTTAGAACTCCTCCCAAACCTAAAAATCCAGGCCTGAACACAGATTCCAATATTGAAATCCAAAACATCGCAAATTTTATTTAGTTAATGTCACATTAATTGTCCGGCATCTAATTGTATCAACTGTCATTTGTAGACCAATAAATTAAAATATTTCACAAAAAGGTGTCTTTATTAAACCTTTCTTATTTAAAATACAAATTTAGCAAAACAAAACCGATAAAATCAATAATAGTATTAAATTACAGTATTTTAACACTTCTTGAGCTTGACATGAAAAAGGGAAAAAAATAAAATAAAAAAACAGCCACCTTATCTCAAAAGATATTTACTAAATTTCAATACCTTTACTGATTTTAACAGTTTTTTTTTACTATTTAATTCTCATTTATTTTATCAGCTCTATTTTGCTACATTTGTATTTTATTTATTTGTTCAATTATATTAAAGTTCATTTAAATTGTTAAAAGAAGTTTTCTATGCTACATTTCCCAGTGCTAAAGAACTAATTTCCACTATTTTGAAATTTGATTTTTTTTAATTTTACTTATTTTTTTGGCTAGTACTACATAAGATCGCTACTTTGCAACATTTTGCCCGTACTAACACATTTCAAACTGTATTTTCTATTAATAAAAAAATTATAGGTATTTCAATTGTAAATTTATCATTAATACATGTTATTAACATTTTAATTAATATAACTTTGCACTGGGTATTACTTGTGATCTGTTGGAATAGATATTCTTCACTGACAGTTCAATGATGAGCTTAAGAGTACAGGCAGTTCTTGCTTTATGAGTTTTCGGGTTTACGAGTTTTTTTTCCCCAAGTATCAACAAAATCGAAAATATGAAAATTAATTGCAAAAAATGAATGTTAAACATTTATAAATACCGCATCCAAACCATGTGTGTGGCTATACAATAGTGTGTACCCTGCTTTACTATATTAATCAGTTCCAGAGACACCATCGTATTGTGAAAATATCGTAATGTGAACCCATTAACACATTGTTTTTTGGTAATTCGTTTCAAGATCTCGGAAGTTGAAATTTTCGCTGTATAACTAAGCTATTTATCTCTCTAAAATTTCATTTTTAAGGTCACGAGCGTGACCTTAAGGCCATATGAAAGGTCGTGAGCATGGTCCGTAAACTGTATTAGTTACCAATTCACATCATTAAAATGCACTACACTTTCATCGTTATCATATGTTCCATTATGCAGGCAAAGTTTTTACGACTGAGGAACATAGAGAAGTTTTTTCTGTTTTATTAACTTAAATTGGCTTGAATTGGCATATTAACTTATTTTCTAGAGTAGCTCTATATTCCTAGTTATGATACTTAGTTTAAATTTTAATGTAGATAGAGATTTTGTAGGTTATTACTTAGTATCGGTAAGGGTATCCAATCCACATGTTTTACAAATTTTGCAGAGCCGGTAAACCGGACGTTTTTTAGCTTTAGTTAGCCGCTTTATTCACCAATTGTTATATTAAATTATTTTCTGTAAGTAGCTTATAGACCTAGGCAAGATCCTTGATTTATTCTGAATTGAGACAGCGAGATTTTGGAGGTTAATTAATATTTAAGTGTCCGTAGATTTACCGTTCGTAACTTGTCGCCAATGTTATATGATACGTTATATCCCGAACTAGATACCATTAGCTTGGTATAGTATAGTATATAATATTATCAATTAATCAGTAAAATTTATTAATCTTGCTGAACTTCATTGTTAATTAATTGTACTTTTAATTAAATACATATAACGACTTAGATTTTACGAATGTAACAATTAATTAATACATAACTTGATACAGAACTTATATAAAGAAACTCGAAGATAATACTTGACACTTAAAAAATATATACAGCAGGCCCCTGTTATAACGCGGTTCACTTTACGCTGATTCGCTATAACGCGGTTCTTATATTATAATCCCTATCTGACTATAACGCTGTCACAGATCACTAGAATGCTCTTTTACAGATTGCATCTTTGGCATATTTAACGAAATCGTTTCATTTGATGGAGTCGATAGCTTGAAAATGAATACCAAAACAACATTAAAACGTTTCCACGCTGATTTGAGAAATTTTCCCACGTTCAGTGAAATTTTCTCGAACGCTAAATTAATTGCTGTACAGTGACTTGTTACGTAGTTCCGAGATCAACATTTTAAAAAATGATCAAGTATATTGCTTGTAATATTTGCATTATATGCATTTATCCGAAGTCTAGTAATCACTCAGTATAGTATTAGACATCGTGCATAACGGACAGTTTACTTGAACATTGTATCGTAATTAATACAACCAACGCAGTTACATTTTTGAAGAGTTAATAATGGCTGATAAGAATGAAAAAGCAACAATGTCTGGGCGCATTACGAAGACCATAAATGTAAGAAAAAGACTGAATTTGAAAATTAAATTAGACGTTTTGAAGCAAATCGATTCCGGTCAAAGATAAGCAGATGTGTGCCATAATTTAGGACTTGCAAGTTTAACTGTAAGAACAATTATAAAAAAATAAAGAATTAATTTTAGCAGCGGGAAAGACAGCTGTTCCACTGGAAGCAACTAGGGCTAGGCAGACTATTAAGATTGAAATGGAAAGACTTTGACTAATTTTATTGAAGATAATATCCAATGCAGAATTCAGTTAAGTTAAATATTATAAGAGAGAGAGAGAGAGAGAGAGAGAGAGAGAGAGAGAGAGAGATTAGCCAATATGATGATCTGAAGAAAACTCACCTAAAAAAAAAAAAAAAATGTGGAACCATTTAAAACTGGTAAGGGCTGGTTGAATAGATTTAAAATCCAGGGAGAAGCCGCAAAGTGCAGATGAAGGAGCCGAAATTTTCAAAAAAGAACTTGTTAAAATTATTGAAGAGGGGTATTATGTTTTATACTTCTCAACACGTTTTTAACATAGATGAAGCAGGACTTCATCGAATAACTAAAAGAAGTTTCATATTGAAAGAAAAAAAAAACATGCCAGGTTTCAAAGCGGGGAAGGATCGGTTGACTTTATTGTTGGGTGGTAACGCTACTGGGGATTTAAAATTAATACCCCTTTTAGTTTATTTGGAAGAGGGCGAAAGTTCAACCCAAAATCGACACATTTTTCATGATTAAATTCATCAATTAAATTAAATCAATTTAGATCAATTAAATTCATGATTTTAATTGGAATTTTAAGTTTAATTTTGATACGTAAGTAGTTACCACATAATTATATACGTATGTAATGCAGAATATTTTATATGTACAAATATTTGAATATTAAATATTTTGACCAACATTTGTGCATCTTTTCACTACCGTTTATTATTGATAAGGAAATATCCTATGGCACCAACCGCAACTTACAAATACATATGTTACCTTATGGGAATGGGGCGCTCCCTTAGCGCTGGTTCACTCAGCGCTCTGTTTTTCCGGAACGAATTATCAGCGTTAAGCGGGTGTTACCTGTATAGATATATAGTGTTACAACTGCGTTGGGATACAAGTTTAGGGTTATAATTTTGTACTGAAATTGAAATTTTATTGAAATTGAATCGGAATCATGACTCAGACCAGAGCAGCAAAGCAAAAGGCACAAGCTAAATGGAGTGCTGTGGCTCAGGGGAGAACTGAGGGGGGAACCATTGCCCTCTGAATCACAGCCTTTTAAAATGCACTGCTTGCTTGATGTTTGTGGAGCAATCAGGTAGGGGACATATTGCCATGAAAGGGGGATGTCTTTGTGTGCACGCGATGTAAGGAGTGTGAGGAAATGAGGAAACAACTTAGCATTTTTATGGGCCTCTATGAGAGCTTGAAAGACAGGGTGGATGCCCTCGAAGGATCTAAATTGAGGGGACCATCAAGCTCTCGGCTGCCCACAACAACGCCAGAGCTTGCACTTGATCATCGTGCTACACTGCGGCAACCCCCAAGGCAGAATGCGCTGGTCCCACAGGAACTAGTAGTTGTTGGTGACTCTATTGTCAGGGAAACAGGGAACATGCTATGTAAAAAGGATAGGTGGAACAGGACCAGGGTATGTTTGCCAGGGGCAAAGGTTGATGACGTTGTAGAGAGATATCATTTTTTAAGGGCACAAAGGGTGATATTGTTGTACACGTTGGCACTAATGATATTAAGAGTAGGAGAACGGCAGAATTACTTAACAAGTGGGCTCACATCTGGTGAGTATGGGTATGGCACACCCAGGGTCCTGAGCTGGATATCATCATTCTTCTCTTTCTTGGTGATTCCCTTCTATTTCTGACTCTTGTTCTCTCTCTCTCTCTCTCTCAGGGGTAACTCAATTTTTTTTTTTTTTTTGGCTGGTGCAGCAAAAGCCTCAGGCTTCCTTGCACCATATGGCTAATTATAATAATAATAATAATAAGTACCGGTCACTGTTGAAAAAAAGCTGTGAATTAGGGATGAATTTGAAAGTGTCTGCAATTCTGCCCAGACACGATAGGAGGGAGTATATGATGAGAGCCTTGTCGATCAAATCAACCCTGGAAAGATTGTGCAAGGCTCAAGGGGCAGAATTTTTTTCAGCCTAGTCTGTACTTGTTAACAGGAGAGACTGCTTCTATAGGGACGGGATACAATTAAATAGAAAGGGTGCACGAATATTTGATGATGCTATCGAGGAAGTGTTAGGTGGGTCAGAAAACTGCTAGCTTGGGGGGATACAAGGACTAATAGATTAACAGTAGCCACTGGCAGAGGTGAAAGTGATTCTTGCACTGCTTCTATTGGAATGGGCAGCTGTTGTTGTTGTTGTTGTTTTTGGTTTTTACGAGCATTAGCAACTAAGGCCATATTGCTCTGGAGATATGCGGTGGCCATTCCGTGACCTTTCCGCATCCTCCATATTTGGTGGGCACGGGCTCAAACCCCGGTCTAATCAAGAAGCGTGTACTACGCACTGCTGCTCCTGCCCACCTGGCTACGGAGGCACCATAAAATCCAAGTAAGTGAAGCGTCTTAATCCAAGAGTCTTATAATGGGGGATTTTAATTTCCCAGATATTGACTGGAATTTGTGGGTTAGTCACTCACACAACTAGCAAGGCTTTTGTGGATTTATTGGACGATTGTTTTCTACATCAGCATGTTCAGGAGGCAATTAGAGGGAGAAACACTCTTGATCTGATTATCAGTAGTGATTCTTCATGCATTAAGAATCTGCAGATAAAGGAACCACTAGGTGGCAGTGAACACAGTGTGCTGAAGTCTGATTTACTCAAAGAGGTAACTACCATCAGGGGTAAAGGAAAGGGTTTTTGCTTTCGTAAAGATGACTACGGAGGTCTGAGACAGTATTTAAATTCTATACGGTGGGACAACCTGATGATGTTACCAACAGGAAATTCAAAATGAGAAACATTCAAAGAATTAATCTTGGAAGCTACTAGACTTTACATACCAACTAAGAAATGTTGTTCGAGGATTAGGCCTTAATGGATGTCAGATGAACTAATGAGACATGTCGCAGAGAAGAAAAATGTATGGGATACATATAAAATTAATGGGTGACATGGAAGCCTATGATAGATATAAGCTGGTCTGTAACCAAGTCACAAAGGAGATTAGGCAGGCAAAGGCAGATTATGAAAAATCTTTGGCAAAGGATGCAAAGAAAAACAGCAAACAGTTCTTTACCTATGTAAACTCTAGAAGGAAATGGATGAATCAGATTGGTCCACTGGATATTGAGGGTTCAACTGTTGATGATCCTGCTCAGGTGGCTAACAATCTAAATGAGTATTTTGCATCTACATTCACCCATGAGGAGTTATTCAGGGAGGGGAATGCCAGAGGTGCATTCAACTCTGGCAGTAAGCTAGATAATCTTGTAATAACTGAGAGTAAAGTGGAGGAGAAATTGTTGAAGATAAACATAAAAAAGGCACCCAGGGTGGACGAGATCTATCCAGTTATATTAAAGGAGGCAGCAAAGGAAGTAAGCAAACCCTTAGCCATAATTATGAGAGCTTCTTTGAACTCAGGGGAAGTACCCATGGACTGGAGATGTGCAAATGTGACCCCAATTCACAAAGGAGGATCAAAGGGCGACACAAATAATTATAGAACTGTTAGTTTAACTTCTGTTCCTAGAAAATTAATGGAGGCACTGGTTAAAGAAGCACTGCAGGATCATCTAGACAAGACTTCAGTTATAGCTCGGACACAGCATGGTTTTCTTAACGGAAGTCCTACCTGACCAATTTGATTGGATACTATGATGTGGTCACGTCATAGTATCCAATGAACTGGATGCAGGGAATAACTTTGATGTCATATATTTGGATCTTAGAAAGGCTTTTGATACTGTTGCACATGGATGACTGCTGCACAAATTGGAGCAGTGTGGCACTGGAGGCAAACTGCTGCTATGGATAAAGGGATGGTTGGGTGGGAGAAGAGAGAGAGTAGTAATCAATGGACACTGCCCATCATGGACTAATGTTATTAGTGGAGTCCCTCAGGGTTCAGTATTTGGTCCGTTGTTGTTTTCTGTATTTATAAATGATATTAATGATGGTATATCAAGCTTAATGTCCAAGTTTGCAGACGATACGAAGGTTGGCAGGGTTGTTAAGGACACTAATGACAGTACGTTGCTGCAACAGGATCAAGAAAAGTTGAGCAGATGGGCTAAGAGGTGGCAAATGAAGTTTAACATTGACAAATGTAAAGTAATACATATGGGAAGCAGCAACCCCAGAGTGATGTATCAACTCTGTGGTAATACACTGACAGTGGTAGGGAACGAAAAGGACCTGGGGGTAATTGTGCAGGCAGATATGAAGTTTTTTGAGCAGTGCAGATGGTCTGCAAGAGTAGCTCATAGTGTCTTATCAATGATATACAGGAATTTTTCTAGCGGGGATAAGGAGGTGATTATCCCCTTGTATAAGACAATGGTCAGGCCACACCCTAAGTATTGTATACAGGTCCGGAGGCCTCATTTTAAGAAGGATGTAGAACTGTTGGAACAAGTACAGAGAAGGGCAACAAGATTAGTGAATGGAACAAAGGTTTGCTCTTACGAAGAAAGGCTTAAATTTTGCAAATTACAGTGTCTGGAGACTAGGCACCTGCGAGGTGATCTGATTGAGGTGTATAAAGCCTTGAATGGTTTCAGCATGCTCAATGCTGATGGAATTCTTCCTCTTACTCAGAATAATCATTTGAGAGGGCATAAATTCAAATTGAGGAAAGACAGATGTAGGATAGATGTGCGGAAGTTTGCCTTTAGCCAGCAGGTAGTTGATCGGTGGAACAGACTTCCACCGATCAACCACCTGCTGGCTAAAGGCAGCAGTTGATCGGTGGAACAGACTTCCATCATTTGTTGTGGAAGTTGATAGCCTAAATAAATTTAAGGCTGAGCTGGACAGGTACTTGGAACGAATGGAGGGGTGAAATGGGAGCGTTTTTTTTTTGGCTGGTGATGCATAAGCTTGCTTCCTTGCATCATATGCCTCTAATTTTTTTTTTTTTTTTTTTTTGCTAGTTGTTGGCGCATCGGCTTCTGTGGCCATAGTGCACCTCCCAAGGTTTTTGCAGTACTTTGATCCAAGCCCGAGGCAGGATTCGAACTGGCGACCTTTGGGCTGCCAGACAGGCACTTTACCCACCTGGCTAGCCCGGTCGTATGCCTCTACTAATGCTAATGCTAATTATAAGAATCAATTTTGAATGCCTTTGTGATATTTTTCTAAAGCACGTTTCTGGAGGTCACTACCATAAAACAATAAAAACAATTTGCACTTTCCGGTTTATTGGGCTTTTCTGTTAGTGCATCTAATTATAAACGAGTAATAAACTCGATCTTATTGCATTTGCTATAATACTGATAACTGGAATACTGTGGGTTTTTACGTTATTATGGTGAAATGTGTTTCCCTTTACTGAAATCTTCAATCGTATAAAAAACAAATAAATTTTCAGAATCTTCTCTTCATTCCTTATTTTTTTAAAGCTTCATAAACTTCTTACTCCATGCGAATCTTGTTAGTTACAATTTGTGTGTGCCGTTTAAAAATGCTTATGCATATGCAATCGTGAAATTTATAATTAAAAGATAAGATTATCTTGGAAACAAATGCCTCTTTGGAGCATTTCAGAAGAAGACTAATCCTTATGCAACAAACCACCGAGTGCTGAGCCAATAATGAGTGATCAATGAGTGTGCATTTAGTCGACGATGAAGAATAAACATTCTTTAACATTTGTAAGTCATAAATAATTTCTCTATTATAATTTGCTTGATTTACAGGCTATGTTTTCATTTCTTTGGATAAATAAATCACTGCTTAAACAAACTAATTAGCTAACTAATTTCAGTGTTGATAACGTAGCCCCTATTTTTAACATTATGTCTATGGGAAATAAATTCCCGCTTTACGAGTTTTCACTTTACGAGCATGCGCTAGGAATGAATCAACTCTTAAAGTCGAGAACTACCTGTACTACACAATGAAGAATTTAACCACACACCTTGGTTTTTCACAAAATGGGTTACGCAAAACCTCCCTTTTGCAAATGGGACAGCAGGTCTAAAGGCTGGTCTCTGGATTAGAAGGATATGACAAAAAGGGACTAATGTTACACCTGAACACAAAAATGTCATCAATGAGTCACTTATTTATCCAAGTGACTGTCACCAATACACAAAAGACTACTGAAACAGCTTGTTTTTGGTAAATCATTTCAAAATTTCTTGCGATAAATCACTCTAAACTCCATAATGGTGTTTCTGATAGACCACAAATCAGAGTGCTATTGCAAGATGATAATTTCACAACTATTGTGTCTTGGAAAAAAAATGTAGAATTGGTTACCCATTCAAGAGTATTGTGAAAGACTTTAGGCACTTATAAATCAAAGGATCATAAAAATGCCAACATGGGTAACCATGTTGGCATTTGTTTTGAAAGAAGTAATTCTTTCAAAACAAAAAACTAGGTTGAAATATAAGCAGTGTTCTCTCTAGGACCTATCGAATGGGTGCACCGCTCGGTGAATTTAACTGACCATTCGGCTAAAATTTAAGCGATTCTCGCAGTACCGTATGATACTGCTCACTGACCTTGATCAATATTTTTCGAACATACTACGCAATCGATATCAATACAACGGGAGCATATAATGTTAAATTATGCAATTAATTTTTGCTCTGGATTGCTTAAGTCACATTTATAAATAACAGAAAATTTTATAATATTGTGAAGTATTACACTTCCCCAACAGGCTACTTCATGTTGCCACCCACCTGAAAAAATTTTCTGGGGAGAACATTGATGAGCATGAAGGTCATTTTCTGCATGGCTACCATGATAATTCCCACCAATCCTTAGTGCAGTGAGTTAAGAGTGTTAAAAGTTTCACAAATATATATGGTATCAGTGGTTAAAGAATTATTGCAGGATCATTTCAACAGGAATGGAATTACAGTAAACCCTTGCTAATCTGGATTAATTGGGGGAAGAGGTCATCTGGATTAAGCTATAAATCCAGATTAGTGAAGCAAAAGATAACCCTAAAAGACAAACAAAACCTGGAACACAAATAAATGGAAAATTTAATGACACAGTAGTGCTGATGTTGTTGTTATGTTGTTATTATTTGGTTTTTAGGAGCATTAGCAACTAAGGCCATATTGCTCCGGGATATGCAGTGGTCATTCTCTGACCTTTCCGCATCCTCCATATTTGGTGGTGACGGGCTCGAACCCCAGTCTAATCAAGAAGTGTGTGTGCTACGCACTGCTGCTCCTTTCCACCTGGCTACGGAGACGCCTATAGTGCTGATGAAAATAAATTAAAAAAATATATCACTGTAGAGCCTTTATTTAAAAACTATAAAAAGATAATACATTTATCCATTGATAGATGGATAAATATATTGTCTTTTTATATATTTATCAGGTGTGGATGCAGCAATGATCAAGTGACGATCATTGATTGTTGATCAATAATCACCAATCCACTTAAATGCAGCTTCTTCCAGCAATGCTTCTTTTGGCTTTTTTAATGTCTGTCTATTTGATACTCTGCTTTTATCATCAAATTTTAAAGCAAATGCCTTTATAGATTCTTTTTATTTTTTAATATCTGACAGAGCCTGTTGGCCAATACCAAATTCTTCAGTATTTTTTTTCCCACAACACCATTTAAGTTGTTCTATCACTTTGAGCTTGTTAATGATAGTTAAAGTAACGTTTTTTTTTTTTATTCTACTTTTCAATTCTTTAGAACCCATAATTATATAAAATACATTAACTTATGTACATGTATACATATAAAGTATGCGAATGAAGCGATATAAGTAATAACATCTGTCCGAGTCAGAGTCAACAACGGTACTGAACAACACGCAAGACAATGTAATGTATGTTCCGTCTCCTCCTCGCAGTCAATCAGTGAGCAGCCAGAGTGATTCATCTGCCTTCCTAAATCCCATGTCTTTTTCAAAGTACTCAACTGTGAACAGAATTCATCAAATTTCAATCCGGATTAACTGTAACTGGATTAGCAAGAGTTTACTGTATATGGAAATCACAGCATGGGTTTGTTGAGGGGAAATCCTGTTTGACCAATTTGAATAGGTACAACAAGATGGTAATAATAATTTTGACATCATATATCTAGATTTCAGTAAAACTTTTGAAACTTTCTTTTCACACATAAGACTGCTGTACAAATTGGCACAGTGTGGCATTAAGAGCAAGTTACTGCTATGAATAAAGGGACGGTTGAGTAGCGAATGACAAAGGGTGGTTATAAATAGCCACTGCTCTTCTTGGACTAATGTTCTTTGTGGAACACTCAACTCAGGGAGTTCAGTTCTGGATCCTTTACTGTTTACAGTATTTATTAAGAATATTGATGAAAGCATGTCAAGCCTACTGTCTAAGTTTGTAAATAACAAAGGTTATCAGGGTAGTTAATGACAGGAATTCAAGGCATACTACTCCAGCAAGGCTTAGATAAAGCAAATGGGCTGAAAAGTTGCAATTGGGATTTAAACATTGGTAAATGCAATAAAATGCATATGGGAAGCAGTAATCCTAGAATAACATATCTTTTAAGTGGTCATCATATAGGTTGTTGTTTGTTGTTTATTTGGTTTTTAGGAGCATTAGCAACTAAGGCCATATTACTCCGGGATATGCGGTGGTCATTCCCTGACCTTTCCGCATCCTCCGTATTTGGTGGCGATGGGTTTGAATCCCGGTCTAATCAAGAAGCGTGTGCTACGCACTGCTGTTCCTTCCCACCTGGCTACGGAGGCACCTTATCATATAGGTGGTGGAGAATGAAAGAGATCTGACATGAAGTTCTCTGAGCAGTGCAGACAGGCTACCAAAAGAGCTTGTGGGGTTCTGTCAATGATATACAGGAACTTATGCATTAACAAGATCTCTCTGGCTGCATAGCTTGGTACCTCTTGCATGGTCTTCCATGGTTGAGTTAAACTTATCCAAAACCAAAAATCTGGCTAGAAGATAGATTTCAACATGAAAATCTGAAATGCAGCCAATTTATTTAGATGTTAGGACTGTTTGGGTCTATTGTAATAATTTTCCTCTCATCCCTATAAACTAATGTTCTTGCAGAACAGGGTAGCATGAATAAATTTAGGAAGAACTAGACAAACTATTGAAGGGGATGGACAGGTGAAATGGGAAGTTTTTTTTTTTTTTTTTTTTTTTGGACTGATGCTTTTATAAGCTTGCTTGCTTCCTTGCATCATTTGCCACTACTAATACTATTACTAAAATTATTCAAGTCCACCTTTTGGAATTTTAATTCCTGTAGACAAAAATTATTAATGCACACCAGTATTACAAAATTGAAAGATTTATAATGCTGGAATAAAATGTTGCAAAAAAAAAAAAAAAAACTTAATGAATCAAAATTAAGGCTTACCATAATCTACTTCTTCATTGCTTTTCTGGTGATTATTATCAAATTCTGAGTTTTTGTTATCCATGAAGTCTTCATCTTCACCTAAAGAAGTGAAACTTTTTTCTGCTTCCTCACAAGCCTTAATTTTAAAGGAGAGATATATATATAAAAAAAAAGTTACTAACAAAACTTATTTGAAAAGAGGACTCACTTCCACTTAAACTAGGTGAGAAATTTAAAAGAAAATTCTGAAACAGGACTTTTCAAAATTAATAACAAGAAATAACTTGGTTAAGCAGTTACTAATTTATCTTACCTAGAATTTTATTTGGAATTTATATTTTCAAAATTCATATAATTAACAACACTTTGTTACAAATTAATCCAGAAAGCTGAAATTGGATTTGGTTAAATTATTGTTTGCTGATCAGCATGCAAAGAAATTATCAGCAATCCAGACATACAAAGAAATTATCAGCAATCCAGCTATTTAAATGGAAAACAGTTGCACCAAAAAAACCCCAGAACAAATAGCAGATTACACAAATGAGGACCGGTACGAAAGTAATGCCTCCTAATTTTTTGTTTTCAAATGTGGTACTGTAGATCACTTCACCTGTCACCGAGTGGTCACTAGAGGTCTCTAGTTTCACCATACTGAGTGGTGCTGTGATCAGTCTTGTGAGTGCAGCACACAGTTCAAAATGGTGGATGTTACAGATATATGTATCAAGCAAAGAATGGTGACTGAATTTCTTACCAAGGAAGAAGTGATGCCTATCGAAATCCATACGCATCTCAAAAATGTTTATGGTGACAATACTGTAGATGTGAGTACAGTTAGACATTAGGTAACACTTTTTAAGAGTGGGAAAAGTGACATCGTTGACAAGCCCCAAAGTGGCCGGCCAGTAACATCAATGACAACAGACACCAGATCAAAGAGGACCACTGCATCACAACACATGAATTGTGCAATGCAGTAAGTATAGGGAAACCTGCTGTGATAACCATCATAAAGGAACTAGGCTACAACAAGGTTTGCACCCGGTGGTGCAAACCTTGTTGTAGCCTAGAATGCTGACACACAAGCACAAAGAAGCCCAGAAATTCATCTGTATGGAACTTCTCCAGTACTATGAGAGCAAAGGAGAAGTTTTTCTTTCATGCAAAGTCACAGGTGACAAAACCTGGGTCCACAATTATGATGCTGAAACGAAGAGACAATCAATGGGGTGGCACCATCAAAATTCACAGCACAATAAATTGTTCGAAAGACAGTCCTCTGTTGGTAAATCATGGTGAGAGTGTTTTGGGACAAAGATGAGGTCTTGCTTGTGGACTTCTTGGAGCATGGAACCACAATCAACTCAGATCGATATGTGGAAACATTGAAAAGGTTAAAAGCCCACATCCATAGAATTCGACCAGACAAAAACCTTAATGAAGTTCTTCTCCTCCAAAGCAATGTACAACCCCATATCAGTCTGCACAGGATGGAGGCCACTGCAAAACTGGAGTGCACTGTTCTTCCTCACCCCTCTCATAGTCCAGATCCTGCACGTTCCGACTACCACCTCTTTGGCTTGCTGAAGGATGCACTCCGAGGAACCCATTTTGCGGACAGTGACCAGCTCAAGCACAGTGTTAGCGACCAGAACAAGAGTAAGGATTAGAATACAGTGTCTGAATCAGAGATGGTGGAAGTCTAGAAAATGGTGACTTTGTGGAAAAATAACTGTGTTTGTTAATGACTGAGGTGTCATTTATTTAAAAGGCATACTTGTAGGAATTAAATTTTCTGAGGAAAAAAATAGGAAGCATTACTTTTGTACAGCTCCTCATACTATCACTATTTTATTTTATTTTAATTTTTGAATTCATAAAGATCCACAAAAAGAAGTGAACCAAATTATAGTTACTTTATGTAATATACAAGGACTTCCTCATCACCTTCTACCAAAGTACAGTAAAATCTTGATTTTCCAGACTATCAGAATAGAAAGGTATCTGGATTATATAATAGTCCATAAGTTCAGAGGAAAAATAAGTACTGTATAGTATTTAAAATTACAAAATTTTAAATATGATTATGAATGACTCATGAGCATACTACACTTACCAGTCATTTATATTCAGACTCACGTATTCACAGTGAATGGTTCTGGGGTTATGATACTTCCAATAAATGATCTTGAAGAAGTAGTGTACTAAATCATAGTATCAATTTTAAGTTGAATGTTTCATGTGTTTGCATATAACAGTTTCTTTAGGGTTCTTAAGTAATCATAATAGAGTTGCATTAATGAATTTAATCAGTGCATTTAAAATCTTTCTAAAAAATGAACGTTCTACTTTTTCTCCAAACCTATAGCAGTAACATTTTCTGCTATTTCTTCCTTGGCTAGAATCTGAATTGCTACGAGGGTGGTTCAATAAAGAATTGCCCTCACCTACTTCCACATATCGCAGAGTCATGATATTTTGTGAGTAGCATCATACTGCCCAATCGCTTTACTTTCGGTCTTCGGAAAAATACTACAGAAGCTGATTGTAGTGAGATTCCAAAAGTACCATAGAGAAAGAAACCTAAACTACAGATATCAGTTTGGTTTCACTGCTGAGATGTCTACAGTGGATGCCATTAACCTAGTTATTAATACTGTTTCAGCCTCCAATGAAAAGTATGTCCTCGGCCTCCTTGTAGACTTCAAAGGGGCCTTTGACACTGTTTGGTGGCAAAGTGTACTTGGAGAGGTTCTGAGAGACCAGGGTCTCCATGCCTATTTATTGTCTCATCATGGATTATTTCCAGAATTGCTCACTTGTGGGCTCCAGTGGATCCTGCTCTGTTGCGAGACCTGTGACTCGCGGTTGCCCTCAGGGATCAGTTCTCGGACCAGTATGGTCCTTGATGGGTGGCTGGCTACTGAACATAATTGCACTACTAAGATCGCTTATGCAGACAATTTAATTATCCTTGTTTCTGGAAACTCCAGAAGCTGCTAATGAAGTCCTATCAGACCTAGATGAGTGGTGTAGTACACATAAATTAACTATTTCTGTTCCCAAAACAAAACAAATTCTTCTCAAAGGAAAATTATACCAAAATAGACCTCCAAGTATTAAGATTAAAGAACAATCAATAAAATTAGTTAACCCATACAAATACCTAAGAATTATGTTAGATAACAAACTACAATTCAATACCATGCTAAATATGTACTAAGCAAAATCAAGACTTCGACAGGCAAAATAATCAGAATTACCAAAGGTTCTTGGGATCTAAAACCCTCCACTCTCAAGCTGTACTATAAATGCATATTTATTCCTATTGTCTGCTATGCTGTGGGTGCTTGGGGCCTCAGTATACGCAGAGTCATGGTGGAAAAAATCTTGACTCAAGCCCAGCGCTTCTTCCTGATTGCAACTTCAAGAGCTTGTCGCACGATTTCAACATCAGCACTACAGGTAATCAATGGCAGAATGCCAATTAAATACGAATTAAATAAAATTACTTTCAGTATTGTAGAAGAAAGGGTATTGCAGCACAGTTCAAACAGTTTTCTGTTAACCTGGATGTGTCAGTGAAAGAAGACAACACTAGATTAAGAAACCAGTTCCTCCAGGAATGGCAAAACAAATGGACTAATGCCAACACTGGAAGAATTACAGTGAAACTTCCCTTTAACGGACAGCCATAGGGAACGAAAATTTGTCCGTTAGCGAGAAGTGTCCGCTAACAAGAAGTCTGAGGGAGAGAAAAAAAAAAGAAAGAAAGAAAATTCGTTAAACGTTTAATGTAAAATTAAATTAAAATATATACAGATTTTGAACAATATTTGTGTAAATAATATACAATTACATACACAAGAGATAAAGAAAAATCGTTAAACGTTTAATGTAAAATTAAATTAAATTAAATTATATATACAGATTTTGCACAATATTTTTGTAAATAATATACATACAATTGTGCTATGCATATTATGACTTTATCTTAAGAAAAATACATACAGTAATCACTTATTTTCTTCTGCACCTTCTTCCGGCTGATAATTTTGTTTTCAACATTTGTTTGGAGTGAAGAAACCATCGAAAGTCCTTCAGTATCTTCTTCAGCGGCAAAAAACATTTTTAAACGATTGATTTGTATGAGCACTTCTTCTATTTTCATCGGTGGTTCGTCGTTAATATGTTCTTCGACAGAATGACCTCCTTCCATTTCTTCATCTTCATGAGGGAACTTCTTGAAAAATATCGATGTCGTTGATATCTAGAGCACCATCTTCTGTAGTGAGGTTCGAGTCTATATCTTTGTAGCCAGGGTCACTTGTAGCGGAAGTATTGTACATTGTCAATAGATGTTGAAGTTCTTGTTCTTCTTGGTGCTCCACATTGCTGTTCACAACTTCAATTTTTGCGTTTGAGAAGCCAGACTTTATAAAACAGTTCACGACAGTTTGTTTTCTAATTGCGTTTACTGAAGAGGAAATCCACTGAATCGCATCTAGGATGCTGAGTTTCTTTGCAAGGTCACTCGCACATGTTACATTGTTCATGTTTGCAATGAGATGTCTTAAAACACGTTTTCTGTAGTGAAGTTTAAAATTTTTTATTATCCCTTGATCCAAGGGCTGACACTCTGCAGATGTGTTTGGTGGCAGAAAAACGAGTTGAATGTTGGACAATTCAATGTGCGGGAGAGATGCAGCATTATCCATGAAAAGAATAATTTTTCTGTTTTGACGAATCATGTTTTGGTTAAAGTGACTTATCCATTCGCTCATGATATCTCGTGTCATCCACGCTTTTTTATTAGACTTCCAGTCAACATTCAAAAGATTCAACTTTATGCCCTTGAAACAACGAGGATTTTGTGGTTTTCCTATAACAAGAGGTTGTTCAAAGTCTCCCAGCATATTTGTACACAATAGTACAGTCAAGCGTTCCTTAGAAATTTTTCCGCCCTGGCACTTTTCGTTTTTTAGACTCATTGTTTTTTCAGGAAGAGCTTTAAAAAACAACCCTGTTTCGTCACAGTTGTAAATATCCTTAGCTTCAAAATCACTACATAACTCTTCCAATTTGACGGTCCACTCTGTTACAACCCCAGTATCAACAGATCCACCTTCACCACTTACGGTTTTCCAAGAAATTTTATGCCGAGTTTTGAACTTGTCTAGCCATCCCACAGAAGCGTTGAACTCATTTACTCCCATAGATTTCGCAACCTCCAAAGCCTTTTCCGTAATAATAGGCCCATTAATGGGAATTTTTTTAGCACGTACGCGACAAAACCACTCATACGTAACATTGTCAATTTGAAGTCCAACAGTTTTCGGGAATGATTTTTGAACGTGATCATTTCCGTGTTGCCAAAATTGTTTGAGCAGTTCATTTTTTTTCTTTAGGATGTCGCTTACCTGCGTCTTCCCGATTTTGAATTTTGCAGCGAGATTGCGAACACTATTTTTTTGTCGATCATACGCATTAATTTACTTTTAAAGTTAAATGTTTACGAGAAGACATTGTGCACTTCACACGACACTGAACAAAATTGAAAACTGAAACTCAAAAGACGAAAGGCCGATCAAATTCCCTCCCCTGAACACACTGAATTCATCAGAAGTTTTACACGTGCCTCAAAAATTCTTGAAAAAGGGTTTACAACCACGACGTAAACCTTGATAAAATTCAGAGAATCGGAAATAGAAAATAAACACACGATTGAGGCAATATATGGAAGAAAAGTTCCTAGAAAAAGGGCCGTGAGCTCACCCGCTGTCCGTTATGGGGAGATCAAATTAAGTGCTAATCTAAACGAAACAGTGCAGATTGCCTGTCAGCGTCCGTTACAGAGAATGTCCGCTAGACAGAAGCTGAAAACACGTTAAAACCAATGGAGGTGAGTTGGGGAATTTGAAAATGTCCGTTGTAGAGAGATGTCCGTTAAAGAGAGGTGTCCATTAGGAGAAGTTTCACTGTACTACCCTTTTTATACCTCAAGTTGCTGAATTTGACAAAAAACATTGGCCCTGGTTTAACCCAGGTCTTCACCTAACTTTCCTTCTATCCAGGCATGGCAGCCTAAACTCAAAGTGATTTACTCTGGGTTTGGCTGAACCTCCTCTATGTAAATGTGACTCAGAGGAAACAGTCCAACATGTAATCTTAGAATGTCCATATTATGTAGATATTTGATTTGAACTTTAGACATTGACGGAAGTTTATGATGTAAATAACTTCACCAAGTTTTTAAAATGTAAAGAAAATTAGCAGGCACTGGCTAACTTTGCAGACAAGGCTTTCCACAGAAGGAAAGGACTTGCCAACTGAGAATAATTATGTTATTAGTATACTATCACTGTATATAGTTGCCTTGGTATTAATCATATTGCTACAGGACCTTGATGAGGAAATTTATTTGTATTTATTGCCAGATGGCAATATTGGCATTTAGTATATATAAGTCAATGTGCCAGATTCACTGTTGGGTGGGCAGTGTCCTGGGACTTCGGCCTCTAATAAGGTGCATAAATTGTAAATCTTAAATTCTATAAATTGTAAGATACAGGTCTGACCTCATTGTAACCGAGCTGGTAGGTTTTAACTATCTGTATAGCTGTATAAGGTGTGAAGGTTAATGTAGAAATTGGTGCCTTCAACATATTGTAATAACTGTGTTCCAAGTGTTATGGATATATAGTCAAATGTGCAGGTATACTACATTGGTCTCAGGCAAGATACTTATTGGTTGTAACCATTCCTGTGAAATTGGTGGATCAAGATGTTTTGCAAAACCACAAATTGTAAATAATGTACAGTTCCTCTTCAGCGGGAGATAGGCAGAACCCTGGAGCCCACAAAAAATAAAAAAATACTTTGAACGACTAAGTACATATCTCTGTACTAAAGGTGTAAAATTTCAGCCCTGTGTCTTAATTTGTTTTTATCTTACAGAGCTGAATGTGTGACGAAGTAGCAACATGGACAAAGTTGAAGCCAGAGCTGTAATACAGTATCTGTTCTTGAAGGGGAAATCTAAAGAAATTCACAAGGAGATGACTGCTGTATATAAGGATGAAGCCCCATCCTATGGCATGTGAAGCACTGGCATAGACAGTTTAGGTGTGGTCGGACATCGGTAGAATCTGAGCCCATTCCAGGTCATCCCCATTCAACCATTGATGACAGCTCGATCAGAAAAGTGGAATTGTTAATCACGGAAGATCACCGGATATCTGTGCGTGAATTGTCCCAGGAGGTGATGGATTCCCCAATTGTTGACTGGTTTCCAGAAGGCTGATCGACAATAGAAATCACAAGAGTTGTTAGCCCTGCGCCAAAAAAACGAGGAAGACTTTCTCTCTTGCCTAATCATTCAGGATGAAAATTGGTTGTTGTTGTTATTTGGTTTTTAGGAGCAATAGCAACTAAGGCCATATTGCTCCGGGGATATGCGGTGGTCATTCCCTGACCTTTCTGTATCCTCCGTATTTGGTGGTCATGGGCTCGAACCCCGGTCTAATCAAGAAGCGTGTGCTACGCACTGCTGCTGCTCCTGCTCACCTGGCTACGGAGGCACCATGAAAGTTGGACACACCATTTCGACCCTGAAAGTAAAAAGCAGTCCATGGAACGGCGACATCATGATTTCCCCCCCCCCCCCAAGAAGGCAAGGGTCCAAGCGTCAGCAGGAAAGGTCTTGCTGACAGTGTTTTGGAATGAGAAAGGCATAATAATGACTGATACCTGCCAAAAGGTAGAACAATTACAAGTGCCTATTATGCCAACTTAATCACAAAATTACGGGAGAAAATCAAAACATGTAGGCGTGGCATGCTGTCCAAAGGTGTGAGAATGCCTCAAGACAATGCCCCAGTTCACACTTCTGAAATTGCAACAACACTTGTGGATATGAAATACTGCCCTATCCAGCCTACTCACCCGATCTTGCACCATCAGACTTCTTGTTTCCTTCCCTAAAATCATTTCTTTGGGGGACCCACTTCCCTGACGATGAGACACTCATTTCTGCAACAGTCATGGTTCAAAGAACAACCTCATCACTTCTACATAAACGGTATCCATAGCCTCATCCATCGATGGGAAAAATGTGTAAATCTGCACGGTGGCTAGATAGAAAAGGACTAAAACCTGTGCCAAGAATCAACAGGCTAACACCTCTGCAGCTAGGCCAGGGCGATTCTTTATTGAACCACCCTTGTATCATCAGCATCAATATACTTAAACTGTAACTCTTTTCACCTATCAACAACAGTCATCTGATAGTCTAAAGCCTTTAACACGTTCCATCAAAATCTGTGTTCTCATCAAAACAATGATTGTTTTAGCTACTTTTAAGAATTTTTAGTTTAACCTGGTATTGTGAACTACCCCAGTTACATACACCCGACTTGCAGTTTATATTTTGCAACATACTCTTCCCTCTTGGGTCTTTAACCTCATCTTCTAGCTACTCTAACATCACCATTAACTTCACTTAAAAATTCTCTTGTTGACAATGATAATGAATTATGAATGGTGATGATCTCATATTGGCCATCAAAGCTACCTGGTGTTCAGATCACCTTTTGAGAGCTGCTGACTTCTTTATTACTTAAAGTTACTAAAATTCATTATGTTTTTGCTTGAGATTAGTAATGCAGTTGTTATCTGTGTTTATCTGATGAAGTGGATGAATTTGTTCCTTAACTGACCTTCAAAATTGCTTAAAAAGAAAATGAGAGATGACTATGCTGCTACTGTTCAGGTAATCAGTATAAGAGCAATATAAACACTATTTAGTTCTATTCTAAGTAATTCCGTAGTATAAATATATGAGAAGTTTTATTAAAAAATTTTATTAAGTCTTTATACTATTTATTTATAATAATAATAATAATAAATATGATTTTATAATGTTACTGTATCACCCAGTATGTAATGTAAATCTCCTACCTTTGTTCTGAATCAATATACATACAATATAAGTGCTATTCGGAAGAGTATAATCAGAAGAGTAAGAGTATAATCAAAGAATTCATAGGAGAACTGCTGAAAGCAATTCTCTTTCATGCACTACTTTTTGCAAAGGCTGCAAAGAAAGTAGTGTCTGTTTGCATATCTACACATAGCAGGACACAATACAGCCAAGGGAGGTTTCTATGTGTGTTTGTTGTAAAGAATGTGAGAACATTAAATGTAAATTCAGAGTTTTGATGGACTTACATGAGGGTTTAAAAAATAAGGTTGATGCCCTTAAAAGAATTGAAATGAGGGACACAAAAAGTGCTCAGCTGCCCAGCTTAGGCAGACAACATAATGACAATTAATAGCAGGTATCTCAGATCCTACAATAAGCAACTATTGTTTGATAACTCAATTGTCAGGAAAATGAGAAAGATATTGTGTAAAAAAGGCTAGGTGAAATAGGATCAAGTATGTATGCCAGGGGGGGAGGGGGCATAAAAGTTAATGACAATGGAGCAGCTATCATCTTTTAAGGGCAAAAAGGTGATATTATTGTGCATGTTGGTATTAATGATATTAAGAGCAGGCAATCTCAGAATTTACTTAAGTACAGGGCAATGTTGAAAAAAAGTTTCAAGTTAGGATTAAATTTGATTAAATTTAGTGCTTGATAACTGTTCTGCACACCTTCCTGCTGAAGTTCTAGTCAAGAACAATGTATGTACTGTTTACTTGCATCCCAGTTGTACTTCGCTAATTCAGCCTTTAGACCAAGGCATTCTTCGTACGTTTAAGTGCAGGTACAGGGATGTATTTCTGCGGAAAATTCTAGACACTTGCAACAAAGATACAGGGATAAAAGAAATTTCAGAAAGCATTTAATGTTAAAGATGCACTTTGGAGTGCAGCAAAGTCCTGGGACAATGCACCCAAGGATACTTTGATAAATGGCTGGCATAAACTATGGCCATCTAACTTATTTCTTGACGGTGATAATGATGAACCTGATTTTTGTGGTTTCCGTATGTCTGGTGAGGAAGAAATAGTGAAGAATTTATTGGAATATGCAAAAGGTTTGTCATGTGAAGTAGCCAAGTCACTTGATGAAGGGGCTATACAAGAGTGTATAAACATTGATGGTGATGCTCCAGTTGTACTCCAACTCACTGATAGTGAAATTGTATATATGGTAATGAAAGAAGAAGAGAAAGTGTCTATAGATAGGTGCATCAGCCTGACTGAGTAACTGATTTGGGGAATGGAGCAAAAGAGCTTCTTCAGTGAGCAGCATATGTGGATATAAAATACAAGCGGTTTTCATTAAAGAAAAAACAAAGTTATGAGTATATGAAACAACAGAATCTGCAGGCCATATTTCCAAAGATCAACCAGAAACTTTCAAGTGAAGTTCAACCTGAGCCTCAACCTTCAACCTCCAATACCTGTGCTGCTTCTCTTCCTGTACCTGTCACCCCAGATGTTGAATTTTCTTCAGATGAAGATTAGTAGATTAATATTGATTAAACAGACCCTGCTTTAGAAGTATGTTAATTTGTAACTGTTAAATACAATTTCTTTCTTTACTTTTCATTGTTTATTTTATATTTTAACTATGTATTAAGCCTTGGTCCAGAAAACCGGGAAAATCCAGAAATCAAGGTCACCTCCAGTCCCAAGCTTGCCGGATAAATGGTCCGGTACCTGTATTAGTGTCATCCTTGCATCATTTGTTACTATCAATACCAACAGTTGTGACAAATGGGCAAGGTGCAATTCTGCTCCTTGAGTAGTACAAAGAACCCCAATATTCAAAATAAAATAATATAAAATCAGGAAAAGACAAAGTAACATTCGCATTTAGCAGTGCAGATGCACAACTCCTAGGGGACAAGGAGGCAACACATTCACACCCATGCATGAGTGCCACTTTCACAATACACAAACAAATAAATTAAATTAAATTAAATAAAGACAAAAAAACTCACAAACGCCATCTCTGAAAAGGATATCAGTTTTTGTTAACTCTGAAAAAGATCTTATTTAAGTTGACTGCTATCCAGCCAAATATCAATGTATGTCCCCCATTCCATACAATCCAAACACAAAAGGAAATAAACTAATCTCAAACCATAAAGTATTTCATACCCATTACTCTCTAGAATAAAAAAAATAGGCGCCTCCGTAGCCAGGTGGGAAGGAGCAGCAGTGCGTAGCACACGCTTCTTGATTAGACCGGGGTTCGAGCCCGTCACCACCAAATACGGAGGATGCGGAAAGGTCAGGGAATGACCACCGCATATCCCGGAGCAATATGGCCTTAGATGCTAATGCTCCTAAAAACCAAATAACAAACAAACAATAAAAAAAATGATTGACCACTATCCAGCCAAATATCAATGTATGTCCCCATTCCATACAATCCAAACACAAAAGGAAATAAACTAAGCTCAAACCATAAAGTACTTCATACCCATTACTCTCTAGAATAAAAAAATGAAAATAACAAAACAAACTTGAGTGTCAATATTAATTTGTAAATTAACTGTAATCTTAATTTGTTGCATTTTTTTTTACAATAATAGTGTCTCCTTTTTTTATTCTGGAGACACAATCAAGTTACTATGAAAAATAGACATAATTGATGCATTTCATGCATCTCATCTGATGCATTTCATCTCCCCACTCCATTTTAATCAGTATGTTTCTTATGTCCCTCTTTAGTTGAATGATCATGACTGCCACATAATAAGCTAAATATATATTATGTTTTAAATTATTTTTTTATTTTGTTTCTGTTTATTATTGGATTCTAGCTGATTTATTTATGCTAATTCTATTATAACTAGGATTCTAGCTGATTTATTTATGCTAATTCTATATTGCTTGCCAAATGGCGAAGCCATTTGGCAAGCAAGTGGCTTCGCCACTTGCTTGCCAAACCCTGTGCATGCTTTTCTATGTAATATGTAGTGGTAGGACAGAGTAAGTCAAATCTTTTCTATGTAAAAGACACACCTGTCAAAACGCACTGAACGATATCTAATCTAATATATAAAAGAAAATAGAAAGTGTAAGAAAAAACTATAAAAAGTAAAACTGTGTGAATGTCGAGTGAATGAAAGTTATTATTAATTGCATGTTCTATCTTAGCCTCTTCACTGGACAGGCTGATGGCTATGCAGGCCCTCAGAGGCCTCATGGTTATCCAAGCTGACACCATGCTGTTGCTTTTCCGAGCTGGCATGGTATGGGATGCTGACACTGGCCATTAGGGTAACCCCCAGGCCAGTATGGGACAGAGCTGCAAAAAGACCGCTCCACCATAAGAATCTCTTTCCCTATGTTCTTTTATTCTTACCACCTGGGGTGGTTGAGTCTCCTTCTCCCAATCCCCTCCCCCACCCTGGGTGGCTCACCCCACCACCCACTTTCAACTCCCACCTCTGGACCAGGATGGGCATCCTGTACCAGGGGTCCCCTTACTGTCTCCCCTTTCAAATCAGGCGAGTACCTCAACTATTCCCCCCTCTGTTCTCTGCTCCCTTTATCCCGCCTTTTTCCTATCTCCCCGTTATCTCCTTTACAATATTTTTCCCCCTCTTTTTTTGGGCTCTCCTTGGATGACTAGGCTACACCAGGATTCACCCCGCCAACTCCTAATGTGTTCTGGCCAGCCTCCATAAGGCAGTGATGTTAATGGCTCTCCACAGGCCCCCAGGCTAAGCAGACAGAGGAACAACACAACCCACACTAATACTTCACACTAACACACACCCTGGCCTTATGCAGAATATTGTATTCTACACAGAGTAAAAATGCAGAGTTGGGGGAGACCTCCGGTGCCGTCAAACAAAAAACACTATGTCACTATGATCGGTATCTAATAAGGAAATGACCTATGTAGTTATTTACCTCTGCATTTAAAGTACATGGAATTCTCAAAGTCAAATAAATATCACAATGTAATTATTTACCTGCATTTATATAGGTCACTTATGAAAAGGCCTTTTGCTTTGGGTTCCATAATGTATGAGGAATATTGTTGCTTCATAAAAGAGCAAGACTAAAATATTTTACTGAAATATTTACCAACTATACAATATTCATTAATATACATAAAACGTTACAATGGAACATCAAATGTTAGACAGGGAAGTACGTATACAAGGTTGGTGAACATTATGGAGGCAGTTGTCAATAATTAATTGCATTTGTAGTGACGTAATTTCCTCACCTTCTTCACCCATTGGCTTGAATAAATATCACTAGGAGGAAAACGTTTTTAATGTACAGAAAGATTTGCATATTTGCATTTGGTTTAGATCTGTGGAATAGTTGGGTCAACATTTACATTTTGTTTGTTATATTTGCTTATTTAACCTATGGAGAGCAATGGTCATGGCAAGTTTTCTGATTTTGACTTTAGTTTTCTTCAATATTTCCTTCTGTGTTGTCTTTTGGCTGACTAGCCAAAAGTCGATACAGAAGGAAAAAAAGGAATATATTTTAGTTGACTTTTGGCTGGCTAGCCAAAAGTCAACTAAAATACATTCCTTTTTTGGAGTTCACAACAAGAGCTGATGTCCCCTTCAAGAGTTAGTACTCAGAAGTTCCCTGTCTTTATTTAATTTCATTTATTTATTAAGGAAGTGGCACTCGTGCACTGGTGGGAATGAGCATGCACCTTTTTGCCTGGGAGTCATGCATTTGCACTGTTGATGGCAAGTGCATTGCTTTGACTTTTTCTTATTTTTATTTTATTTTGAATATCAGGGTGGCCTGGTACTTAAAGGTGTATAACTGCACTTGCCAAGGATAACCCTAATCATGACAATTTGTTGCATTTGATTTATTTTTCATAGTGAAGGTTAAAAAAAAAAAATTCTTTTAACAACCTCCTTCCCCTAAACTTGCCAACTCCACAAACATCTATGTTAATTATACACTAATGTAATTTAATAAAAATAAAATATTTTTACCTTTAATATGTCATCATCCAATTCTTCATCTCCAAATTCTATTGTGTCATTAAATTCCAAACTAGAATGGTAATCACTTGTATCCTTTTCTTTTTTACACTAGAATAAAAGTATTACAAATGGTAAAATAGTTAATGAAATACAAGTATCAAATACAGATATCTTCAATTCAATTTCACACTTTCAATGTGACAAACTAACAAATTATACTAGTAATTAAAATGTAAGAAAAAAAGAGCAAGTATTTTAATAAATATTTGATAAGAAATGCAATTTCATACCAAACAAATGCACATAAAAATTAATTGGTATTTTAATCAGCCAGGTGATTAAATTTAATCTAAAATCTGTGGATAAAAGGGATAGTACTGAAAACACTTTTCCCATATAAAATCTTTGAATGCTGGTGAAATCTATTCTCTTTCCCGCTCTCAAGAATGAGAGATGAGGCTTTCAAATCAGCAGTAACAAAATCTAATCTACTTACATACAGTGAGAGTGCATATAACCAAGGTTAAATGTCAATGAAATTTTCATGATTACGTGCTGGTTTAACCTCTAAATGAATACTTTACATAGGAGGCCAGTCATTGCAAAAACTGGGAAAAACCTCATCATTATATTATTGCAATAGAATGAAATGAAAAATGTCATGTCACTACATGTAGTCAAAGACAGTTTCCTAAGGTCATGTTCTAATTGCTTTATAGGTAAGGAAAAAAGCACAACTTACCTGATGTGTCCTGTTAGAACATGAAAACAAAAATCAGATAAGTGATAAACAAAAATCAGAGATGTGATGAATCATAAAATTATTAGAAAAAAAAAACCAGACAAGTGATGAATCAGATAACATTATTAGAACAAACATCAGATAAGTGATGTATTATGTATTCATTATACTATAAACAACAGAAAAAATTACTTATATTTCTCCATGAAAAGTTTCTCCCAAATCAATAACACAAATCAACAAAATTAAACTATTTTTTCCCACCAAAAATGTAAACACACTTTTCTAAACCAATTTTGTATGCTGATTTCAAATATGTTTAACATTTTATAGCACAAGTAGTTTATCAATACAAGTTTTAAGACAATTTCATTACAAAACACAAGATTTTTGCACTTTTAAAGTTTAAACCCAATACAACGAAGTAATGAAATTTTTGGATATGGTGTACACATGGCAAAATACCCAGCTCCTTGACATAATGTGGCATCAACAATGCCCCCCCCTCATACACACTACTTGGTTTTGTTATTTGGTTTTTAGGAGCATTAGCAACTAAGGCCATATTGCTCCGGGGATATGCAGTGATCATTCCCTGACCTTTCCGCATCCTCCGTATTTGGTGGTCACGGGCTCGAACCCCGGTCTAATCAAGAAGCGTGTGCTACGCACTGCTGCTCCTGCCCACCTGGCTATGGAGGCGCCACACTACTTGGACTCCCTCCAATGATTAGCTGACCCAGAAGCCTCCTATAGTTACCAATAGATTCAATCCGGTGGACTATCTAGAAGCTGGCCTACAAACACCATTTTAGAGCTGTACCCTTGAAATGTAAGGAAGATTGGATCTCTTCATTCATACTGCATAATGGAAGATCAATCATACTGTATAATGGAAGAGATGGGGGGAGGGTTTACTGGAGCTTTGCTCTGGAGACTAAACATGCATTCCACTCTTCAAGCCTCCACTAAGCAAAGTGGTGGTACAGCACTGGTTGATGAGAGTCATCTACCACTTAGTGTTGCCAGGTAAAACAGAGGGGGCGGCATTCCTCCGTGTGGGCACCACACCTCGACTGCTACTTACATTGGTTCGCACCTGGGTGAGCACCTCCAGTATGCTAGGTTCTGTATTTCAGGACTTGCACAATGGTAGTTATACCCAGGGTTACTAACAGTCCCACAATCGTGGAGGTGCAAGCAGAGGATGTGGCTGTCAACAGACCGACCAGAATTTAATGCAAATTGGGTATATTTGACTGAAGTGTCACTAGTATATCAGTTCCATTAGTGTTTTAGACTCACAGATAGCAAGCCCAGTTTGGCATACATGGGACAATGCCTGTGACCAATAAAGTTAAAAAACAAGGCAGTCCTAGCACAGGCCAATGAGGAAAGAACCTTATGAAAGACAATACAGAAAAGTAGATACACAGTGAGAAATGTGTATGCTGAAAGCAACCATGGAAATATGAACAAAGGAGCAGAAGCACAGGCAAGCCAAGAGGCTCATGTATAAATCTGTCCATAAATGACATCAACACACTTATTCTGAAATGAAACATCTAGCAGAAAGAAGTAGAAATAAGCAAAGGACTGCAACAGACCAATTTCTATTTTGGTTGTAAGTAGTGAATAAATCATATATTTTGATTAACTGGCATCATCCCACTTCTCCCATTAGCACAGATAATTAAGATTTTTATTCATGTTAGTAAATAAATTCACCTTTCCACCGATAGATATTTCACATATCTTATCATTTTTACTTCTTGTATTTACGTAAATTGCAAGTTCTAGTATTATTATTTTAATTTTTATTTTTTTATGAAAATCCCAAACATGAAAGATATCAGTACCTATAGTATTTAGCACTGTGCATGGGCTGAAGGTCAAGAAAATGAAAAAAGATGTGCTGACATTAGATTTGAATTTCTGTAGATTGTAATCTTCAGGAAATATATACAAAGGGAAGTTGTTCCAGAAAATGAAAGTGGAATGAATAAATGAGGAAGCAGAAAAGTTGGTTCTGTGAGTTGAAAGTTGGAGAGTAAAAGGATGCTGACTGGTTTGGAAGAGAGAGGGAATTATAGAAGTCAATTCAGAAGAAGAGTGCTTGTGGAATTATCTATAGAAAATGCATGCAGCAGAAACAGAACATCTATGACAGACTTTATGAGACAGGTGATTATTCAAAAACACTATTCTGAATAGCAGCTAGAAGCCTGAGAGAGGTTATGAGTGCACTACCCCAGGTGTGAGAACAACATTCCACTGTGAGGTGGATTTGAGATTTCTACAGAGACGGCGTTTAGAAGAAATGTTAACAATGACAGCAAAACAGAAAATCCAGTTTTTTAGATGCAGAAGAAGCAACATTTGTGATGTACTTATGCCAAGAGAGATTTGAAGTCAGAGTATAATCCCTAAAAGAGATACGTGATCTTGTCTAGAAATCTGAGTGTCGTGAAGATAAGCATAGGAGCACATTGTTTGCAATATAAGATAGGACTGAGTTTTAGAAGGATTGAAATCAATAAAATTTTCTTTGCCCCACTGGAAAATTACCTGGAACTTGTGGGTTGATCACTTGCACACTAGTAAGATGTTTGTGGATTTACTGGATGATTGTTTTCTGCAGCAGCATGTTCAAGAGGCAACCAGAGAGTGTAATACTCTTGATCAGGTTATCATCAGTGATTATTCATGCATTAAGAATGTGCAGATAAAGGAACCACTAGGTGGCAGTGATCACAGTGTACTGATGTGGGATTTACTTAAAGATATAATTACCATCAGGGATAAAGGAAAGGGTTTTTGCTAAAGTAAAGGTGACTACAGTGGTCTCAGACAGTTTTTAAATTCTGTACTGTGGGACCAACTGATGTTGTTACCAACAGCAAATTCTAAGTGGGAAGCATTCAAGGAAGCTACTTAATCTGTTTTCATAACGATTAAGAAATATTGTTCAAGGTTTAGGCCTAAATGGAGGTCAGATGAACTAATGAGACTAGTGGCAGAGAAGAAAAATGCATGGGATGCACATAAATTATCAGGCAACACAGAAGTCCATTGCAGATACAAGCTAGTCTGGAATCAAGTCACAAAGGAGATTAGGCAAGCAAAGGCAGATTACAAGAAATCTTTGGAAAAGGATGCTAAGAAAAACAGCAAGGAGTTCATTGCTTATATAAACTCTAGAAGGAATGAGAGTGAATCAATTGGTTCCCTTGATATCGATGGTTCGACTGTTGATGATCCTGCTCAGATAACTGATAATCTGAATGAGTATTTTGCATCTACATTCACACATGAGGAGTTACTAAGGGAGGAAAATCCCAGAAGTTTATCAAACTGTAACAGGGTGCTTAATGATTTTGTAATAACTGAGAGCAAAGTGGAGGAGAAATTGTTGAGTTAAACATAAGAAAGGCACCTGGGGTTGGTTGGTTGTTTGGGTTTTAATGCCGCATCAGCAACTAGAGGTATAATGTGCCAAAACCACATCCCATAGAAGTTAAAGGCACATGGGGCGGATGGGATCTATCCAGTTACATTAAAGGAAGCTGCAAGGAAAATAAGCAAACCCTTAACCATAAGTATGAGAGCATCCTTGGACTCATGGGAAGTCCCCACAGACTGAAAATGTGCAAATGTATCCCCAATTCACAAGGGGGATCTAACAGTGACACGAGTAATTACAGACCAGCTAGTTTAACTTCTGTTCCTGGGAAAATGATGGAATCACTGGTTAAAGATGCACTGCAGGATCATCTAGACAAGACTGCAGTAATCATTCAGATACAGCATGGGTTTGTTAAGGGAAATTCTTGTCTAACAAATTTTATTGGATACTATGACGTGGTTACAAAGGAACTGGATACAAAAAATAATTTTAATATCATATACTTGGATTTCAGGAAAGCTTTTGACACTAATTAGCATTAGTAGAGGCATACGATGCAAGAAAGCAAGCTTATGCAGCATCAGCCAAAAAAAAAAAAAAAAAAAAAAAACCCTCCCATTTCACCCCTCCATTCGTTCCAAACGCCTGTCCAGCTCAGCCTTCAATTTATTTAGGCTATCAACTTCCACAACAAAAGATGGAAGTCTGTTCCACCAATCAACTACCCCCCCCCGGCTAAAGACAAATTTTCACACATGTATTCTACAGCTATCTTCCCTCAATTTCAATCTATGTCCCCCTCAAGTTCTTAATCTTAGCAAGAGGAGGAATCCCGTCAGCATTCAGCTTGCTCATCCCATTCAAGGCCTTATACACCTCAATCAGATCACCCCGAAGGTACCTACTCTCCAGGTGCTGCAATTTGCAGAACTTAAGCTTTTCTTGGTAAGAGAACCAATTTGTTCGCCTCACCAATCTTGTTGTCCTTCTTTGTACTCGTTCTAGCAACCATACATCCTTCCTAAAATGAGGCCTCCAGACCTGTACAAAGTACTCTACGTGTGGCCTGACCATTGCCTTGTATAATGGGATAATCACCTGCCCGTCTCTGCTAGCAAAATTCCTATATATCATTGACAAGACTCCATGACCTGCCCTGGCAGCCTGTTTGCACTGCTTAGCGAACTTCATATTTGACTGCACAATTACCCCCAGGTCTTTTTCACTTTCCACTTCCCTGAGTGTAGTACCACACTGTTGGTACGTTTCTCTTGGGTTATTGCTACCCATATGCAATACTTTGCATTTGTCAATGTTAAACTTCAGTTGCTATTTCTCAGCCCATTTGTCGAAATTATCTATATCCAGTTGGAGTAACATTGTCTTTACTGTCGTTAACAACCCTGCCAACCTTTGTATCATCTGCAAACTTGAACATTAAAGCTGATATACCTTCATCAATACTATTGATAAATATACAAAACAACAATGGGCCCAACACCGAACCCTGGGGAAACCCACTAATAATATCCGTCCACGAAGACCAGTGTCCATTGATTACCACTCTCTGTCGTCTCCCACTCAACCATCCCCTTATCAATTGTAGCAACTTACCCTTAATGCCATACCTCCAATTTCTACAGCAGTCTTCCATGTGCAACAGTATCAAAAGCTTTCCTGAAATCCAAGTATATGATATCAAAATTATTTTTGGCATTCAGTTCCTTTGTGACCAAATAATAGTATCCAATCAAATTAGTCAAACAAGACTTCCCTTTTACAAACCCATACTGTGTCTTAACTATTAATGCATTCTTGTCTAGATGATCCTGCAATGCTTCTTTAACCAGTGATTCCATTATTTTCCCCGGAACACAAGTTAAACTAACAGCTCTATAGTTAGTTGTGTCACCTTTTGAACCCCCTTTGTGAATTGGTGATACATTTGCCAATTGGATATTGTCAATGGGATATTGTCAACCTCCAGTCCAAATGAGGCCTCCAGACCTGTACAAAGTACTCTAGGTGTGGCCTGACCATTGCCTTGTATAACGGGATAATCACCTGCCTGTCTCTGCTAGCAAAATTCCTATATATCATCGACAAGACTGCATGGGGATCTAACAGTGACACGGGAACTCTCATAATTATGGGTAAGGGTTTGCTTACTTCCTTTGATGCCTCCTTTAATATAAATGGATAGATCCCGTCACCCCAGGAGCCCCTTTTATGTTTAACTTCGACAAGTTCTCCTCCACTTTGCTCTCAGTTATTACAAAATCACTTAGTTCCTTGTTAGAGTTTGATAAACTTCTGGCACTCCCCTCATTAAATAACTCCTTATGTGTGAATGTAGATGTAACCTTTCACATGGAAGACTACTTTAAAAATTGGAGCAGTATGGTATTAAGGGTAAGTTACTACAATGGATAAAAGGGCGGTTGAGTGGGAGAAGATCGACACTGATAATCAATGGATGCTGCTCTTCACGGACTAATGGCATTAGCGCAGTCTCCCTGGGTTTGGTGTTTTAAATATTTATCAATGATACTGATAAAAGTATATCAAACTTCATGTCAAAGTTTGCAGTATTGCAAAGGTTGGCAGGGTTGTTAATGACAGTAATGGCAGTGTGCTACTGCAACAGGATCCAGAAAATTTGGGCAGATGGGCTGAGAAGTGGCAACTGAAGTTTTAACATTGACAAATGCAAAGTACTGCATATGGGTAGAAGTAACCCCAGAGAAACGTACCAACTGTGTGGTACTACACTTAAGGTGGTAGAAAATGAAAAAGACCTGAGAGTAATTGTGCAGTCAGAGATGAAGTTTTCTGAGCAAGGAGACAAGCTGCCAGAGCAGGTCATGGGATATTGTATATACAGGAATTTTGCTAATAGGAAAAAGGAGGTGATTATCCCTTTGTACAAGGCAATGACCAGGCCACGCCTTGAGTACTGCATACAGGTCTGAAGGCCTCATTTTAGGAAGGATGTAGAGTTGCTTGAGTGTGTAAAGAGAAGGGCAACAAGATTTGTGAGGGGAATAAAGGGGGTCCTCTTACAAAGAAAGGCTTAAGTTCTGCAAATTACAGTGGCTGGAGACTAGGCACCTGCGAGGTGATCTGATTGAGGTGAATAAGGCCTTTAATGGGCTGAGCACACTGAATTCTAATGGAAGTCTTCCGCTTGCTCAGATTACGAACCCGAGGGGGCATAAATTCAAATTGAGGAAAGACAGTTGTAGAATAGATGTGAGGAAATTTGCCTTTAGCCGGCGGGTGGTTAATTGCTGGAACAAACTTCCATCTGTCGTTGTGGAAGTTGATAGCTTAAATAAATTCAAGGAGGAACTGGACAAACTTTGAGGGATGTGCGAAATATCTTTTTTTTAGGCTGATGCTAAATAAGCTCAAACGCTTTCTTTCTTGCATCACATGCCTCCATTATTACTACTACTACTACCTGGAGATCAGCATTTGAGGAACTGGTAAATGACAGCCTGTTCAAAATCTAGTTTGGATTGATTAATTACTGCTTTACAATTGTTGCAAGCTTAGGTGTAAGCAGAAAATGAACCTGGAGATTTGGATGCAAACCAATTGCAATATGTAAAATTCTTAGCTTAACAACGTAAGTACATTCACTGGAAAACTAGTGTTTAGATAAACAAGATTTTAATAAAGGATTTCATCCCTACGTGATCTGGGCAAACATTCATATCAAAATTTTTAAACTAATCCAACCAAGAAGAAGACTAGAAATTGTGCAGTTCATCGCACTCTGCATTATTGTAATGCCAACCAACAGAAGGCTGGGAATGGTCATGAGAGAAAGGCTCCACTGAAGAAGACAACATCACCAAGTTGAGATTTGAGGTGCCTACCACTCACCTCAACTGTGCATTTATAAGGGTTGTTTGTGAAAGTCAAGAATGTTGGCTGTATGGTTAGGATTGTCTGGTATTCTGGTAGGTAAATGAACAATCTGTGTGAGGTCATTAGTAATTGCAAAAGCCGCAGCATCACAATCAGCAAGGTCTGTGTGAATAAAAAAATGGAAGCCAGCTGG